>NW_027176417.1:4917197-5144697 GCF_023349555.1 Cebidichthys violaceus | reverse complement strand
CTGTCAGTTAACGAGGGTCGAAGAAATGATCTCATAACTAGAATCCTTAACTCCTGCAGTATGTCAGGCTTTTTTTTTCTCCCCCTTTAACATGCACACACACAGAGGAAGAAGAAGTAACAGTAGGAACTATGTTTATCAAAGCGCAACCCAATTCACAGTGACAGGGCACTGAGGAGGAGGTAACAGCGTGTGCTGCTGCAAAGTTCAGAGCATTTAAAAAGGTCCTTTTGTACCTTCAGTGAATGTGATTGATGCTGGGCAGGCCTCAGAGAAAGCGGTCGGTTCTTCCATCGCTGATTTCTGAAGGGGGGGGATCAAGGTTTTTCCGGGATTCGCTTTCTAGTGAAATTGAAAAAAAAAAAAAATAAGATGCACACGCTCTCTGGGGAGCTGGCAATTTCAATTTGCTCAGGGAAGCGTGAGCTTTACAGTCGACAATATACAAATGCACAGCGGCCTGTTCTGCTGGATATCGTCTGATCCCGCACTGCGTGTGTCTAATTGGAGGTCGCAGAGGTCGGACTGTGAATGAATCAATGCCCGGATCAATTCAGAATGCAGAGCTCTCATTGTCTGTCCAGCGGCCTTTTAGTAGAAGGAATTTAATCATCGCATTCAGGCCTTATCAGCAGAGGAGACAGGAAATGAAATGCTTAGAAAATATTAGTCAACTTTGTCACACTGAATACAACTTAATTGTGTCATAATCCCCCAATGGCATTTCACTCGTTGACACAAGACCAGCCAATAAATGCTAAAGCTAAACAAGCCGGCAGCAACGTAAACATGTACAGTTCTATTAGGCTGATACCTGACTGCTGTTATCATTTGTGCTCGTTTTAAGCTGTTCTGTGCTGCTGGGTTTTGTGTTGGCCTGCAGAAAGGGTAGGCGCCTCTGCCAAGAATAAATTGAATGTACTGTACCAAAAATTTATGTTACTGGGCACTTAGATGTGCAAACCGCTGGCACCTCCGTCCCGACTACAGCGGTGTTCCGATAGACAACAGTACCACCCGTTTATTAATTTCAGTGAGGCCGCTGTGTTGGCACAGTGTGGGTGCCAATGCAGAGCTCTGGTAGACCAATCCCGTTGGTCATGTAAGAGTCGGGCCCCTCACAAGGGTCATTAAATAACTCTTAGGGGTCTTGGGATTGTTAATGGGAGGGAAAAATATATCTTTAACAATGTATTGTGTTATAAAAGTTCAGATTCATGTGGTCAAGAAAAGCTTAAGTAATGTACAATCACCTCAAATTGTCATGAAGTACAGTGCAAGAGTAAATGTAAATGTACAGAACACAATATTAAGCTTGGATTTCCACAGTGAACCTTATGTTTATGATCAAACTACATCAAAAAAATAGAGTTTATCGAAAACAAAAAAATTAAGAAATGATTAATATTTGATTTACTTTGAATCAATTTCAAAGACGCGAGGGTACAACTGAACTTTATGATTCGATTTGGTTGGTATTCCACTACATCATTGGCCACACCGCCTGAAAAAAAAAAGAAAAAAAAAAGAGCACAAAACGCTAGCGGCTCTACAAAGAGAGTAAACATCAAAGCCAGCATCAAATAGAACTAAAATAGAAAATAGAACTCCGCAGGATGCATGACATTCCTTGTGACAATTCACCCTTTAATGCCGGGTTCTTGATGCATGACCTAAAGACGTGGCAAAGCCTTTCCACATGGGTACCATCAAATGAGTAGCAAAGGTCAATCATGTTTTCATATTTTTAGGAGTATTCTATAAGAATAAGAGCCTGCAGCAATGCATGTATGTTCACAAATCGCATACACACACACACACACATATATATATATATATATATGTATATATATATATATATATATATATATATATGTATATATATATATATATATATATATATGTATATATATATATATATATATATATGTATATATATATATATATATATATATGTATATATGCTCATTTTCGACCGGTGAGGCAGTCAAGGAGTATATCGAATTAGGCGAGGTAGGCGAGACAAACGGGAAACTCAAGAAAATAAATAAATGAATGCAAATGAGGAAAAGATCTTCCTCCTGTTCGCCCTCTTTTCGCTCTCTCTAGTCCTTTAATCCCTTTCACGGGCCGCTACACAATCACCACTCTCACAGAATCGAGGTGACAGAGAGCAGCTGAAGTGCCGGGTGACGATCATGCATACAGTATGTGGCCCATTCGAGTGTCCGTCCCAGCTGTCTGCGTGTCTTCTTGTCTCCTTCAATCAGGGCCGTCACAAACGTGGCTCGTTGCAGGTGTTAAAAATAACTTTTGTCACACAAATGAATGCACTCCCGACCAATTCAGACCATTTTCTGAAGGATTAGAATTCAAGGGAAACAAGAGGAAAAAGCTGCAGGTTGGTCTTGACTGCTGTTACCATGGACACGCTTGAAGATTTCATTTTTTTGTATTTATTTCGCAAGCCACTGAGGGGATCTTTTGAAAGCATGTACTGTACGTGTCCAAGACAGAGCGCTCACTTGTCTTTTTGTTCGTGTAATTAAAATCATAAATCTGTTTTGCAACCTGCACAGCAGCGCAACAATTATCTCCGAGTGATGAACAAGCTGCGGAGCACATCGTCTCTTAATTCTTGGTCCGCGTTGTTTCCTGCTTTGATGCCACCGGCGTCTTCATTGATTCACCGATGCCCTCGGAGGCCCGCGGTCTGCTCCCAGGACGCCGCGCAGCTAAATGACACATTTGACACCATTACGGCGGCGGAGAGTGAGGAGCGCTTCTCTTTGATTTGAGAAACATCAGGGTTTTGCCGCGATCGCTTCTTTAAGTGCACTTTGTCTTCATAAGCAGTGAGTAGCCGCGGACAATAAAAGCCTTAATGGCAGTCAGGAATTCACCTGATGGCGGCCTACTCATTCATCAACATTTTTGTTCCGGTTTGGCAATCTCCTTAAAAGACCCAATGCACAATCAAAACAACCACAAAAAGCAATTGATGACATATTTTGAGTGTGTGAAGCGTTCCAGTTGTGAGCCGTGCACACGCACAAACACGCACGAAACCCACAGAGAGAAGCAAACAAAGTAATCTAAAAATTGTCGAAATTGCTTCAAGGTCTCAGGCAGCTCTCGCTAAAAAGGCACGACATTTATGTAAAGCTGAGAGGAAAATTATTCTCAGCACGACATTTCTGTGACGGGGCATTGATTGGAGTAAATTCGGACCGTTTCACTGCCACAATGCTCATAAATAACTAACAGGGCCAGAGTTGAAGAAACGAGTTAACTGCCCCTGTGTGAAAGTCACACACGCACACACACACACACATTTAGTCCATTTTGCTGTTCATTATTGTGGGCATTTGGATTTGCTGCCTTGCTCAAGTGCAAGACGATTACCCCACAATTGCTTCTTGTCTCTTCTTTATATTCGACTAACTCTTTTAGTGCCAGCCTAGTGCTTTAATGTGACTGAATCATACCCTGATAGATATAGGAAGGGGCTGGTTGAACAGTTTAATGACCTCTACATTAACAGCGTAGTTATCTTCGGCCGGGTAGGAAATGTATTCGTGCATGTGTGTGCTGTGTGTGTGTGTGTGTGTGTGTGCGTGTGTAATCTGTGTCTGTCTGTCACCCGATTAGAAAATCTTCCACCACCTACCCTAACACCAAATTCCTTTCTCACATTTCACACGTCTTCTTTCTTCCTTTTTAAACAATATTCATCAGTCACTTTTAGAATAAAATAAATAAATAGAAAAAGTAGTTTCTTTCTCAAAAGACACAAACATTGATCAGCTGTGTAGGAATAGAGATGTGCTGCATTTCTCGGTATCTCCCTGCAGAGTGCGGATCTCTGGTCACTGAGGGGACACACATTGATTTGAATATCCTTGACCATCAATCCATTAACTCCCTCTGCCGTAGTTACACACATTGTTTACGTACCGATGGATGCTGGTTTGCCTCCGTGTGGGTGCAAAGCATTTGGAAACCCGCAGTGTGTGATTTAACTGTGAGCAGGGAATGGATTTCACCGGCCCTGCAACGAACGGGAGGACTGGGTGTGAGGAAAGGATGACTCGGCTCAGGATGAGCGTCATGCAGCCGTAATGGATGCCAACTGAGGGGTAATCACAGCAGACACAGAAATTAGTCCCATCAGTACTGGGAGACTATGAAATATGAAAACAGCTGTGTAATAAGTCAAGAATTCTCCTGCTTTAACAATCTCAGGGAGGATTTTGATTCTTCGAAAGTAAAATGTGTGTGTGTGTGTGTGTGTGTGTGTGTGTGTGTGTGTGTGTGTGTGTGTGTACCGTAGATTCACTGTGAAAAATAGGAGGTATACAGCATGGCCAATTATACAGGCCTTTTGCTGATAGTCGGAGCGTAGCAGCATCAAATACGAGGTGTTTGACTGATTATCATACAGGACCAACAGACTAATAAAACTACTAATTTACGGTACTTTTCCATCGTTCACATATTAACAACTCTGCAGCCGTTTACGATACAAACGAGCAATCTCTGTGCTGAGGCTTCCTGGGAGCACATTCTCACGGAGGGCCAATTACAGCGAGAAAGTAAAAGGTGTCATGACCCACTCACAAGGAAGGAAAGTACACTTTTTACATCTATGGTCCTAAATGACTAGATAATAAGGACCCTTTACTGAAAGACAAACAGTAATATTCTTAAATACACGAAAAGGTTGTCTCCGATTCAAAATATCAACGTGTGAGGGACACTATGGAGCGATCACTGGTGTGCTGCAGCTTGATATTCCAGTCACATTGTTAGAAGGTGCAGGCAACAAACCACGATGAAGATGGACTTCACAGGGTTTACCAGCCATGGGAGCGATTGTAGTAGAACAGGTATAATGGCACCTGTAAATACATAAAGTAATAATACATTCATTTAAAGTAATAAAGGAATAGCAAGACACACATTCTGATATCTCCAAGATTAAAAACCAGCATCTATTAGCTAAACATACATCAAAATATGTATATATATATTTATATTTGGTGCAAAAGGCAACAATGAACAAATGTTATCTTGATTTAAACTATGAAATATTCATAACAAGACTGTGTCTGGAACTTGAAGACTTTGAAGTGCCTCACGCCACTTCATGATCGCAGGCTTCAAATGCTTCTATCTGGATCAGCCCGAGGAGATGAGGAACGGTCCGCATAGTGGCAGAAACGGCGGATGGCATGCGTGATGGGTTATGTGCAGGCCAACGACCAAAGGAGGGCTTTGCGGTCCCCTGTGCGATGCAAATACAGGCTATGAAGAGGTATGTTCCATTTGCAGCAGACGTCCTCCTAGTCACATGTCACCCCTGTGATCCCACGACATGAATCCAGCCCATTTCTCTGTACTTCGAATAACGGAAGCCAGAAAAAATGCTCTTCATTAAAAGCAAACACTGCATATCTAACTTCATTTGCTTTCTGTTGACATAGCTTTGGCAGAATGCCGATATGTTAATGTGCTGAACATTGACTTTTTTTCTTTGTCACATCCTTTTGTACATTTTAATATGATTCTATAAAGTGACTTTCCCTTTCTCCTCAGAATGTTCTTTTTTTTTTTCAATGCAGAGCCCGTCAGTCAGTCGGTGAAAGGACAACCATTGCCTGCTCAGCGGTGCAGCAAACATATGATCCAATATATTGTTCACAGGGATACGAGCGCATGCTGCAAAGCCGATGACAAGTCCCTAGATAACACTCCCATCAACATCGTGTGGCTAAAGATAATATATGCAAAAGTAGAGAGCCTAATTATGAGTGGGACTTGTATGACCATTCACAGCTGAAAGGATTTCAAGTCTAGTTTCAAATGGTTTGACTAATTAACGTCAGTTAAATGAGGTCCGCCATATTTTTTGAAAGGTAATTATATCGTTTTACGATTCACTGACCATTTGTCACCACTGAGTATAAATTAGTTCTTGTCTGCTTAATTGTGCCTCAGCATATTGGACAAAGCGCAGCGAGATGAAAGGAACGATTCCAAAGATAGTTCAAAGTTTTAGACATTTGGCTAAAGATGATGTGCCCGGGGGGGGGGGGGAGTAGCAAGTTGAAAGCAAAGTTGGTCATGCGGATTGTTAAAACGTAGAGACAATGCTTTGTTAAGTTTTGAAACAGCAGTTCAGACGGAGTCTCTTATGCTGAGCAAAAGCCTTCACAACAGGAAAAAACGGTGTGACATCAACAAGCAGCCTTTGTCAGTTACTAGTCTTTTCATCATCGAGCTGCTCAAACGTCTGATCCGAGAGGATCAGACAGATTTTCTCGGGATAACGTCAGACTGCTTTGATGTTTTTAAAGGACCAGTACGACAGCGGTAACAATGTATGACTCCATGCTTTCACTCTAGTCTCCGGTGGTGGAGGTAGAGCAGAAAAAAAAAAAAGAGGCTTTCAGTTGTTGGTAAATTGTAATTTTCCATGAAAGCTGCACTTATTTTCCAAAGAACACAATGGCCATCCCAGCATGAACGTATCGCACACTAGAGGAGCAAAGACATCAGAAGTGGAAGCTTGGATTTATACTCACTTGTTTGCTCAACTGTGCGATTCAAATGTTTGTAATGGTGAAAGATTCTCTATATTTCGATCAATTCATCAGAAGATTAGTTTCTTAATCAATCAATAAATCACAATTAAATGTTTGTTCCAGTTTCCCAGAGCTCAAGGTGACAACTTTAAATGTTACCCCAGTTCACAATTCCAAAACTTAAACCAGCAAATATTCTCATTTGAGATGCTTAAAAAAACACAACGCTGGCAAAAAAAAAAGAAGAAGCCTCAGGTGTGTTTCATGCTGTCTGTAGGTTGTTGGAGCGAGGATTTCCCCGGCTCCGAACGACGGCTGCAGCCCGCCACGTCCACGCCACGTCCACGCCACGTCCACGCCACGTCCACGCCACGGCAAATGGGACAGCCTCTCACCTCAGTCGTGCTAGGCTGGGTGCCCATCAGCCCGATGTCAGAGCCCCCCATTACTGCCTGAGTATCAGCCGTCGACATGTCAAAGGGAGGAGGAGGAGGAGCCACTGAAATGCCTTTCTCACTTTTGTTCTACCTCTCTTCATTTATCAAGTCGCACTCCCTGGCAGTGCCTGATATCTGAAGATTGAAGGTCTTTGTGACTCTCTGACAGCGTCTGTCACAGGATCGCATCACTTATAAAAAGGTGGAGTAATAGAAACCTGGGAAACTTAATGTAACAGCTGAGGGAGCTTTTATCCAAGGGGAAAGTGAAACCACTTTCACAGAGAGGAGTGAGGGGAAATGGGGACGCTAGTATGGATGTAAAAAAAAAGTATACATTTCTTTATTAAAAAGGCACTCTCTTCATTGTACACGTGTTTTCGGCTGTGTGGATGTCTTTGCACTCGTGAGCTCTGTTGTCTCGTCCGCTCAAGCTAAACCCAGCGGGAAAAGCTTAATTACCATTTGATGAGTTTGAGAACAAAGCTGCTGCGTTACAAGTTGAAAATTGGTTATCGGCTTCTGGAGCTGGTGCTATAATTCGGTCTTGGTTGTGTTCAATGTTTCAGTCCAAATTGTTCTGTCACTAGAGGTTATAGGGGGAGGGGGGGAGGGGGACCTCTATAGAGACTGAAGGTCTCTAATTGTCTTATTTCTTTCCAGCAGGGAAATTCTGTGGATGGAGTCAGCTTGACAAGGGAATGTGGAATATTTATCAGCTTGACAAAAGGAAATGGGATTGGAGTTCGCTCTCTGCACACAAGAACGCTGTTTGCCTGTGAGATCTAAGTAAATGGACTGCTTTACTCTACTTGATCAAATCTTTGAGTTCTACATAGCTGCCTGTCTAGGTAAACACGTCCTATCACAACAATATTGCAATAGCAAATGATTTGATACTCGAGAGACAAAAGAGAAGAAAAAGAAAAAGTAGTATCAATGATATTAAGTGTGATTCATGCACTCCAAATCCAGATGGTGGCGCATTTCCGCATTGGCCAAGCGGGGGTTCTCTGCAGCAGGCCTGTTCGTGCACATCCAACGTCTTCTAACTACGCGGAGACGTGGACCGCGGCGAGGACGATGGAGAACTGTGAGGAGCTTTGAGATGTCACGACACAAAGTATAAAAGATCCAAACATTTCTCGTCACTCGTCTGTGTCCGTTTAGTGCGCGTCATTGTGCAAATAAGCAAAAGAACAACAACAAAACTATAGTCAGCAGTAGTAATGTCATCGTGATTACAAGTGGGAAAGCTTTGTAGCCCATAGAACCCTAGTAAACCATAAGTGATGCATATTATACAGCAACACAATTACAATCCAATCCTTAAATATTACCCGAGTGCAGTTGGACTTATAATATGAGAGGCATATTTAAAGAAATGTTCTAATATATGACAACCACATAACTAGTGGCACTTCAGTGTGACAAGATTACTGACGCACAATATGCGATTGCCAATTGAGACTTAGTGCAGAAGTAATTTGAAAAGCCCTGAATCAAATATGC
Organism: Cebidichthys violaceus; assembly: GCF_023349555.1. NCBI lineage: Eukaryota > Metazoa > Chordata > Actinopteri > Perciformes > Stichaeidae > Cebidichthys > Cebidichthys violaceus. The sequence goes on along the minus strand of NW_027176417.1, from coordinate 5,136,161 downwards.
GTCATCTAGCATCACAGTGAAATGATTTATTAGGGAATATGATAGAAAAAAAAACTATCATTAGGAAAGAAAGCTCTTCTCTTTGTAATACAGTCTCGCACCCTCTCAGCCATTTCCCCCCTGCCTCCACTTGGCTCACACAAGAAACTACTCTGGGCATCATCACTCATCGGATATTGACCGTTAAGATGCTCTGAGATGGAGTAACGCACGGTGTGCACGCCACAATGGCGGCTGGAAGGGGAAGGCTCACCTGTCAGTTTATCTAAATGAGATTTTTATCGATTTCAGTGCTCCCCTCCCTCCCCCCGGTTGTGTCATCGCGCTGTGATCCCAGGGCTCTCTGGGCTTTAAATATGAAAGGTGAAATGCTCAAAAGGACATCATGCAGTTGGCATTTGACAGGTAACGACCCGCTCCGGCTGGTGCAAAGGATCAGCTCTCTTTAGTAAGTGGTATGATGCACTGTTATGTCGGCAATCGTACGTAATGTATAACTTGCTTTGACATTTGCGTCTGCGTGCGCAAAGACAACAACTTTGGATTGGATTCATAGGAGAGCGTGGCTTTGTGGTGCGTTTCTGTGCACACTGCAGCCGGCTAATGGCCGCCGTGCACCACCCCTGCCAACATTCTGCATTTCCACCTGTAACGAAAAGGTCACCGCTACCTATTTATACCACAGACTAATAGCCCCAGCCAAATGTGAGGTCAACACAGAATACAAATTATGAGAGCCGACTCTGAAAACCCTGTGCGACATGGCATACAAACATTTTCTTCTTGAGCCCTTTACAAATAAATGAGGACGTCAGACCAAAGGGCAAAGGGCGGCGGTTAGAAGTGATAGTTTATTCTACGGTGAAGCGGTGTGTGTGTGGTGATTAATGTTGAAAAAAACCAGAGATAATCTGTTATTAATTCACAGCTCTTCTGCATTCAAAACCACACTTTATAGCTAAATTGAGAATATTAAATAAAGAAAAGTTTTACTCATGAAATATTCTTCCCTGTTGCAGTAGGTTAACAAAAAATAAAATACCTGAATTATGGATATCACACAACCCTTCACCCAGCCCTGCATCTTCTTTATTTGAATGGAAGCTGAGTCGGAAAGGCTTTACAATGTTCCATAACAATGTTTCATTAGTAAGAACAAGCTTTGCTTGTATTTGCAATGCATGGTTAAACATTTGCTCAGCATGCAAAACAGAGAGGAAATATTCTGCAAATTGTTCAGGCATTCATATTTGTTGAGTCTATTTATGTGCAGCACACTGTCCAAAACAAATTTCTCTGAAGCACAGTTGTTTGTCTTGCTACAAAATGAGATTATGCGACATTCTGGCAAGATTACAAATTCAAATGTCATACTTTGCAAGTTGTACTAATTATAAATCACATTTAGGCTCTTTAAATAATGGACAAATGCATAATGATGATGATTTGGTGTTTTAAATTAAATGGAAATAAACAAGGAGGGGATTCTCAGAAGACGGTTTAAGTATTCCAGCTTGTACTCAAACTACAGGCAGTGAAGTCCTCGTTATCCTTTTCATTGATCAACCAAGGCCGAGCAGGGCTCTCCATTGGATGACATCATTTAGCACTCGTCCATATGGTCTATACTTGATTATAGATGCAGCGACACACACCCAGTTACTACAGTCTAGGGATCCCAAGATGCTCTTTAATCTGCGAGCACTCCGAATGCTCACTTCAGAGTGAACGTGCGTCTGAACCGGGATGTGATTTCATGCAGCCAAAGTGCTTCAGCAACCACTGACAGTCAGAGTGCAGCGCTCCAATTAAGCTGTAGCATAGCCCGGTCGGTAATTACAGTCAGCGGTGCTCTGAGTGCGACTTTGGGAACCAGTAGATCCTCTGCCCTCGGTTGTGGGGCTCCGTTTTAATTGGAGGTGGTCACATAATGTAATTAATAGATATGGCTTGTTGTCAGCTAATAGACTTTCCGTTAATCAAGCATGGGCCTATTAACGGTAATACATTATTTAATGACGTGAAAGCCGTGGTGAACACGGGGTCTACAGTATGGGGAAAGAAGAAAAAAGGTATATAACTATTGCTGTTATATTCACAAAAGAAGTGATTTTAATTAATAGTAACATTAGCAATGATATAACCCATGGGGATAATTCTTTTGGCCTGCAATCAGCATGATCTATTTCTCTGTTAACATTAGAAAATGAACAAACTAAAAAGGGCAGCATTGATATATTAACGTAGTAATGGAGGGACGTCCTCATTTAGAGACAGCCTCACTGTATGCATTTGAATTGCAGATACATAATTATAAAAAAAATGACGAGAACAGCGCGTTTGCTGCAAAAGTTAAATTAGCTCCACACGATGTAAAACAACACAGCTAAACGTTGTCCTTGGCACACTCGTCCTTATGTTGCAACATGTACGCTCACGCTAATTTCCCTCATGGGATTGCCCGGGAGAGTGTGTGTGTGTGTGTGTGTGTGTGTGTGTGTGTGTCTGTGTTCACGTGTCTGTGAGGAGGAGAGCTCGCACACATGGAGGACTTTCGCTCAGACAATATGCATACAATTACAGGCACTTTTTATTCAGTGTGACACTGATCAAACAAAGACTGCGAGGTACTTTATGGATGATATCATCAAGTTGGTGTTGTCCTTGGGATGGAATAAACAGTGAAAGTAGCCCCTTGGTGCTTGTTAAGTTTACAATTTAATACTGTGGCTGAAAAAAAACAACACACGTGCACGTGAGTTGAATACTCATGTGAAATCTGAATAATATTTGAAGGACTGCCTTTAAACCCCACTGACAAAAACGACTCAAATTCACATTTCTCTCCTTGGCATCAACTCTTGCATATTTTGCTCCAGTTGAACTTCGATAAGACTCAAATTGTAATCATTTGTCCTCATCCCATTGCAGCTCAGCAGCTCCCTGGGCTCCCTATCTACCCAGCCAGTAGTAAGGAACGATTACTAAACGGGTTCAATCGGGCTCCTTTCGTCTCGGCCATATCGATAAGATCAGATCCAACGTGTCATTTCAGGACAAGCTATTCCTGCCTTTGTCACATCCCATTAAGACCACTGTGATTCATTTCTGATCCATCCTTAAATCAACTTAAGCTTCTGTGAAACTCTTCCTTTTTTCATGTTGTTTTTTTTTTTAGACCATTCTTGGCGATGGCTTCTGTTTATTTATCATGTTTCCGCATTAACACCTGCTGTTACGATGGCAGACAAAGTCGGAAAATATTGTGCCAATTAAATGGATACAGCTAGTGTAGGAAAATGATCCATACTGCTTTTTTGGCAATGTGCTAAACGACAAAAAAAACAACGATGTAAGTAAAGGTTTCGTACAAGGAGAAGCATTTTCCAGGTTTTAAAAAGCCCGTCTTTCCGCAATATCTGAACAAGGCAACCGTGACAGAGATGCATCTAAAATACATTCAATCGTACACATTTTCATGGCATCAAATCCCACTGATTCACATGAAAATGCGGCATTATTGGACCTCTGAATGCACTACAGAAGGCAATCCCATCGCCTCTGGAAACCTACATGCATTCATTTCTCACAGAGGAGCATGAAAATGAAAACATATCCCTTAAGATATGAAAATGATAAATATATTACTTTGACAGAGGATACAAACGCACAGCGGTTGTCAGGGAGAGGCTTTACCCAAGGTGTTCACCATCAATTGCGAAGGGTGTGGATATCATAAGAGGTTGGGGTATTAATGACAAAGGAAAGCGAAGGAAAAATGGGATCCCAGTGTATGTATGCTTGAGGAGGCATTTAAAAAGACGGGGGGAGATATAACGCCCTCATATCTCCTCACAATATGGGTACAAAACACCTGGTAAGGCCAGGTGCCAGACAAGCAGCAGCTGGGATGAAGCAGGATATGAGCCAATGGCTGGAGGGTATAGTTTAAGTACATAGTACATAAATATGTGTTAAGAATCAGGAACATGATGCAGGGCGGTCAGTGACAGCTCACGGCTATTATGGTTCCGATACCACAATAAGCCAGTTCCAGATTTTTAGGATTAATATGGATTTGAGGGCTGATAATTAAATGGCGTCTATAAAAACAGACATTCAGATTTAGAAAGACTGAAAGAACAAATAGAAAAAAAAGATCCACAAGCTTTAGAGGATAGCGTCATGGTAACCCTCCATGTAAGTCATCCCTTTTTGGACAAATCCATTGGACTCCCATAATCCCTTCATAACGCTCAGTCGCTCTTTCCCATGAGTACCATTTAAAAATAAATAAATAAATAAAACGTTCAAGAGTGTCCCTCTAATCCTCATATCCTGTCCTATTACTGCAGCTTGTTTGGGCGGATTGTTGGTTTGTCGAAGTTTGCTTTCCGTGCCCTTTGTAAGCAACCCTTTAAGTGCTTAACATCAATTTTGAAGGGGACTCGCATACTTCACTTCAGCTGTATCTTAAAAATGTGTCCAACGGCGACTTAAGATACGCTATTAGCTGAATATTGTATCCAAATCCCCAAAAATGTTTAGAATTCCGAAGCCGGCGCTACACAATCACCAGCAGACAGATGGATTAAATTAGACTCTTTATGAAGCCTCCAATGTGTATCATTGATGTGATAGCGAGACTTTGAGTGCAGTGAAATGGCTGAGGGCAACGTTTCAGCGTTTAAATTAGCGGCAGAGCAATCGACGTCACGACCCCGCTGTCCACAGTGAGGTCAAGATTCACTCACGCTGCTGCCTTCTCTGTTCACGACGCGGCCCGATAGGTTACGCAGGTCGCACTTTGTTCCTTGTTGTCCCCAAAAACGCTTACAACAAAGTGGGAAACCATCATCAAAAAACCCAGCTGTGTATTCTGGATCACCTTCTTCGTCATGGGAGCCCCAGCTTGGCGGGGCTTCAGTTTGTCCGGATTTCTCTCTTTTGTTTTTGTTTTTTTGCAGCTTGGTCCTGATTTTCTTAATCATTGAAAGGTTTCCTCCCAGGACTGTGTCAGCGGCCCTTTACTAATCCCTTGACCCTCCTTTGGAGTATTGATTTTCCCTGGCTCAGAGTCTTAACCAGGACACTCTCCCTGCCTCTATTTATTTCTACTTTTCTTTTTCTCTCATTCTATAGACACACCGTCTATTTCTTCTGCTCCGCCTATCTGCCCCTGGACTACTATTGAATGCGACATAAGCGTAATGTGTGTAATCTAATAGAGCACAAAAAGTTCATTACTGTTCATTATCACTACATTCATTTCAATCGGAAACAGCCTGTAATAACTAACACTGGTATAATACACATCCAAGATGAAGAGCTGCAGAATACATACTGACACGAGCTAAAATCTTCAATAGTTATTGATGTTTTGTCATTTCCTAATCTGTGATAATCTCAAAGTCTTTATATAAAGGTGGCTTCACAAATTGAACATGCGTTTCCCCGAGCCACTCAGCAGCGGAGTGTTAAAACACTCATTAATCTCAGTGTATTGGCTTGTTATCTTAATGACGGCTTAATTAGCCCGTGCTGTAGATTGTGCTAACAATGCTCCTGCAGACTAAGGCAGAGTTTCAAAGTTCATTGAAAACTGTCATTTTAAAAGCACATTACGCTCCGCGGCGTTTCCGCATGTTAACCGTGTGTTTGCTCTACGCTCTCGGAGCAAAAACTTGGAAGAAATGTATAAAATCATTTATCCACAAAAGAAGTTAAACAATGCGGGACTTCGTAACATACAACACAATACACAATACACAGAACACAGAACGTAATACTTTCTCCACAACTTTCAGTGCAATGCTGCTACTGCGGGCAATTTCTCATCATACCGGTAAAATGAAGCCAGTTAAATCGCATTATATCTGGGGGCAGTGAGGCACACCATCATTTGAATCCCCTTTAAAAACAAGCAGACGTGGCTTAATTGCAGCTTTAGTTCAGACGGGGAGGAGAAAGACAGACAAAAAAAAAAAGAAAGGGGGGGCCGCATTTCTTCTCTGGCTCGAGGTCTCGTTTGTTGCTGACAAAGGCTGCGTGAGTTTTGAAGCAGCCTTTTTGACAATAGCAAACAAACAGAAAAGGGTTGCTGGGAAGCACGACGAGACAAATCCACTGCATTTCATATTGTGCTTTGGGGGATGCTGTTTCAAAAAGGTACTATCTTCAGCAAGCTGGAGCACTGAGGGGAGCTTTTCCGCTCCCTAAACGTTGTCAAACCACGAGTGGAATGAATGAATTCAATGTCAACGGTGGTGAAGCATTAACTTTTCATTTAGCGCCGCCATCAGGTCAATTCTGTATTTCCTCCAATCATTTATTTTGGACCTCATTTGATCATTGATCATTGGCCCACCACGGCTGTGAACTCTTAATGTTGCTTTAATCATAAGACATTTCCACATTCTGCATGCATCTGCTAAATCTAGCATTGATATCACTTTGGAACGTACCATCTTTGTGGCAGAATGACATAGCGACCTTTCATTTTTTCACCAAATCTGCAGATAATCCTCTAGTTTCTCATAGTTTGTAGCTGTAAGGCTTGAATTAAACATTCTAGACATTAATATCCCAAATAGCGCCTTCCTTCCTCCATCTGTTTTTTTTCCCCTGTATTTCATGCCCTTCCCTCTCTCCATCCCCTTCCCCCTCAGTTCAAAGTGAGGCTTGTTTACTTCCTCCATAGCATGCTCGCTCGCTCACTCTGGTAGTTTGCCTTGCATCTTTCCACATTTCCATCTCTCCCCCTCTATGACCCCCACACCTGTCTTATCTTAGCAGCACTCTGCAGCTCTCTCCCCCCCCCCCCCCCCCCCCCCATCTTCTCTCAGCATCTCTCTCCTCATTCTCTCCCGGCTTCCGTAATTTCCTCCCCTTCTCCCCCCCCCTGCCCGCCTTGTCATTTTCGTTCACTCTGCAACTATGTTTCTGTTCCCCGAGTCTGCAACCCCCCCACCCCCCACCCCACCCCTCCCCCCTCCCTTCCCAGCCTCGCTCTCATTCGCCCCTTCTTCATTTAGAGACTTGGTGTGGCTCTGATTTCTTTAAATAGCTCACGTTGCCTCCAGCAAGTTGAAGCTGCAGTCTGGTTCTGCTAATAAATGACAGCGAACAAATGTGAACGCTGAATCAATCGCATCGGTGCGCATGCACAAACTTGCATACGGTGCGTGCGCACACACACACACACACACACACACACACACACACACACACACACACGATAAGATCACATAACATTGCAGCAGTGCTTTGGCAGAGAATGGTGACATGATGTGACATGTTTTTGCTGAAAAGACATTCATGGAAAGATGGCTTCAAGGTGTGTGTGTGTGTGTGTGTTGCTGCTAAATAGTCAAGTCCATCTTATACCAAATTCTATTATTTCCATTCACCCAGTGTGAAAATCAGTCACAATAATAGATTGCAAAGTCCTGGTAATTTTGCACATTACTTCTGAGTCACTGCCTTGCATAATGAATGCTTGCTAAAGCAATTTTTTTGTGAATTCGCCACAAAAAGGATCAAACATGTTGTTATGAATCACTGCAGAGCAATGCATATATTCCTAGCAAACTGTATGCATATTTTCTGACAAATAAAGTCTTGAGATGAAACCGAACATTGAGGTGGAGGGGCTGACAGCGAAGTAAGTAATGTCTTTATTTATTGTTTGTCTACCTTCAACGGGAGCTTTGCTTTGTCCAACATCGTCCTGTTGTCTTAGTGGCTCTAATAAATCATCTGAATATCTGATTTCATTCATCTTAGAGGATCAGTCTGGCTGGCAGTGGATACTAATGTACACAACACAGCAAAGCAACCAAAAACCATTTAATTTAAACATACACAATAGAAATCCTGTGGTTCATAATACTGCAACATTCAGGTTTCAATGTAGGTGTACTCTTGACTATAAACAAGCACTAAGGTCTGCTCTCATGAGACCTGAACCCTCTTTAGAGGACTATACAAGTCATGTAACAAACCTTTAAGGTCATATCTCAGTTGTACATGACAACACTGACCGAAGCCAAAGACGCCTGTGAACAAGACCTTGATGAGACTATCCCAGACGTCACTTGGGATGTCGTTATTGATCTCGTACGTCTTAAAAACAAAACAATACACACAAATCCCTTGATGGCAAGATTTGGTATTTGGCGATGCTGGCCTGCAACAGTGCAGAGCAGGACTTCATACCAACGAAATGCTTTAGCGTTTGGTTCATTAGCCTGACAGTCAACACATTAAACCTGGAGATCTTGCAAGCGATTCTGCACCTGTATATTCTATATTCTTTGGCATTTTTTTGTAGTTTTTATTCTCTTTTGTTAATTTGAAATAAATACATAGATGATTCGTTGATTTTTTTTTTTGAACACAAAGAAAAGAAATTGAGCAAGACATTGCAACGACTTGCCAAAAGCTCCAGGGAGGATGCCCCTGTAGCTAGCCATTAACCTCATGGTGTGAGGCAGCAGTGAGCGACATTTCCAAGGTTTCCCTCAACCAAGCAGTCAGTGTGAAGAGAAGAAAAACCTCTGACCATGAAGGATCACTGTGACAACTTGACCATACTATAAACCAATCATTACACACACATCTCAGAAACACAGAATCGTTAAATGCAGCCCATCATGTTATCGATCACACATGTATCAGGGTTAGAAACTCTACTTTACACCTGAGATCATCTGAGAGATGAGAAAAAGCTGAACTCGGCACTTGAGGAAGTATAAAATAAAATGCGAGGCTCAACCTGAACATATGTCTTGATTCTCATGTATCAAACTGTCCCATTGACTGCTCCACTCAGTGGCAGGACACTCCATTTGCTTGTCTGCCTACAATCGCAGATGGCAATTTTTCTGGATGAAATTGCATGCTGACAGTTCCACTGATGACCTCAGATCTCAGAGACTGAGAGGAGGAGATGGGAGAGGGTGAAGGGACACACAGTGACGGGGAGACAGAAGGCTCTGAGAGTGACCAGCCAGGCGTGGGTCCCTAACATCAGTCACCATAAGCATCGCCTTCAGCGGGGACCCCGATAAGTCACGCCGTCTGCCCTCCGTCCTGAAGGGTTTGCATGGATTTAAGGCTGGCGACGAGATGGTAGAGGTACCTTTTCTGCCCGCCGGTCACTGCTAAGCAGCACTTATAGGATCATACCAACAAGCAGGCTTTCTGCTGTCTGAACAACTTCGGCTTAATCCTAAAAATGGGGTTGAGCTTGTAAGTCAACCAACTTCCAAATTCAACAAAAAGCCAAAAGTAAAACCGGCTATCATGTCCATTCCCAAAGCCAGAAGAGCTTTTGTTATTCAGATTTGGAGCAATCGTAATGTACACTGTAGCTCATAGAGAGTCAAAAATAATTCTGTCAATGGTCTACAAATTGTTCCGTTACCATCCAGGATGGAATGCGTTTCTAATTAAGTCGCAGTCTTTTTTTTGTTAACTTGGCAGACAATTTAATCAAACCGCCGGCAGCTGTTGACCCAGTGTCGTGTTGCTCTGTCTGGCAGCTTTTGACAAATGCTAATCCGTTATGTTTTTCGTTTTTGTTTTTTTTCTGCGAACAGCGTCACCTGGAGGCATGATTGACACCACGGCTTGTCAATCAGTGTGTCAACAGAGGCGGTGTATGATTGAAGTTGTTTTCCCTCTGGTGGGGAGGTAAAAAAAAAAAAAATGTAAAAATAGATTATGTGTGTGCAATATATAGTGTGGCAAATATTGATTTGATTTTATTATTTATACTCTCCAACAGCAATCAATATGACAAGATCAGGTAAGCAGTTATTAATGTCAGTGTCTGGCGTTATAGTTTCACTGCCTCTGTGACCAGAAAGAAGCCCAAATACAGGAATACAATGAAAAACATGAATGAAAAAATATAAAAACACACCCTCTGCTACATCCTTACTTGGTCTAGTATACATCAAGGATTTCCTGTCATAGCAGAGGATATTTTAAGAACAGATCATGTCAGCCAACTGATGCCCAAATACATGTGCATGTTTCCACCAATCAGCCCACACGTCACTCACGGTAACCTAGATGTCTAGCTGATGTCCACCACGGTTCAAACAGCAGAGCCCGCTGCACGGAGCTCCGACGCATTCCAGTCAGGGACACCGACGACCTGATGAATATCATCTCATCGCCAATTAAAGCGTCGAGAGCGTGCAAGAAACTCCATGTCCATTCTAATAAATAAATCGCTCATGTGCTAGAATTCCAGTCACGTCGATTTGCATTAATACGACATGAAGTCATACAATGAATTAATAGCTAATCCACCGCGCACACCGGCTCTATTAATATTTAGAGGAACATATTGCCGATGATAATATATTATTACCAGTAACTGTATAACAAAATGCACGCATAGCAGATTTTTCTAACGCCTTTTTTTTAGAATTAATTGAAAAATACATGGCATCAGCAAAACAGACATTCTGTACTTGTTCTGTTGGCTCTAGGCTCGTTACAGAAGGTATATGACTAAACACAGACGCATGCAGGCAGCCCGCGCTCGGTGCGATGGAAACGAGGACAGCAGACATAACCAAAGAGATGCTGTGTAATATGTCTACTAGTTTGGGCCATGTGACATATTACACAGCATCTCTTTGGTTATGTCTCACAATTCCATAAACTATGAATTACATTCGCGCACGCGCACACACACACACACACACACACACACACCATTTATTGAAGCGGCCTGACCAGCTGCACATTGTGCATTACGGGCGCTGTGCTGTGCTTTATGGCCATAAGCACAATTTTTACAGCATGCAAGCATTTTCCTTTTTGTGTGAAATTATCCCCTCCAGATTGCTTCTAATTTAAAGCCACTATCTGGCTGCATAAATCCAGGCTATATCCACTTAGATTCCTAAAGAGTTGAGGAAAACTTGTCAATGTAAGCATTTTACTTTCCTCCCATATCCATAACCATAATTTGAATACCTATATCATTGAGTGCAACAAAATACAACCCAAAAATGCATGTACATTTTTTGTTATTAGGCCATACATTCCATCTTTGGGTTGTGCATTAAAAGGCATCAAAACAACAAAGAAACATAGTTTAGGAGAACCATGATTTACAAGAGCATGGAATAAGCTGATCGTGTGCTTTTGTGTTAAGAAACATTAATAAAATATAAACTATACGAACGAATATTTCAAATACTTTAGGTCAAATAAAAGAACAATATGCCCCTCTTAAATGTAGTAAAATATGTGGGGAGTAGCAAAAAAATGTATATATAATGTAAGATAAATCCTAAGTGAGACTGTGACTATTATAAAAACAGGAAGTCCAACAAAATAAAACGCACCCTTGCTAAATTCAATACAGTCAGGGGTCAGACTTTAGTTAGACGGAGACAATTCCCAAACATAATGACTCTTCTCTACTTGTACAAGTACAGTATGTTTTAGCATTCATCACTGTCATGTAGTGTAACTTACATTCCCGCTAATTTCCTAGAGTGGAGTGAGTTTAATGCGGGGATGTTTATGAGCTCTTCACCACGTCGCACTGTGGGACCTCTAATCCAACTAGCAAGCTTATCATTTTCCACTGTTATAATGCAACTTTTTGTGTCAATTACATTTAATTGGTAAAGTCAGAGTCATTTAATCGCATCTCACTCACATCGCTGTAAGTTAGATCCCGTGCCAACTAAATTATTTGCCGCACATAAGTGTACACGGAGGAAGAATTAAGCGCAGTGCTAGGGCTGTAATTAAAAGCCCGGTGAAGCCTTGATCTAATAAAGGAACTGGTGGGTAGATGGGTTTTGTGATGATGGTTTGACTTCTAATTCTGGACGAGCAATAACTAGCAGGTTATGTAACAGGGCTGAGCAATACAGCTGCAATTAAGGGAGACGATTGTGGCGCTAACTTTATTTCAATTATACACGGTAATTTGATATCATAGCATAATTATAGTGATTTTACACTTCACCTCCGCTCTCTCCTCACTCTCCCTGCACTTAGCCGGGGTCTCACCACAGCTGGGCGACCGCGGCTTGCCTCCAGAAATGGCCGAGTAGCCCCGGAGTGCGCACACACACACACACACACACACACACACACACACACACACACACACACACACACACACACACACACACACACAGCCCTGTGACGCATCAACCGGCAATACAGGCATCCAATATAGAATCAGTAAGTTGCTGTGATCAACTAAATAGCTGTAATCTCTACGAATGCGATTATGAATCATAAATACAGGGTAGAGCGCCATGATTAGCACACAGCCAGAAGTTGAAGCTTGAGTACAACACTTTGGTGTCATAGAGGACTGAATGATCTCATTAAACGTTGACTGTTTTACACTCACCAAACACAGTACTTCCAATCAGATTACACATCTAGCCAATGGAACCAGCATATTAACTGCACACCCTTTAATATGACCTTAATCCTGACAGGCGCTGATTAAATACCAGCAGGTGTCATTAGGCTTCTATTGTAGGAAGTACTATGCTGGCCAAATTAAACTGCATGCAAATAATTACTGCTACGTGTGCTGTGTTCACGCCAGAGGTTTGGTCGCAGACACATTGTCTGGTTGGCTGTTTGCATTTGTTTGAGGCCGTCGCCCGTACCTGACACCAACACGAGCTGACAGTTGAGCTGAAAAGACGCATGTGTACAACAACAACAACAACAAAAAACAAAGAAATAATATGTCACATCCATTTTGGTTGCTGTGCTTCTCCCACTTGTTTGCAACACACTTGTCATGACTAAATTGAGGAATCTCCCTGAATGCCAATCAACTCGGCTGTTTGGCTTTTATGTCCATTGTTGCCGGCTTGTGGCACTCGCTAATTGTGGCACCAGAATTATGACAACTGTCTCGAGTGAATAATCCAAGTTGTATTTGTTATCGTAGCAATATTGACAAGGATGAATTCAATTTAGAAATAACTACAACTACAAAGACTTAATAGCAGAACTGGGACACATTCAGCTGCAGTCTGCATGTTTCAAATAAAGGAGATCCACCAGAGAAACACACGGCATCAAATCCACAGGCTTCACATTGTACCCACTTGAATTAGCAGACTTTGAACTTGTTGCCACAGGTTATGATGTCCTTTAAGAACTACCGATGAACATTTCCTCCCTACCCATCTACCTCCCATCAGAAAATGAACACCGTAAGCAACAATTCCTGGATGTCGCTGATTTCTATATCCCCAGACAATATCGGAGATGCAATTAACTGAGCGTCGATGTGTTTCTCTCTACAGCGTCAGCATGTACATGAAAAAGCACAATTCAAAATGCAGCATAGAGCGAGCCAGAGCTCAGGAACATAAGGCAAACTATTACTTAGTCCAGCTTCCTTGTGTCCATCATTTTAGACAGTTTAGACGAACTGGCAGGAAGAAAGTTGCAGTTTAAAAGGTTCTTCTACACCACACCTGTTTTTTGTGTTTGTGTGCGCTTTTTTTGCCTGGCAAGAATATCAATATTGTTCAACCCGGCACAACCTCACTCTGCTTTCAAGTAGAATTTCACTTTTTAGTGCAAATTTCAGGATTGTGCAAAAGGGAGATAGTTACCCATATTAGGCGTGTCGCACCATCCGATTTGACACAACCCTGCTCTGCCACTGTGGAAAAATTATCTTGTCAAAACTAAAATTAAGGGCATATCAAACAAAAGTACGGCCCTGAACCACATGCTATTTCTCCCTCATGTAGAAGCCACAGATCTTTAGCTGCACAGCTAGCGGCAGGTATTCTCCCTCAGGCTATTAAAGTGGGCAGATTCTAATATATTCAGGAGGAAAACACAACCTGTCACTGAGGATAAAAAGCTTTACTTTTTTTGAAAATGTACCCGTCATTGTCGTTAGTACAATACAACTCTGACATTCTGGTACAGTTGACCACAAATTGGAATGTCTGATTTTTGATCTTTTATGGATTGTATTCTGATTTTCTTGTGGATACGGAAGTTTAAATTGTTTGTTCTGGCTAACCAGGACCTTAGTAGTACCTTAGGTTGTTTTATTAATGAGGTTTAGTGTGCCTTGCTTTGGAGACACAGCCATCTATCAACCAGTGGAGTGCATTACTGAAGCATGCCATCAATAGCAAAGAAGTCAGCCCCGCCCTTTGTCTGCAATTTCGACATCTTCTATTTGGGGAAAGTTACTCAAAGCAGCTTCATTAATTGATCTTTAGAGGAAACTCTTAGCTTGGAACCTTTAGTGTCATTTAGGAGGAATTCTATAGCGGCAAGATTAAATACCCTGTGATTAAGGCCTCTTTTCTCTTGTGGAGTGGACTATTATGGAGCATTTAAAAATAAATACGACTTCTAGTGAAGAATGTCAATTAGATGCTGAAAAAGCAAAAGGGCAAAGAGCATCCAAACTTTGTCTGGCTCCGGAAAATAAAAGAGGACTCAATGTTTTCTGTTCGCGTCATCTCTCTTGGAGCAACGTTTTACGGGCAGAATATGTCAAATCAAAATCCACACTAAATCTGAAGTGCCCTCTTGATCACTGCCTCATGTTCCAACTGCCATTTGCTCTCAATGAGTCCATAAAGAGAAGCTGTAATCCTCTCGCGCCATCTGAAGAGGCCTTCTCATCATAGGTGATGATGGCACTGGAGGGCTTTTGTCATTATCCCAGAGCCTTCCTAATTAGTGGCCTGCGTTTAAACATGTCCTTCAATCAAATGACTAATGTTTCATCCATGTATCAAATTTAAATCATATGATGCAGACTGAGCTTCGAGTAAAACCCATCGCTTTGTTCAACATACACTTAGAGCATCCCGGACTTGAGGCAGACTAATGCAAGTCCTCAGAAAAAGAGGTGAAAAGAATATATCAATTTTTTTAATGTAAAAAAACAACACAAAAACATTTTCTGAAAGGCAGAAAAAAGGGATGAGAGATGCTGCCACGGAGACTGAACGTTTATTTTTCTAATCATAGGGCATTCATTTCCTGTCACTTGTTATCGACTAGATAAAAGGCTGAAGTACCCACGTGTTCTCGTTTTAAGGAAGAGAAGATTAAAATCATCACTATTTTTCAAATGTTTCCATTGAATGGCACCATCTAACAATTCATCCAGCTATTTGGAAACCATTCAATTTAAAGTTAAAAACCTATTCACCCAACACTTAGCACAAAATGATGTCTCTATGAATTGCGTCAGTGAGGTTAGTAAATTAAATGTATGCAGTCATCGTTTACCATCTTGTGTCTCTGGACTCTGTTGTTTATCTTTAAGCTGTTGCAGCCAAGAAAATTCCACCAAAATGACTCCAACTTAATGCACTGTTTGCTTGGCTACATTACAACAAGAGCATTAGTACTTTATAGGTGCGCGGGTGGAAGGGTGAAGTTAAAAAAAAACAAAAAACACCAGTCAACACATAATGTGCTGCGCTTGCACGAAGACAATCGCTGAATAAAATATGCAATTAAACAGAATGGAAAAGGAGAGGGGATGCAAAAGTGTTTTATACGTCGCTGCAGACAGAAAAGGGTAGAAAACAGTGTTTGACTCTAGAACAGCCCAGGGGCACTCGGTACGATGCAGTCCGCATGGTTTGTAAAATACATGTGTTTTTCACTTTGAAGAGAAGGATATGTATATTGACAAATTCTTGATGTAATTGTAGAAAAGCAAGAGGCCAAACATGGCTACTGAGATCAGAGCGAGTAAGCAGGGCGAAGCCATTCATCCACTCCCTCTCCGCCCGCGCTAGAGCGTCTGGATCAATACCAGGGAGCGCTGCATCAGGCAAAACTAATTGTGGAGGTGGAGGTCGGGCGGTTCAGCTATTCTTTAAAGTGCTTTAAAATGTTCAGTGAGCTTTCTGTAAAGCGGGGAGACCCCACCAAAAAACACAATGTACCGAGTGATTGTTTGATTGCCTATCTGCTGTGTCAGTAGACGCCTTCAGGTGTTGAAGCCAAAAATGATTTAGACGTTATTTGACTCTTTTACAGCAGGTGGCGGATCAGCGGTTAGCTTTCCCCATTCGTTGGGGCTTTCTGCGGGGATTTTGATTGTTCTCCCTGGACTCCTTTTCTTCGTTTTCAAAGTCAGACTGATTGGAAACTGTGGGGAAAAACGGGAGTCTGGGTTGAGTTCCTCTTAATGTATGCTGGAGCAGACTCGAGCCCGTCTCAGCAAGGGTTTATATGGGAACAAGTGTCCCCTAAGAAAGACATTGACTGTCAGGATGAGCTCCTGTTGCGAGACCTCTGCAACGAAGCACAGCTGTGTCCACATACAGATGGGTGACAATATAAAGGAAAAGAAAGTGGCTTAGTTAGGTGCTGGGTCATCCTAAAACACAGCCTTAGTGCTTCAGTACAGCTTTACTGTAATATCAACACTGCAGGAAATGAAAACATTACGTGTGTAGCCTACAATCTGACTCACAATAACACTTGCAACTTTGGCTTTTCTATTCTTACCCGATTGTTATTTTCTGTTCCAACTGCATCTCGGCTTATTCAAAAAAAATAAATAAAAGAAATCACATCTACAGTCCTGGGAAGCCAAACATTGGCAGAAATCATTATAAATAACTGCTATAATATCAACTGGAGCCTGAAATTCACATCACACTTACTGTACCTGTTGTCTTTCACAACAATGTATTGCTTGGTGGCCTTGGTCTGGACAAACAGGGAGGCATTTTCTGGTACGAATGCTATGAAATATGTGTCTAATTTAGCAGTGGTGTCATGAGCTTATGACATGAGATTGTAAATGTATGTTAATATCAACACACAGGCTATTTGGGTCACTAATTGGTAAGAAAACCCCCAGAAAAAAAAGCATGCTTGCATATAATTTTCACATCATTTGTCTCGCATTACTTTCGTTAGTAGGGTCCTTCTACAGCTTCTTATTGAGTCTAGTGCCTCATGTTAGTGCCTCTCAATTTAATCACAGGGATTATTGTGCAGTAAGTCGAATTTTTTATATATTTTCCAATGCATGAGAATACATCTGCAAGCACTCACCGTAGCACGCATGTACAGACAGTACACTTTGGACAGCACCCTACGAAGTCAATAACATGGTGCTTCTGCCAGCCTGCATATCTACGTTCCCTCAAATCCAATCATATCAACTGGGTCTCATGGGTTGGCAGGGAAATGGCGTAATTATCTGTAGACACTCAGCCATCGTAGTCTTCTCACGCTTAAATTACATTTTTGGTATTGAGACTCAATTTGTCATATGAAATTGCCGTTTCATTAGATTCCAACTGACCCCTCTTTGGCTTGCTGAGCAGACGAGAGGCGATATTGAAAACACTACAGATTTTTTTTTTGGGGTTGTTACCGTGTGTGTTAGCAGATGAAAACGGGCTCCGTCTGTTCTGATTTCGTCAATCTATATTGTGTATCAGATGAGAACTGCTAAATGATAACAAGCTGTTCCTCTAAACCGGGAGTTCAATCATAAAAGCTATACAATTTCAGCCTCGCCACTAAATGAAATGCACCTTCCTGATTGGAAAGAAGTGCTCATTGACTCATAATCTGCCCCCATAGATCCTTTCATTTCTGTATCCATGGAGAAAACACAGGACTTAAAGAAAGTCATTTGTTTTCACTACAACTGGACCAGGGAAGAATTACGGATAACACTAGCTAGAAGCTAAATGGAAATGTCTTTACTTGCACCATTTCCAGTTGTGAAGTATTTACACGGCTGTTGGCTTGTATATTGAGGCGCTACTTACACGGCTGATTAGATGATAAATACTCAGCATTCAAATCCATGACATTTGACACCCATTTTAACAATAGAGGCGCTCAAACCAGATGTGAAAGTTTCCGAGCAATAAAAAGTAGCTGACATGGTGCGATATGAGAGAAGAAAATTTCCCCTGAATGGTCGTGTCTCTGGGGGTAATCAACAAATCTGTTTTGCCACAAAGGAAAAGAGTTACTGTGAGAACATCCAAGAGAAGCCTTTCAAGACATCAGAGACCTACTGCTAAGAGTTGGATCTATTTTTCTGTCTACCCTGCCTTTGTACTGCTTCGGCTCCTCTTCAACATTTGAAAGGAACGGGCATGAGTGAGAGAGATTTAAGTCTTCTGGCAGGCATTTTCTTTTTTATCAGAATGCCTTTTCGATTTCCCTGCTGATCCCCTACTTACCTGCTACAGTATGTCACTGACAGTAAAAGTGAAATGAGGCCTCCTATGTGACCGTAAATCCCATTGATTCTAATTTAAGGACGATCTACAGTCTTCACATTCACACAAGTGCTGTAGGCAACTCTCAGAGGTTGTTCAAAATGTTTTAAATCTGACTTGCAATATTCCCGTATGAAGAAGAGTAATAAAAAATGCACTCCATCCCTTTGTTGTAGCCACCTACGCTACAGTACCATGTCAAGTTGTTATTACAAGCTTTTAAAGTCTAACAAAAGACTCTGAAGTGCTCAGTTTCTCTGGAAAAGGGAATGATTTAAGATCATGCAAGAGTGAAAGCTGAACCTGCATGTGGCCGGCTCTGCAGTGAATGCTGCAGACCTCTTGTCTGGTTTTCAGCTTCACACAATGTAAAGTTGTTGCTATTTTTAAGAAAATGAACTACAATTTGAACTGCTTCTAAGGTATTCCTATGGAGTTTTTGAACACTTGTTCTGGCTTTACTTAGGCCTTCCGTAATGGTTGCTCTTTCATGTCACATACAAAGCATTTACAGTCCTCTCCATTCACTTCCCTCCACGAGGTCGCAATTTTACATTCAGCCCACAGCGACTCGCTGAAAGGCTTGACCTCAGCCCGGCCGACAGACTCTGTCAAAGTGGAAAGCTGGGTCTGATTGCTAACGCGGCAGTCTGACTAGCAACGACTCGTACCAATGAGAGGTGACCTTACAGCATCACAAAATCAAAAGAGAGGGGACTGTAGACACCCACCTAACCAGGGCCAGGTCATGTAGTGAGGCTCACTGACCTCATTATAATTATTGTCATTTTTTGCTCTGTTTAATTAAGTGATAAAAACAATGATTACCTATTAGATTGGATTATTTACTCCAAAATAATTCTTTGTCAGAGGTTGAGTTTAACAAAATGCATGCAAACAGCACAGATATCAACTTAATTAAACATGATATTTAGCAAAAATGACACAAGGTAAGTAGTTCCTTTGAGAAGGTCTATGTGCCCTGTTGAAATAATGTGGTTAAACTGTTGTGGGTGGAAGTTTAGAGATATCTCCTATTGGATACTGTCTCTGTGGTTTATAACTCACAATATAACACAAAGTGTCCTTTACGTGCAGATTACAAAGTGGATGGACTCAGAAGAGAAGAAAATGATTCTCAAAATCTTACTACAGGTCAAATGCTTCCAGGATCTTTGAAACCCTATTTTCTTCAGAAAGAGCGTTTCAGCAGGATAACTGCATCATTTCCTTAACAAATATGCGCTGTAAGAAAGCCATGATAGTTACCCGACTCTAAAGTGGTAAAAGAGTTGGACCTATCCATGGGCAGAATAATGGGAAACTGCACTGATAAATATTGAACATCCTCTAATGAAAGAAGATCAAAAAGCCTGAGCTGAAGACGAGCAGAGCCGACACATCTTGGCCATAAATAAAAGATGAGATACTGCAGGCTCCCAACCCACATTTAATGAGAGAAAAAATAACAAACACATATGGTGGGACACAGCATTGAGCTGCACTCTCAGATTATCTCACAGCAGGGAAAACTGGTGTAGGAAACCCTAAAGATGATTTAAAAAATAAAATGTTTCATGTATTTGCTGCAGTTAGAAGAAGAAGAAAAAAAAGAAGTTCTGTTAATATCGAGCAGGAAACTGTAAATTAAATTGTTTTCCAGGGCCCAAGGTATTTTATTTTGCAAATCAAATTGTGTGTATGTGTGATATGTAATTCCGAGGTGAGATCAGCATACACTTATTCTTCCCTCCCTCTTGGAACTCTGTCTAGGAATGCCATGTTTGATGTGTGCAATGTTATGCTAATGATTGTGGCTTAGTAAGAATGAGAGCTCTCGCCACTGCAAAGTGAAATTATATTTATGTTAAGGTATGCACATTTTGATGAGAATTCAGGATTCTGATGTGAAGACATTTGCCCCGCTTTGAATTGAATTGTTTACTGATCGGGCCAATTGGTCAGATGTTCAATGCCACAAGGGGGCAGGGAGGTGCTTTATGAAATGATTATTAACATTTCCTCAAAGGGCCCAGTGAAAAGAAGGGATGTCTTGATCGTATTTTTCTCCCGATTCCAATCTTTAAAAATGTAGTCCGTCGACCATGTCTGATCTAATGTTTGGCTTTGTATACAGTATTAGTTTTGCTGCATTATATCTCTGCATAGCACATAATAAAGCGACAGTAAGACAACATTAACATGAGCAAACAAATCTAAATGAATAATCACTTTCAGCAGAGACGCAGATAGCAGTGAGTTAGAGTCCCCGTCAGCGGCAGACAGAGTAAATGGTGGCGGTGGCGGTCTGAAGTGACTCAGAACCAATGTTAGTTCTTTTTCTCATCAAACGGACTCCACAATCATGGCTTACTTTAACTCCTACCCAGACCCAGCTCTAACATCGGAGTCTAGATAAAGCACACCACCAGACTGCCTTACTGCCATGGAACACAAGAACAAGAGGACTATGTTCACAGAACAGAGCGATTGTGGCTCCTCAGAGCACTATTCCCTCTGATCCCTCTGACCCAAGCAGCTGACCCAGTCAGACGTGAGGGAAGGCCCCCACGTCTGACTGTTTTCATACTCCACACGGCCCGGGCAGAATGAGGAGCACCGCTGTGGCTTCTTGCCATTTGAAGATGCATTTGTCCCCCGCTTTCTCTGTGAGCCTGCTAGTCGGTTGATGCGTAAAAAAGAAAAGAAAGACTCCACCTGCTGCAAAAGAGCAGAAGTGGAATCTCCCAGGAACATATTCCTCCTGATTGCAGAGTCTATTATACTACTTATACTCACTTCACTGCCCATGCTCCGCTGAATTGACCGTTTAGCTGATTTCCGTCAGTGGTGCTTCTTATCTTGTCGCCCTTTATTTCTATTGTCATCGTCAGATTAACTGCATGCCGAGCATTGTCACGCTGATTGACGTGTCCTCGCCCACATCTCTATTCTAAAGAGACATCTACGAATCTGTCATCACGTCTCTGCCGAGACTGCCTTTGAATTCATATCTTCTCCACACAGAGTTGCTGAACGCCATACTGAGGAAATCAGAATCCTAACTGCAAAGCAGGAACCCTGACAGAATCATTACACCGGTTAAATATACCAAGAGACAGCCAGTCTTTCACTCCAGCGTACAACAACTTTGATTTGATAGTCGTACAGTGATTCATCATTAAAATATTGACTGAATGAATACGTAGGAAAACAGAACAAAAGATGTTGACATGACAGATAGAAGACAGAATAAATGCAATTGTATACAATACATGTGAAACCGCAACAACACCTATTAAAATTGACAAACAACAGTTTCCATCTCCGCAAGGAAAACTCTTTGGGTAACGGGAGGTCAACTCAGTCTGTTGCTACAGCAACCACTGAGCCCCAGCATCCTCTTAAGTCACTTTGCCCTTACCCAGATCTCACCTCTCCAACTCCAACGAGCCAGAGAGGAAAGCCCGTGAAACTGATTCATTCATGTGTTATGCACGGATTTCTTGACGTTCACAATTAAGTGCAGGTTCCACGACGTTCTTGCCGCGGACACTTGTGAACTGGCCTACAAGGAAGCTAGACGTTTGTCTCTGAACTGCGAACAAATAACACCGCCCCAAGTGTGAGATATCCCAACTAAGCCATTGTGTGAGAGGAGAATGTATGATGGTGTTCCCATATTAAAGCCATAATGAGAGGTTGTGTTACTCAAGCTGCAAGATGTGTAACGCATACTTTAGTTATCACTCAAACAACACATAATGTATATATACAACAATTGCAATTAAATTGAATGCCACATCTATCTCATTAGAATTATGAATTGTAATTTTGTAGTTTTGTTAAATTAGTTTCAGGGTTAATTTGTCCCATTTGCCCCTGTTAATACTTTCCACTTGACTAAATTAAGTGCATTAACCACCTGGGTGCATATAAAAGACTACCAAGTCCTCAGGACCGGGTTTAAGTACTGCTAATCTAAAGCAGCACTTATCAACCATGAGTCATTATGGTCTGAGTTTATGCAGGTTTCTGTGCCTCTCCCACACTGCATCTTATGTATTCACCGATTAGAACATCTTTAGTCGAGGAACTTAACTGCTCATTGAAATCAGCAGCTTTGGTGTTTAGCTGGATTGAAAACCTTCATGTTCTTGGCTCAGAACTACACACTGTGAAAGGCAAGGTGAACTGCACATTTGTAAAAGGCAGGGTGTGTGAAAGCCAACGCACACAAATGGCTCGGACATCAAACAGCAGGCAGACGCTTTGTGCTCATCAGTTGTTTCTCAGAGGACTCTGACAGTTGTCTCTGGTTCCAAACTAAACCATCCAAAGTTGCGCGGATAATATACTGAAGATCTGAACTTCATTGCTACTTCTTAAGGCAGAAAACACTGGATGTCAAAAAAAAAGAGAGTTAAGTTCCATACAAGGATGGAAATAAGTCTGATAAGGTTAATAGAAGCAATTTAAACTTGTAGTGGAATTTTAGAGCTACTGTAAATAGGTGGAA
This sequence comes from Cebidichthys violaceus, assembly GCF_023349555.1. Lineage (NCBI taxonomy): Eukaryota > Metazoa > Chordata > Actinopteri > Perciformes > Stichaeidae > Cebidichthys > Cebidichthys violaceus. Next base: position 5,113,370 of record NW_027176417.1, on the reverse strand, counting down.
GCCAAAATAATTACTTTGCTCTTTGAACAGGGGCCACCGCCTAATTAAAATACAACAGGTTAACAGAAAATTCCAATTACACATGTTTAGGAAAAAGCTACTCATAATCAGACCACTATATCTTTAATTGCGTGTCATATAGGTAGGAGGCGACCTGCGTAATTTGTCATGGAAATGATGCGCTCCCTCTCTCTGGTGGGCCGTGCGGATGCCAATTACGGCTAAAGCCTCCACACGATTTGTTTTCCAGCAGTCATGGACGGGAAATGGGCCTGGGCTCCTGCCAATCAAATGCACTAAAAGGGTTTTGGGGGACATATTAATTAATAGTCAGTTAATGCCTGGAGGCTGGTTAAAAGGTGACTCTTAATACCCTACGAGTTTCCTTTCTCACCGCATTAACCTATCAGTCTCGTCATCTGGAGGTCCTGGGGCTCAGTAATAACACGTTTTACAATAGTGTACAAGCTCAGTTGTATAAGTACATCGTGATTTGCTGCGTTGTAGTACCCGTCCCTATTCTCTCTGTTTGTAGGCCTCGTGGGTAGACTAAGTGAAACGGAAAGCCGAAGTAGGGCAGTTTAGAAACAGGCATGCGGGGTGACTCATCACTTGAAGCGAGAGGAGCACCACCACCGGGCATAATGTTCACAGTGGAGTCACAACTGATCGTCGAGTACGACTGGGGCAGGCTAGCCTCTGCACGGATCGTTCTCTTTCAGAGAGCCGACTCGATGCTCTCTGCTGTTTAATATTTGACTGCACCCTCTCACTCCATGAATATGAAATCGACCCTGCGTCGCCGTCACATTTCAAACCAGTTCCGCCTTGATAAATAACCAGAAATTAAGGGAAATGGAAAAAATACAATAGAGAAGCTTTAAACTCCATCACTATAGAGAATCCTTTTGTCCTTGCCACTGATGTAAGGCCTCGATGACCTCTGGGATATTTAATCCTGCCGCCGCAGCAAGAGTTATAGATTCAGGGTTCAGTGTATCCCACCTTGTGTTGTCAGTGAGAAAGACTTATTCCTTTATGTCCTTGAAGAGTTTTAAACCATATCAGATATTCTCTTTTAAAAGGTTTTTCAATTGATGGTTCTGGATGACACCATTGTTAGAGACATTAGTCATTGCCCTCATGGCAAGCGACTGTTTAAATGTCCTGGAAACACGGAAGTTAGGGGTGCAAGGCGTGGAAATGGAGAGCCATCGCTTCACCCTGAGCCCACACCTAGTGATGTGTTCACGTCATATCGGAGCTATCATGTCAAGGAAGCACAGACTGAAGTGCCTGAGAATCAATTAAATATGGACGCCTTTTATCAGCCAAAGTCTGTTGTTTGACGCCATTGAACCCATATTTAATGGATATGGTGTTATATTGAAAAAGCACTGTACTCTAATGCTCACACAACCAACTCTTCAATCATGCAGGCGTCCTGATGACCGTTTAAGTTATTAACATGGAAACCCTGTAAGAGCATTCATTATATTATATATATGAAATGATATGGAGGTATGGTTTTGGTTTATAATATTGAATTTGTATGCTTTTCATAGACTTTGAAAACATGTAAATGTCTGGAGAGAGTAACTTGACAGTTACAGTGAACCCTAAGTTGAAATGGAAAAAGTTGAATGCATACAGTACACTGTGCACTTGTGGCTCGACACATTAAGGTTCAACAGCCAGGAGAATATTACTGCCTCCTCTGCAGTAGCAGCAGTTTGTATACTGTCCCATTTATTGCATACTGTCCCATATTGTTGCCTGCAGGTATACAGGTAATGTGATACTCCTGAGAGCCCTCCTTTTTCTTTTTATACACTCCGACCAACATTGTCATACAATGTAGCAAATGAGATTCAAGCTCAGCTATGCTGTTCTGTCTTATTCTGTGAAACTTAATTAAGTCCATCAAACACATAGAGATTATAGACAGCTTTGTTTTCCCACGTGTATTCTCAGCCTCAGAACTATGTATTTTTGTCTCCGTTATTTCATTCAGATGTAATTAACACAGCAAAGATTCAATTTACATATTGAATTACTATTAAACCAAAGTCGTTACATTTTTCTTAATTTTATAATAACAAGACACGCGAGCGATGTAATTTAAAATGCATAAAAACACATTAAGTCTCCGGCTGATATATTCTGAATCATTTTTGAATGTATTGTAACAACTGCTTTTGGAAACCCCAGCTCAAGTATTAGAGCACAGGATAAAATGTCGGCATCAACAAGGCCTGTTAGTGTTATCTATATACCAAGCTTAATACCACCCATATGCCTCATGCTGCACACAGGCACGTCTTCCATCTGTTGACAGATATTCTAATTTGAATTACGCTCCGTGATGAATAAAATAGCCCCATCTTTGAATGGAGGATATTGATTGCAGCCCATTTAACATTTGTTTGCATCAGGGGAAAATGGATCAGCTTGTGCTGACCTGTGAGGGGAAGATAATAACCACAAAGCATCCCTTGATCCATTAAAAACTCCGGCAAAGATACTGTCAGGTTGAGAAATTGATTTGTCCAATTTAGGAAATAGCATAACAACGGCAAGGTCCACAGAAAGGACGAGTCGGGGGACGAGCTGCTGAAAATGCTTTAAATAGGCTTCAAATCAGTTTTAGCATCTACTCCTCAACAGCCTTTTCTACAAAGATGTTTTATTTTCTGTTTTTCTCAAGAGAATTAAAACCATACCATAACATTTTTTTGCTAAAGTGAATGTTGTGACACCTAGATATCCTTGTAAATAGTGACATTAAACTTGGTAAATCTCACAGTCCCAGTAGAGCAAATGCACTTAAAAAAAGGACTATTGAACTATAGCTCAGACAGCTCAACCCAACCAACTAGAGCTGGCTTTTCATCCCCTTTCCATATGTTAAGCCCCTTCTCTTTAATAGAATGTCTTTAATCCGGAGGCATGTTGTGCAAAGCGGTATGAAAAATCATGTTTAGGAGATTAGCATTGGAATCCTCGTTCTTCTCGCCAAAGCTTATCACTTGAGGGGCTTTTTGATGCAGACTGCGGGGCAGCGCTGACTCAAATGTTTGTGTGCACGCACGCGTGTGTATGTGTGTGTGTGTGTGTGTGTGTGTGTGTGTGTGTGTGTGTGTGTGTGTCTGCAGGGACCTACAACTAGTGCATTACTCAGCAGTTTTGGCTGAGGCCGTTCTCCCAAAGCAGAGTCTGTATACAGTTCAGAGAGACCACTCCTTTTGATTTTCCACGCTATCGAAATCTCCCCTTCAACTCTCCTCCCATGTAAACTTTCACTTTCTCTCTCAGCACAAAATATTACTTATGGAGGGAAAACTGCAGCAGTTTCCCCAACTTGGACAATTCGAGTCCGGCTGTGACGTCATGAGGTAAAAAAATATTGGCGATTACTGAGGTCAAGAAATTATTTGAAGATAAAGCATTTCAAATCTTCGCAAAGCTTGATTGATCTAAGAACTGCAGGAAAAATACATAATGATCCAAGAATCTTGGCCGTAGAACAGGCTTTGCATCTGGCCTACCATTCAGTCTCAAGTGCACTGCAATGCAACGAGGCTCACGCAAACAGCAGTGTAATTAAGTAGTTATCTTGAGGGGCATGTTTAATTGATCAGAGACCTTAGTTTCTGAGACACACATGCTATGAATAGCAACACAGCCCGGAATGGCATTAAGGGAGACCGGCTGATTGAGAACGAGGCAGATAGTGTTCCTTCAAAAGCTCTGGGACGGTGCTAACTTTTAATTGTTTCACAACTTTCAATTTCATATTAAACATTCACAGTTTGACTGTTTTCAGCAATGACTGTCAGATTGTTTCAAACTAAATCGGGAAGCAATACGGTTGTAATTTACAACCAGTGGCGGTGTTTGATTTGTGTTACCGCTTCAATTAGTTTCTATTCTCTTTCTTTAAATAATTCAGCTGATTTGGCTTCTTATCAGCAAAGTCTCAAGACACTTCAAGATCACCTTGCTTCTCTCGTGTTGTTGCATTTTGTGCATACCCTGCCTACTTTTGGACCAGATCCAGTTCGGCAGAGTCTCGGCCCGTCGACGGCTCCTCAACTCTCGGCCTCGTTTCTTTGAGGAGCTGCCATTGTGGTCGACACCAAAAGGTTTCTCCCGAACCCTCCAAATACTTCCCAAAAATCCTTCGGAGCTCTGCATATAAAGATAATAGGTCCCAACCTATTTGCAAGGCCGTTAATACACAGTTCTTTTTATCTGTAACACAGCCTGAGAGACAATTTTTTCATTATATTGGACTTCATTTGTGCTAAGACCACAACAAGTTGTACCTTCATATTTCATTCATTCTCAGGGATTTTTGCACATCAAATCGTGGCACAAACAAGTCCTCGTGAAGAGCCCGGCGCATGCAATCAGCCCCGGGCAAATTGGGTGAGTCAGGCTTTGAGGCTAATCCACCAAGGCTGGCAGTGGGTGAGGAAAACAGGTGCATAGGCCTGTCATATAGCCGTTTAATAGTTGCACTGATATCGAGTGTTCAGATTAAACATTTCATGAGCCCCTTGAAGACAAGCTGTCCCCTGAGAGCTAATGACTAAACTAGATTGAAATAGCTGAAGGGCCTTTAGTGGAGCCAGTTAAAACTAGTATCCAGAGAAAGAAACCCACCCAACAGCAAAAGAGCTGTCAGAAATATTTTTGATTATTAAGTTAATATTTAATCACTACCGTATGCTAAGTTGTTTTCAGCCACTTAGAAAGGGTGCCATGGACTTAATGCAGCAACAATAGATATTCAAATAGTTCGTACCTATGTTTTATTTAAGAACGAATAAGCAAACATTATGTTTGCTAAATGAAAATCAATTTGTCAGAAAAGCCCTAGAAATCTATGGGGCTGAACCAGACAGAAGCTAATGCTACTAGCCACACTGACAGAAAAGCTGACAAAAGGGAATATATATATATATATATTCATTCCCAAGTTGGATTGGGTAATGAGGCCCAAAGTGGAGCCCAGGTGACAGGGTCATGTGAGGTTTGAAGCGTGAAACTCTCTCGTCACAGCTGGTGGGCAGGTGAGGAAAGACAGGTGGGGAAGAAGACAGGCTGGTAGAATGACTGGCAATGAGGTTAATCACAGGAAAGGAGGGAAATTAGAAAAGAGACGGAAAGATGAGCGGTAGTCATGGCAGCAGGTAATTGGAGTGGATGATGGCGGAGACATCGCTATCCCTAATAATAAACGTAAGCTGACACTTAATTGACCCCAGAATTTAAATTGCTGTGGGTGTAGGACTTTTTCCTCTGTCTGAGGAGACCGAGGAATCTGAGGATTTAATGTTAATGGCTGATTAAGTTCCTCAGTATTAAACCCTGAAACTTCATATGGCTGATTTTAACCAACAGCAGTTTCAAAGAACATGTTGTACAGAACAGTTGTGAAGCATTCGTAAGCCTAGAAACAGCATCATGTGTCATTCCTGCAACAGCATGCCGTGACGAGCTATACAGCTGGGTATATCAGGCAAAACACCGACGCAGTATTGATCAGCCTGAGCCCGTTACTTAGCGCTATCGCGGAACCAAGCAACGCTATTAGGTCTGCAGTCATGTTTTCAATCTAATCACGTTTGCTTGTCGGACGATTCTTTTCTCTCCACAATTGATGAATTGGTGCAAACCCCAGATGCAGAGGGCGTGCATGTTCTCGGTCCAGCAGAACAGTACACCAGTTGATTTTATTGATTACTTCTTCTCTGGTTGAAGGAGTGCTAATCAGTGAAATCCCCTGGTGGAGAAGATTGGGATAACTGCATATGGCTGCCATCGACAGCACAACTGAAGGCAAACGACTAATGGAAAAGACGAATAAATGATTGATCCCGTCTGCTGAGATAAAGTCAATGCTTAAACCAGCAGCGGCTGAACACAGTGGTGTCCAGTTAATCCGTGACATGCATATCTTAGCATTTAAGTTTTTGCAATTTAATTTCAAATGGAAAACCCGAGCAGTTAATGTACACTAACGTCATAATTGGTTCCTTGTGTGGAAGTCATGTTTGTGTAGCTCATTTCAACCTTTCAAATCTTAGTGTAAAACGGGTGCCTCTCTAAACATAACCTAACCACCCTTTCATGTTACTTCAGCTGCCATAACTATGTTCATGATGTAAAATAATAGAAACTACACGCAACTTGTTTCTCTGCTGGAATAAGTGGAACCTGGGAATATAACTATTTTCATCTCAAAGTCAACAGCAGAAATGTCTCTCATAGCAGTGTTGAGGGGGATGCAGCGAACTGCGGTGACCTACTGTCCCATCAGTGTAACCAAGGCAACTGATCCTTCTTTATACAACTTTAAAGTTACATGAGACTTCTTTCAAGGTGACATGAGGACACATGAAACGAGGCCTCCTCGCTTTTTGGATCCGGGAACGTTTCCCCACGCTGGGACTGGAGGAATATGCAAAGCAGTGAAGAACTTTGAGGAAGCGAGTGAACCTTTGGTCCCGTCAGCGTCTCTTTTCGGGCTCCCGCAAACTGCAAGCATTTGTCTCTTCTCCCAGCTGTGGCTGTTGAGCACACTTGACACGGCTCTGCTCACACAGGGTTGAGAAACAGCCCACGGGTGTTTGAAATGTGCAAGTCCCCAGAAGTTGCAGAGTGGTGAATGATTTAAATGCGACTGGCACTGCATGTGATATGTGGGTACTGGGCTCAATGTCACATTTATTATCCTTCAATAGTTATATGATCGAATGGATGTTAAATGCTCATGAGTAATCCAGGATACTTTCTTGCCTGTCTGGCTTTCTTGAAATGATGACTACAGCTTTAAACGTCCTCTCCATTATACGGGCTGTCTGTTTTATCTTTTGTTATGACAATTTTTTGGACTATCGCACAAAGAAAAATTCAGATTTTTTTCTAATTTCTTTTTAAAACAGTCATAGAGATCATTGCTTGAACAAGTATCCGGAGGAGGTTCTTGGAGGTTAACGCAATGGTTTGGAGTAAAAAAATGAAATGAAGAAAAGGATGCACCCCGTATTCTTGAGTGAAATACTTGAAGTTGTGGAGGATTAACTCCACACTGACCAAAGAGAGCCTTCACTCTGCTCTGCAGCGGCATGCCGTAAGCCTAAACATGCATCAAAGCCATGCCAGGTCTATTTGAAGTCTTCAGGAAGAGCTGACTTGCAAGGATTTCCTTCTGCAGTCAGCAGACCTTAACCCCACTGAGTTTCTATTTGCAAAGAAAAAAGTTAAAACAGACTGGGGTTGTTGTTGTTTTTTTGAGGGGGGGGGGGGGGGGGGGGACTTCTGCTTGAGATTACCACAGAAACACTTGACTGACTTGACAATCTTACTGCAATGTAAGTTGCATGTGTAACACAAAATGACACGACCGATTCTAAATGACGCTGAATAATAGAGTACTGCCTGCTATGTCATTGTCATTTCTTTTCCTCGTTTTATATTAAATTGGAGGGTGTGAAAATGCTGTTATTTGATGAAACCAGAAATGAAGAGGAAGAGTAGGAACACTTACATTTAAGACTCATCTTCAGTATACTGCCTTCCCCTTAACTGTTACCAATCAACCCACAGCTGCCACACACGTCTTGGAATAATTGCTGACTATGATCTTTAAGCTGTTCCAAACTCTTCTGTTTTTGTTTTGTTTCCTTCAGGCTAGATGTTGTGAGTTGTGGCTTCATATGCGTGGAAGATTTCATTCTGCAGCCTCCAGTGCTGACCTTTACTTTAATGCTCAATCGCTGTGCTAATCCCAATTTGACTTATTTATGTTTTTTAAGTCAGCAGAATACAAGTGAAGCACAGAATGCGAGCCTCTCTCCCGCTGGCCTCAGCATGTCGGGCTTGGTGACAGTGATACATTGAGATACGTTAATTAATATCACAGTGTCTTGATAAAGCGTCTGCTGCTCCAGATAGCGGTGAAATCATAATAGCACTGAGCAGATTCTTTGTGGGCAATGCCGACGATTGACATGAACATCCCAATCGTTGAAAACAACGATTTTGCATACGGTTCAGGTCAAAGTGGTCGCGCCCCGCAAACAAGTGAGCGCCATCTGTTCTGCATCAGAACGCCGCCTTATGTGCATTCTATCTACAGCATATGAAGAATGTCATGGCCTTCTATCAAACTATGTAATACAGAAGTGGCTGGTGTATTGATCCATGTTGTTGGGGGATGTGTGATCTACAATGCTGCAAGAAAACAGAACAGATCTCAAGGCAGCCAGTTAGAGCCTTGGTTCTTGGCTGTCTCGGCTCTAATTGTCTACTAATGAGTCAACCAAGTCCTCATTAGAAACACGTTTGGTGACGCACATTGTGGGTTCCATTGTTGAGATTTTCAAAGCATAGAAAGTTTGCAGTGATATCATTGTCTTTCATTCTAAAAAGGTACTTCTGCGATTTATTCACTAAATTTTGTATTTACTGTCTAGTTTTTTCCATCAGGGAACGGTTCAGTCAAAGCACCATTCTGACGTGTGCCTTAATGCTACAACAGAAGTGGATGGATGGAGAGGGGGAGAGGGGGAGAGGGGGCGAGAGAGAGAGAGAGAGAGAGAGAGCGCTTTCATCTGGACGGAGATTTTCTAAAAAAACAGTGTGAACATGATTTTTGGAGATTGGGGGTTTTTTGTGTCACTTTTTATCAAAGCAACACTGTCAGATGAATATTGCTTTTCTCCTTTGATCCAGCTTGTATACTCGTTAGTTTTTCTCTTTTTTTAACCAAATGCTTTCCCTTGACTCCAACCTCACAATTTGTAATATTGTGTAATAAATATATGTAATATAAGCACATACTGAACACTGTCATTCATTAGGTTTTTTGACAACCCATTATGTGTGAGACCTAAATGTTCTCAGTGAATTGCATGCCTGTAGCAGGATGAGCATACTTCAATCTGTCTCACAGTAGAGACGCAAGAGATTAAAGCGCAAGAAAAGACCAATAAACAATTCTAATTTACAGTGACGGCTAAATGGTGTACAAGTTAATGTAACACTTCCATATTCAGGAGCAGTGTGCTGACTGAGTTTGTGTGGTATCTTACTGTTGAACCTGACATTTCTGAGGTAAAGGTGTGAGAAATAACACTTCCAGGGACTGGAGCCTTCCCTTGGTAATTCATATCTTTTTAGCCGAATTTATAGATTCCTGTAACCAAAAAACACACTGACAGATTATGAACCGTTGCTCAGAAAATACATCATACAAGTGTTTGCACAGTTCATTTAATTACTGAAAGGAGCAGTCCATCAATTTTAGGACCAAATCGGTTGTGTTCCCTTATTTTTCTCAGTGAATTCTTGATGGATAGTTCTGTCTATTTGCACTAGAAACATTCTCCTCTGAAAGGTGAAGAGCATTTTAAAAAGAGGACTGAACAGACATGTCTGCATCCTGTCCATGTCTGTTCAAATTAAAATGCCACACCCAAACTTTACAACTGAAGTTTGGAGGTATATATCAAAGACCTAGACTACCTGGAAGGTTTTTAAAATCAATCCGAGTCTGAGTAGCAGCAAACCTTTGGTGCATCTTTTAAGCTTTCTAACGTCTTTCATCTTCATCGTCCTGAAGAGAAAACTTGCTTCACATTAAATTTAACACAAAAGCAGGAAAGGAGGTTATTTCATTTAATTCGGGTTCGGTGTGAACAATGCTACCATCTGTCATGGGTGGAATCACATAATCAGAAGGTGTGAATATAAATAAAGCGCTTCACAGTGCAACAAAGAAAATGAAAGAATATACTCATCTGATACTATTACGTTCTACAGACAAAAAAAGTTTCCCATTGTTATTTATGCCGGATAAATGCATGAAGGTGGATTTTACGGCTGTAACGGCTGCAAGTTTTATTAATGCAGCTGTTGTTCACCGTGCAGCGACATGATCCAGAGCAAATAAAGCCCGTCCAGATTTAAACACCTTCAAGCGGTGTCACAATGCATAGTTGTAAATGCGCCGCGAGGCTGTGTGAGTGAGATAGTGTCAGCCAGACATCCCCGGTCCATCTGTGGCAACTAATTATGTCAGCGTCAGCAGCTAATTAGAAAGGGAAAAAATGTGGAAATGCCAGATGCTGAATGCCCAGATCAATCAGCCTGGAATATAAAAGTAGCTGCTGCAAGTTAGTGTCAGTGCAAGGTTGGTTTATTCTCTTTAGGACCCACGAGCTCAGGTGGATCTGTTATAAGTGCGAGCTGTGTGTGTGCGTGTGTGTGTGCGCTATAATAGAATCAAAACACAACCTCAGAAATTGAGAGCTTTCCACATTCCACTGTTTTTTTCTTTCCTCTCTTTTGGATCAATGGTGCAGAACAGAGCGACAAGTAAAATTGCTTTTTTTTCCTCGCCTGGCCACTATTATCCGAATGGAATCAGCACTGAAAGTTTCCCCCATTAATCATTACAGCAACCAAGCCGCTCTCGCTTTCTCCTGCACATACGAGTCGCACAACCCACATGTCTGCACGCGCTCAAAAAAAAGGCAGAACACAGGAAATGCTACCTGGAAAGAAATATCAGGGCGCAATGCCCGCAGGCCCTCAGACAGGCCCAGAGACAAACAATCACACTGCTCCCCACGGTGCCGTTATAGTCCTGCAGTGATCTCTGTGGGGTCAGCGCGGTCGAAAAGCTAATCCAGAAGCTGACGCACAGAGATACGCAAACAAAGTGGAGTAATTTGTTGGAGATGTGAGGTTGTTCATGGTTACAGATGTTGACAATTAAAATAGTCAACAAAGGAGCAGTTATGTTGGCTTCTTGCACTATTGTAGGCTTTATACGATTTGATTAAGGAAACCTTGAGGTTAAAGCACAATAAAGTGGAAATGAACCAGTCAACCAAGTTAAGCTAATTTACGAAATTGGTTTTCACTCTAATCAACAATTATATAACAAGCATGACAAACGTAAGCATTTACAATAAAACAAGGTTCTTTGTTGGCAACAGTGCTGCCATGTTGCAGTAATGGTGGCCTGTTAGGTCAGGAGGTTGGTTGGCTGAGTACAACAGATACAACGATAAAGACTGAGGAGCCACTGGACAGAAAAAGACAAAGTAGAGGCCACTATTTTATTGCTCCTGGATGTAAACAATTAGTTTAACAAAGTCAAAGACAAAACAGTCCGTTTTCATAAACAGCACTGAAGAGAAAAAGTCCTCCAGTGGGCAGTGACTGCCGTCTCCTGATGACATGTAACTTGCCGGTAGGTAGCTCACAAACCACCGTCACATAGTAATAGAAACATTTCCGGCCTCGCGTTACCTGTGTTGCGCTATATCTGTCCCTCTTGAAGCCTCGGTTATACTCCTAACCTGACACGCACTCAAACAGCTGCAGCACCAGGCAGTGTGGGTGGGCAGCCCCCCCGGTAGTGGCACCGCTGGTGACCGCGTTCCCGCCCACCGTTTATCACCAACAAGGCGACTGCTTCAGCACCATGTCTGCAGTGTCTTAAAGCTTTTCCCTGTGGTCCTCCTCCTGTTTTAGGATTTATGGTTTTCAACACGTGTCCCGTTGTGTCTCGTATCCTGTTATTATAACGGTGGGATTAACACTGTTTACTCTCGCTGCACCCCCTCCCCCCAAATCAGCTGTGCCAAAACATGTACGTTCCATGTCCTCTTTAAAAGAGAAGAATGCAAATGTGTTTTCAAGGCTTAGAAGGAGAGGAGACGCACTGCACCCAATTTAGAGCAGAAGCATAACCATTACAAGGATCTAGAAAAATGTATTCCTCATTTGAATAGATGGATCTCCAAGAGGTTTATATTCATTTTTTTCTGTAAATGTCAGGTCCTTATGGATCTGTACGAGGAACTTGATCTACTTTCAGATACAGCCAAAGGGAAAGTAGTTCTCCATATTCCCCTGGATGGGATGGATGAAAGAGACCCAGCCTAAGATGCACATGTGCACAGGCGGATATTCACACTGCAGGTGTCTTGTAGTGTATTGTTAAAACTCATCATGCCAAAGAAAAAAAAACATGAAAATGTATTTGAAAGAGTTTTGTTGCCCGAGGAAACAACATTGGGAAGCTCAAGAAGAGACAGCTTGTTCTGGCCAGAGTACTTTCATCCCTCACACCGTTGTCCTACTTGACAAACAAAAGAAGTGTAATATACTGTAGCACCTGTTAAATGTTGGCTTGGATACAGCTTCAGCTCTTGTTTAGAAAAAAAAAAGCAAATGATATGAAAAGCCAAACATATTTTGTTTCTGTATCTATGATGGAATGAAGCAAATACTTCATTGTTGCACCGGAGATGACCCGTCATCACTTGTTTGTGTTGCTTGAAGCTCTTTTATGATTATGAGAGCTACAGTATTTCATTTATGTAGTCACTAGTTTAATAGTAAGACATGAATGCAGCATTAGCCTAGCCTAGCACAAAGGCTGGAAGCTAGCTCACTGCAATGAGCAAGATCGTTTGAGCTTGTGAGCATTTGTGACTGTACACTTCTCTTTGTAAACTCAATAGTGGCATTTCAATCAGTCCAATATATAATGCTGGGATAATCCACCTCTGCGCCTCCACCTGCAAGGGTACTTGTGTCCCCCAGCTCTGGGATCGATCTTCAAATACTGCCTCTACTTGAAGTGAGCTTAATTTGTTGTTACAGACACTTAAAGTGGCCTTGAAAGTAAATGCACGGTTTTCCTGACGATATACGTGAAGTGCCGCTCATGTTTATGCACGGACACAAACGGGCGCACACTCGCACGCGTTGGACTTGATTGATCTAGTAGCACTTCACAACCAGTTTGTTTTTAAGCACGCTCAGGCAGACATTTTATAGTCGCTGTTATGCGGTGCAGAATGAGTCCCCCTCGGCTGATGATCCGTGAAGATTAAAACAAACGCCACTAATTATTTACAAATTATATTTGAGCTGGAACGACAACTAAACACACTGACAAACAGACAGCAGAAAAGAGTGTAGAAAGTAAATGTTTGCGAGCAGCTTTAGAAATAGAAAGGACCAAATCGGTATGCAAACTTTGAACAAAGCAGTTCCATTAATAGCCTCTCAGTAGCTTCCGTTTGGAGTGCAACTCCTGGACCACCTGCAAAAGGTGTCTGGGGACAAAATTGGACACATCGCCTCCTCCTCGGTGAAGAACCAAACTACTGATGCTAACATTTTGTGAAGCCGGGCTGACACATGCAGGCACATACACACACCCTGCGGGACGGCACGCTCGAAGGGCTCATCCAATCTGTCAGTGCTCTGCCAGCATCTCTCTCTCTCTCTCTCTCTCTCTCTCTCTCTCTCTCTCTCTCTCTCTCTCTCTCTCTTCCATGACCTACTCTCTCACACACACACACACACACACACACACACACACACACACACACACACACACACAGAGGAATTTACCAAATAATCGGTTCCTGTGGCTTTATTACATTCAAATCACTGAATGGCAGGTTGTGGTGAGGTGGAGGTTACTGAGGTCAAAGACCTGAAGCAAATGCAGGGTTATACTTTTCAACACAGATTTGTTGCTAAAGTAGCATCATCAAGGATATTGTCTATGGTCCTATAACGTTTTCAGAATTTTGCCAGTTTTGTTACCGAAATATCAGTTTCTCGCAATAACGCGACACACCGTTATCACGTTTATGGGGAAGCTCGATCATTTACATCAAACGCAAATCGTCTCGGTGAGTAGATCATTTTGAAGATGCACTGCATCGCATGGTGTAATGCAGTATGTGTGCATGATGCAATGTATTTTTTAAAATTGGCTCAGAGGTTTACCGTCTCCAGCCTGATGCAGTCGGGGACGGAGAGTGACTCAGAGGCAGAACGTTTGACTGCAGAGCAGGAGGTCTGAGGTCTCCCTCTTGGTGCCGCGGCTTCTAATGTATGAGGCTGCAGAATAACCTGCCGGTTAATGAGGTTTCCCCTGAATCATCGGTCCTCTGTGAATTACTCATGCGGTCGTACCTGTTGAGCATACTTAAACCCTACCTGGGCAACATTTCCTCCCATAGCTATAAAGATAGCTCCGTGATCAACCCTTCATTGATTTTTCAAGGTAAACTTTGAGCCTCTCTCACAGGCTTCTCATTTTACACCAATTCAAAATAAATCCACAGTGAAGTAGGTATTAATAACAACTTGCAATCTGGTTGTAATATCAGTATCTATATTTAATTTCTTTTTACTAAATCAAAGCAAAATACCTGGGCAACAGCTCAAAATATTACCTTTCAAAATCGTCAGCCAAATTTCATTAGTGTGTTTTTTTGTGGTACTTCCAATGTCCTACACTGAGTGGTGCCACAACAAATCAGCATGCTAATGCAAAAGTCATGGCCTGACTACAAAATATTAAAAGTCAATATGAACTTCATTAAAATGGTCAATTCTATCTCCCCGGCAAGAACTGGGTCCAAAAGCTATCTAGCTAGCTCTGTAGATCATTCAAAGTCAGAACGCTTCTTGAGTAAAACTTTGGTTTCAAAACTTCAGTAAAACTGAAACGCATTGGAGGAGACTTTTGCTCCACAATGAGATTAAAACTGTTGCATCTCAACAAACAACTGTCACCCTGCATGCATTTAATGAATCATCCCCGTCGACAGGAACGCCCTCATACATGACATGCACCCCAATCCATATTGATGATTGCAGCCTGTTGTGACCATTACTGCCAGATGAATGCAGACATTTATTAACCCCGGGTGTCTGTTGCAGAAACACAAATAAACACATCTATTACTTTAAGTGGTGTCAATGAGCCGCCCCTTGCTTCTAGTGCTCAGCATGCTTGATTTAGCAATGTTTCCACCGACGGTCCTGCAGGGCCTGCGCTTATTACATGTGCTGATGTATGAATACTGATGCAGGGTTTTTGCCTTTGAGATCATATGATGATGAGTTTGGGTTTGATTAATACACATTCTGAAATAAAATTTGTTCAGACTTAAGCCCTTGCTCCCACAAGCTCCCTCATATTAGCATATAATATTACTTCCCCTCCGTGCTTCTTTTGATAGGCCACTAAGTCTACCGAAAGAGTTCTCGCAAATTTAATTTCAAAGTGAGCTGGAGAAACTCTGGAAAGGAAGTTGGGCTGGAATGTATTTGCAATCTGTTGCCCAAAGAAACACCATATTGATGTCAACTCAAATATCAATCTTAATTTGCATGTCAATGAAAACGGTAAACCTTTTCAATACTAAATTCATTGATTCAATTATCATGATAACTTGCACTTGGAAAAAGTTCAAGATCATTATTTCAGCGATAATGATTTCCTATTTATATATGTGGTTTGATCTTTCTTTCAAAGAAACTCAACTCCAAAGCTTTTTAAAAACAGGCTTACTTTGTAATCACATCTTTATGAAAGTGGAAATCAAAGAGACGCTGGTCTGCGAGATGGGATCAGCAGTCCAAACAAAAGGCGTCAAAGAACAGTTCAAAATCACTTCCAACTAATTATAATCCCTTTTGTAATCATCTCTGGTTTTATCGACTCGCTGCCCGGGCTACAATAGCTGCTTCTGTGACGGCGTGACGCTCGGGGAGATTTGATGGATTGGGCGAATGGGAGCTGCTGGGACGCACAGGTTGATTGAAAAAGTGGTCAGTCAGCAACTTTGAGCACTCTAATAATTATGCAGTGTGTGTGTGTGGGTGTACAGAGTGCGCGTGCATACATAGAGTGTGTGTGTGTGTGTGTGTGTGTGTGTGTGTGTGTGTGCTCTATGAGTACATGCAGCTTTGTCTTCTGTGTGTCTTTGTGCTCCTTACATACATCTCATTACAACTTATTTAATAAAAGCTTGATTAATTACACTGGCGTGGCCTCTTTCTTTCTTGGATTTCAGGCCTTACAAAAGAATATAACTAGTCAATATGCACATTATTATAATTAGCTGTAAAGTGCTTTTTTTTCTCCCCATTAAAATAGCAATAAATACGAAGTAAATACACTTACAGTTTGTGTCTGTGTGAAAACAAACAAACAGCTAAATGTGACTCAGAATTGTTCAAAAACACAGTAAACACTGATGTTGCTATTCAAATTGCAGATGCATCCGCTGCCAGCTTCTGTGATGACTTTGTGGATGCAGATATGCAAACAATACACTGCCTCAAGGTGAAAAGTTGCATATCGTACATATAAAACACCTTTTTTTGTGGCAAACATCCAAACAATCTACATTTCAAACACAGAAACCGGGGCTCAAACTGTGACTTGATATGAAGTGACTGATGGTGTGCATGCAGGAGAGAAAATAGATGTGAAAAAGCTATTATCTGCATAGTGCAAGTACGCCCGTGTGGCGGCATATGTGTCTGCACACTTGGGGTGTGTATGAGAGCTGACCGACACATTCAGTGCCCTCATGCTGCCTGTGTGGAGTCACATATTTCAAGGAGCAGCCCAGGCGGAGATCAAAAAGCAGGATCAGCAGAGTTGATCTCCATTTGACTGTTTCATATTCCGTTTCATCCTCCACCCCCGGCCACATCCCTCCCTCTTTCCAGCAGACCTGCTCATCTTCTGTGATCTGAATACTGTGGCCATGGGAACTCCCGGGGCAGCTTTGATCACTAGTTTATTTGTTTTCGTGAGTGCGATCAATGGGGAAATGAGTGGCCAGACTGGAGCGGGGCGGACGGGGTCAAGGTTCTGGGGAGTTTGACTCATTTCTAGTTCCATCACTTCAGGAGCTGGCGGAGTCCCGCTAGAATAAAAAGGAAACTATCCATTTTCTTAGTGGCAGAGTCAAAGTTTGAAAGAATGTGCGGGTAAGAAAAGACACGTCACCTAAAATAGCAGTTTTAAAAGTAATCAAAGTAGCCACTACTCAAATTGAGTCGCTTGACAAATGATTGAAAGTTGAATTGAAAGAGCGGAAGGGAACTGGCAAAGACTGACAGAGCTTTTCATTGCTCAGCGTACAGGACTGACGTGACAGCTGAAGACAAATGCCAACCGCTTTGGATTCATCAAAGAAGGAAGCAAAATCATCAACCTTTTTACTTTCTTTTACAGGAGATGATGATGTCTTTAGAGAATAAGTTGATAGCTATCAACCTGAGGTGAAATGATGTTGTAACTATGCACCATTTCCTCTACAATCTAATCTGAAATTAGACAAATTGTCTCATGAATTTGATTTTAAGTTGGCTTGTGAATGAGATTTTGAAAGGCTTTAATTTTGAAATGCTTCATCAGAATGTCCTGGTTTTCTCTGAGTGAAACCTTGAGGTGGTCTGCTATCAACCTGAGGTGAAATAATTTCGTGACTATGCACCGTTTCCTCTAAAATCAATCACGTGTTGGGCTCTTGTTGTTATAACCTAAATATGACATATACTGTATGCTTACACTACAGGACAAGACTGTATAAGGGAGGATATATTTAGAATTGTCTGGAGGGATAAGGAAGGAGGGGTTTACCAGAACTATATAAGAGAACTGTATGCTTTAGAATATTTGACAAGACTGTAATTGACATTCTGTTCTCCTTCCGGCCAAAATCTTGGGTTGGACTCGAGTGGATTCAGTGTTTGTCTTTATTACATCACATTCATTCAAGGGAGACTATTAGATGAACAGTTCTTGAGAAATGAAATGGACATCACCACTACACACAGACAGAGATTCCTTGCTTTATAGCTGGCCTGTATGAGAAATTGATACCAGTGTCACAGTTGAATATAAAGTCACCGCTGGATTTGCTTTGTCTGCATGGACAGTGGCAAGAGATGATCTGTGCAAAAGGAAAAAGCCAGCATAAGCATTTATAGACATCCATTCATGCTTTTTTTTGGACGATGTAGTCATTTTGGATCAGGTCCAATTATGCTAAGATCTCTTCGGATCAGATTTTACTGTCCTCTGGTCCCCTTCGGACCAGGTCTTGGTATTTATGATATGAACTTATGTCGGGTTAAAGTAGGTTTTCCACACGTCTGTTTCAAATCAGCTCCAACCTCTGCTACAATGACAATAAGCCAGAAAACCAACTTCATGAACCCGTTTCAATAAAAGGGTATCCTATAGAGAGTCTACGTCATTGTCTTCTTGCAGAACTAAACACAACAAATCCAGACAAATACTACGTCCTGAGGAGGCAGTATGTAGTGAAAATATCAGATGACCATTGGTACAATGACCAGTCTCTGTGCATTCATTACGCATGGTTATTAACGTCACCCAGTCTGCACACTGTAGTTTTTCTCCTTCTTTTAAATACCAATCAGCAAGAATAAAGTTGTGTTTACAGATGCTCATTAGTGGAGCCATTTTGTCAAGCAGTTCCAAGTTGTTGTTTCAAGTGAGCTTTTTGGTGTCTCTTGAAGTTGGAGGTCATGTCGGGTTGCTCTCTAATTGGGTGTCAAGAGGATTCTAAATATTTTCACACCCACACGGCAGACACATGCACACACACATACAGACAGAACAAATACATCCTGGTTTAATTGGTCAAATAGGCTTCCCTGGCCAGTCGTGCAAAATCATAAAACCATACACACCCACACACACACATATACTGATGTACAGTAGAGGCCCCTAATAAGGATTTGTCAGGCCTGTAGATTTTCAGAGCACTGGAGGAAATCCGCCTTGCCGCTCCAGAGACAGGCCGCTGAAGCGCTGCAACTTTTCACTGTTGCGGTCGCAGTTGTTCTCCACACTTACAGCCAATTAAAAGGCCCGGCGAAGTGGTGCAAACAATCGGACGTACTCTTCAGCGGGTCGGGAAATTTCGGAGACAAGTTTCTCAGTTGTTTCTGTAAAAGCTGCAGGGGTATACTGGATTATGTATTATCAATGTGCTGCACAGAGAAACGGGCATCACGCCCCGCGTTGGTGTTTTGCAGTATTTTTTTTATCTTTGCCTTTCCATCAGAACACTAACTCGGTGTTCTCCTTGATTTCCACTAATAACAGTCAATACAGTTTGAAACCATTTCAGACCACATTTGAGGCGACACTGATCAGAGGTAAACTGGTGGGCCTCAGAGCGACATCTAGTGGGCCATAGATATAAATACTTTTTGAATATTCATAGTACTAAAGAACGTCAAATCGAAATGCATGATTTCAATTTCAAAGACAAAATATGGTTTAAAAATCACCACGCAATAATCACGACACATCAGCCTTAAGTTTCTGTACAGAAACTACATTTTACAAAGATTACATTTGAACTCATTATGATAGGGCTATAATTTACCTTCACCAAATACATTTACCAAAGAGAGCTTAAATGCATCATAACGTAGCTCAATACAACCCCCGTATGTTAGCTATTAGTCGTTGTTTAGCCAAGCAGGACTGTGCTGCTGCAGATTTCAACACCGATTTGTTGTTCACAATTTATTGCGACCAAAGAAATGTTCTATTGGCCCCGGGACGATGGGGCACATTTAGTCTTGAGTCCCCATCCTCCTGTACTTTTTGTACTGCATTCCTTTGGATGCGAATATAGAAAATCGTTTTTTTTTTCTATTTGAAGAAAGGGATGTAGGATAAAACCCTGCACCAGTAAAAGCTCCAAAGGATGTGGTGAGGAAATATGACCCTGAATACATTAAACATGGATTAATAATGGTGGGCAGTGATGGATGAGGGTAGGCAGAATATTTATTTAGGTCATTATAGCTGTCAGTGGCATAACACATATTTACAGCTTAGTTTATTTTTTCTCTGTTTTTTGTCATGTTTGTTTTTTTTAATTTATTTGGGAGGGTAGTCTTCTAAATTTGTTTTTTACGATCAGAAGTGGACCTTATGTTATAAAAAGGTTGAGAACCTCTGCTATAGCTTGTAACTAAAGGGCTTAAAAAAACAACAACATTAAAAAGCTATACTTATACCTCAACAATGTGAGGAAGGGATTGAGACATGAAAAAGGAAGACAATGTGACGGAAAGTATAGCGTATCTCACTCCGAGCGGCAGTGCATTCTGGTCTTTTTACGCCATGTGGCGTATGCACAGCAAACGTGTCGGGATGGCTATTTTTGGGGCTAGGATTGTTCAAATTTCTTATTAGCATAAGTGAAACCTTACTAAATGTTCTAGCTGAGTAGGCACAGATCTCATCAGCCGGCGACAGCAAGAGGAGGACTCTGTAGATTTAGAGGTTGCGTGCGCGTTCGCTTTCAGTGTGAAAACAGTGAAGACGGTTGAGAAAAACACGCTCCTCCTGGACCCATCTCTAGGTAGTCATCATCCGCAGAGTAATTTGGGATGATGCAGTCAGCAGTGAGCTCCGACATTAACATTCATCATTGCCCTTACGCAATCACACACACTGAGTTATTAGAGGGGACGGTGAGGCAGCCCATTGGATGAACACACGGCTGGGGCGTGGGAGAAACAAATCTACAAGTGACAATAGATTTCAGCTGACAGGTCCTATGAACACCAGGCTTATGAGCTGCTTTATATCGACTGCCCGTAAGAGGGCACCGGCAATGTTAAAATTATTATATGGCAATTCATAACATCTATCTCAAGTACGCTTGAGATCATTTTCACTCCCTTTTACGCCACAAAAACACATACCGTATTTCAGGTCTCGCAAAAGGCAAATCAGAACTTCCAGGTCAAAGATAGTCTTTTTTGTAAATTGAAACATGTAGAAACAAAAAGTTAGAATGAGGAGAAGAAATGTCTTTGACCTGATGTTCCTCTGCCCAGCTTGACAGCACAACAGAGCTCACATCATCATCAGAACTTATCCACTACTCTGAAATTGCCTTCTGCCTGTGAAATTAATGACAGGCATTTGTACAGTGACAGGCGGCACCCAATACAACTGTAATCTCTCTCCAACTGTGTCGCGACGCGGCAGAGGACACGAGCAAAACAAATGGAGAGACAACAAAGCTCGTCATTAGTCTTGGCAAGGACTCAAGGGCACAGGAGGCCTGCTTTATGATGGAAAATTGGAGAATCTCCTCACTATTTTTATTTTTTAATCACAGGATTCATTTAGGAATGGAAATTTGAAGGTGACAGAAAAAGGCAACGCCATCAGTAAGGTACAGTTTAATACGTCTTGATAAATATGGGTTACAAGTTAAATATGCAGAAAACATTTATGCAACGTCATCGTTAAATCAAACTGCTCATCGGCCGTTTGCTGCGCAAGGTGAAAGTTTTATGCAAAAGGTGCACATTCCTCACGAGCCTTAATTATAAAGTGAGGCGGTTGAAGAGGATCTATGGGGCTCTCAAGGTTGGGAAGCGTTGCAAAAACCAGAACACACGTCTCAAAGATTTAAAGTACTTTCAAAACTTAAAGCAGCACTAATATATATAAGAATCCACTGTACACCATCTAGACAAAGTTATCAACCAGCTGAACCAGAGCTAGCTGGTTAGCATGTTCATTTCAGTAGATATCTTTGCAACACAATGCATAGATGTCTTTGCCGTAACATCCACACTGTAATCTCTTCACATTCTGTTGATATTTTTTCTCCCCCTATTCACAAACCAATTTTGATGGGTAGTTTAGGAGGAAATTGGAGTTATTACCAAACAGCTGCCATGTTTTCCCAGATTGAAAATCATAATTGAAGACAATGACAGCACAGTGAGTGGTGCGTTCATCCGTTTATGTCTAAGAAGGGTTTATGTTCATGTCTGTGAGTGAAGTGTCCATTGAACCGTGCCAGACCACAATGACAAATATGACATTTTGGGCTCAAGTTGCGAGGCTGTGAGGGTGTATCCACACATCTCAAGGACATGATATCTCTGTATGACATGTTTGAAAATATGGACTTGTAGACAGCTTGTCAGATTGTATCCTGACAATATAATAGCATCAATTCTATAGCTACAATACATACTTTTATGAGCTCACATGGACATACAATATGCCAGACAACAACAAAATTCAGCACAGAGGGGTAAATATTGCTTTTACTTGATCTCTCTGTTGCCTTTCTCTTCCTTTCACCATTGATAGAAGCTTCAGAAAAGAAAGATAATAATGAAAAGAAAGGAAAGGGGGGGCGGGGGGGGGGGGGGGGGGGGGGGGCGGCTGCTTCCTGTTGCCTGGCAACGTCTCTCAAGGGAGATATGTGTGGATGTCAGTGTGCGCGAGAGCATCTCTATGGGCTAATGTAAGAGCAAGTGGGGTGCGTTTTCTTGTTTATTTGTGAACATGGCGGTCGTTTCCAGTGTTAGCGGAGAGAAAGCGTGGGGGGAGCTGGAGCACCACATCAAAGACAGCGGAGCAGTGCTCGGCCGTTGCAGCCCTTCACACAAAGGGGATAGGTATCTCAAAGATCCAATTAGGCCTGGATGTGTCGCCCATAAATCATTAGTGCTGAGGAGCCTCCAACAGAGAGATTCGCAAGACACACTTTAGCTTATGAGTCACTGTCAAGCCAATTTTTTCTCTCCTCCAATTCAAATGGGCTCCTCTGGAGAGTTCTCATCTAAATTTTAAAATTAGGCAAAATGGAGGAAATGAAAAGTTTTCTGTGGATGAATAGTCTCCCGTTTAATGTCATTGGAATATCGCTCTGAAACTGATTAGACCATAAAGTGTCTGGCTTTCATTGAAGATGCAAATGATGGCACACTCCCCATTTAATATATGAATAATGTCGGGATTATTTCCTCATCTACACAAAATGGGATATATATATATAAGAGACTGCAACTCTAATTTTCACGTTTATTGGTGTGAAATGTCTCCAAGTCTGCCTGCCTGTCTATGTGATTAGTTACTCTTTTTAATGCTTTGAAGAGAGAAAATGCACTCAAGCGTGACTAAAGTGAGGTGGATGAAGCATCTAAAAACTAACCGCGTTACCATATAAAATGAAATAAAAGGGCCCGACATAAACCTGACACCGTACAGGCTATCGAGTCATATTACAGGAAGGCCGTGTTTAGGCTTTGCTTCAAATATGTGGAACAGAAGACAAAGCGTTTAAAAAGGTAGCATGAAAGCGTGAAATATATACATATACTCTACATGTGTGGAGAAGTTGCAGCGTGCCATTTGCAATCGTAGACATTTCCCTTCACTCCCAGTCTCCCTGGCAGGACCTTTGAAAATGCACCGTACAAATGGAGGCTGATTCTTTTGCCCTTTTGCTCCAGCTGAATCGCTTTTGAATACCTGCTGCATTGTCACAGGGGATTTGATGTGCATTTAGGACGTGTTAAGCCTGAAACGGTGTGTGTCAAATGCTGGAGTTTTGCAGTGTCATAAGGTATCAGCTCAGAGGCTCATAACTTTCACACCCTTAGATGGACTGAAGGAAGTGTGAGGCTTTTAACTTCATACACGGTAACCTGTTGTTGTTGTTTTTTTAAATCTTTTCTTTGTGTGCAGCCAATAACACAAGTAGCAGTGCTCTTAGCCCAATGAAAACAGTCTTCAGAGTGACAAGGTGGCATATGTTTGGCAGCTGAGTTAAAGTTCTCCATGTTTGAAATGCTGTGCATCAACAGCACAGTATGAACGGTGGTTGCTGCTGACCGCAGAGAACAAAGACGCATGCTCAGAGCGGAAACCTCCAAGTATATTAAAAAGGTGTTACGTTAATCTTATCTACTCGTACGTGTACTCTCCAATTGATATTGAAGTTAATTTCAACTTTCAGATAAGGCAGGAGTTCTTGTAGAGGGAGGAAAATGTTTGATATGAGATAAAAAAAAAAAAGACATCTCGGCGTGAATAAATGTTGAAAAGATGGGCTCCCTTTTAAAAATCTACTCTATCAAATAAAGTTCTCCTAACAGTCAGAATAGTCGTTAGTCTTCCATTTCCCCTACTTGTTGTATGTAAGTAACCTTTGTCCCTGTAACTGATATAACACTGTCACCATTCATTTTCTAAATGATGGTAAAGCAGACCAAACAATGGCTAGCAAAGCCACGGAAAGGAGTCTGTAATGCGATTCAAATAACAATGCTGTGAAATGAATTAATTACTCAGGAACAAACGGATATTTGGCGTTTCCAGCAGGAAATGACACTACAGCGCATAATCAGTTGGCCTTTGAACTTAATCAGATAATGGATTTCCATATGAGCATAAACAGATCATTCATTATTGCAGGGGAAAGGGTTGAGCTTATGTTAGATGTCATGCCTCGGATTCACCCAATTACACATTCATACCTGAGAGCAACCACAGAAATAGACTGTCGGCCAGCTGAGCAACTGCAGAGAAGCAGTGGGCTGCCTCACTCGAAAGCAACCGGCGTTAATTGCATAGATGGACATCATTCAATCACCTCGTAGTCGGCCACAACACTCAAACCATTCGAAAGTAGGCTGCATCTATTATTGACAAATGGAGAGGTCTATATTATGACTATTTCCCCTCGCACGCCATCTGCAGTTCAAGCCTGTTGCCTTTTCTCTGTTAGAAGCTTAATTAGCCCGTTGCTGAGGCTTCCCAGCTCGCCACCGCTTGCCTCTGCACGCTTTATGCCATGATCATACACTTGGGCATTGGGCAGCTGGTATACTCTCAAAGCAATGAGTCATAGCAGATGAAAATGTTTCACACTCAAACAAGGGCACACCAAGATAATGGCCGACTCTGGTGCAAAGGACAGGGACAAAGATGAGTGTGTGTGTGTGTCTGTGTCTGTGTTTATGTGCGTGCATGCGCCCGAATGTTCATGGATGATGAATGAGGCAAAACTAAATCACAGTGCTGACTTTGCTTGCCTTCTCTTATGGGATGACATTATCCTATTGTGTGTGTGTGTGTGTGTGTGTGTGTGTGTGTGTGTGTGTGTGTGTGTGTGTGTGTGTAGCTTGATTTGAGTGTGTGGTTTCTCTACAGTGCACATGAGGAGCAAACAATCTCCTGAAGGGAGGGACCCAACATCCAGGCGCCAGAGCTCTTTCTTCATTTGTTTATGCCTTGTGTATCCAAAGCGTGCACACACACACACACACACACACACACACACACACACACACACACACACACACACACACACACACACACACACACAGAAACTTGCATTCACAGCCTTGTTAAACCTCTCTAGGTTAGTCCACATGAGGCAAACTGTACATTGCTTGGCTTAACCATCCCTTATTTATGCTAGACCTCAGGCTAGCTGTCAGACGGCACAGCTTTCCCCTATGTATCCCCTCCGGTACTGCTAACAGTGACACGCTGTATCTAAAAGTCTCTATTCTAACCAAATCCTCCTCTGCTTTCTACAGCCTATCCCCTCCCTTTCTGTCTCTTATATAAACACTCCCATGCTCCCTTTTCTCTGTCTCTATCCCTGGATATTTGTTAAACTCATAGTTAAGGGAAAACTTGGCATTTAAAATCATTTTGCCACCAAATTCCTACATATCGACCACACAGGACATAATAGAACAAATACCTATGACGGACACGTGACTTGTATGAAGGCAGAATTATTAGTATCACCGAACATCTTTGACAGATGCACAGCTTCGAGGCACCATTGGTCCTAAAAGCTTTCCAGATGCAGAGTTATTTAAATATAGCTTAACAAATACATTCCATGCATCCGTAATGATTTCGGTAATTAAGTATTAACGACAACTTAAGTCTTTGGCAGTTTTGGAATATGAAATAAAACAAAAATCTGACATTTCTTAGACTATTTTGAGCTCCTCATCATCTGTGACACCTGCGATTATTGGCTGCTTGATAGATATTTCAGCCCCCGATGAGAATCTGCAGTCGACTTCAGGAGCTTTGACTAGTTTTGAAAATTGTCAAGTTTCCAAAACCTTGCAATTTCCTTGAGTGTAAAGTTATCAACTACAGGAATGAGAGCCAAAAGCACAGAAATAAAACCAAAGTTAGAATTCCCCTTTAAGGAATGACACACACTTGCTATAATCTTCACTATCTTTGACACCTGTCCTGTGTCTCCTCATCAGAGGAAAGCTTCTTTCTAACCTCTGCTCTTCTTGTCTGAAACCTCAAACGTTCCTCTCCCCCCCTGCTCATCCATGTCTTTTTTTTCTTTTCTTCTTTTTTTTTTATATATATACTTCATTCCGCCTCTGAACCCCCTCTTCTCCTGAGAGGAGAAAGTCGAGCCACTGTCAAACGACTAGTGCTACACATTTTAGAATCAAATCTTAGCACTCAAAAAGGGGCCTTCTATGACTTTCCTCAGCCCCAGTTTGATCTTAAATAGCATGCTCAGGAATAGATATTGCTCAAAATTATGTTTATCACTTTTAAACTGACAGGTTGGTGGCCTTCCACTGACTTTTTTTTTGTACCCCACCAGTTCTCTCCTCTGTTGTTGTCTCAATGTTCCTTCCACTCCATTCCTACCGACCCTTTTCACCACAAACGTTGCCATGTTAAGTAGATTCTTAGAACCTGTGTGGCACCAAAATAAAAGCTGAGAGCAACTGTGTGCCTCAGTGTGAAATCGGAGCTCATCATCTTTCTGATATCGGTTCAAAACGGTTTGCAAAACTTTTGAAAGTTTAATTTTAGCCTGGCATAACATTATGACAATGTGCTTTGTTTTCGTGATTTACTTGGCCAACTCCAGCAGATTTACTGGGTTTTTTCCAACACATACACACATACACACATGCACACGTCCCCTCTTCTCCTGCTCTCCCGCCGCTCTTCCCCCACCATCTGGGACCGATGGGAGTCATGTGCTGCGATCAGCTCCCTGGTGTAGGAGCACGCAGGAGCGCAGAGCGCAGCAAACTCTCGCCTCCCCCTCTGACATTTTGGAAGCCCCTGGTTGACTCGCCTGCAGTCGATTAATGATCTAGCGAACCGCCGCGTTCAGGGATGACACAGCCTCGCACGTGCGCAAACACGCACACACGCACTGCCGTGACGCAGGGTGATTAATGAAAGGGCTAATATGATGAGAAGATTAAAAGTGCAGCTCGTTTCTACACACGTTGGCCTTCTTTGTGCCGAGTTAAAAAGGAACACTTAGCGGAGGCCTGATGTTGGATGGAAACAATGCATTTAGACAGACATCTATTTTTTTTACCATGGGTATTTGACATTTCTCAGCGATATGGGTCAGGAGCCATGCTAACGTTAATGGCTGTAACAACTTTCAAATCAAGAAAGATGAAGAGAAATTGCAGTGCCTCTTTTCTGCAACAGCAGCAGCAGCAAACCCAGCTATGGAAGTAAGTCAAATGTTCCGCAATTCCAGAAGTCATGATGCATTACTGGACGTTTGTGGTTTTATATTTAGCCACTTGTGTCTGGCGATGTGTGCAGTGACATTGTAACTCTGTTTAAAAACAAAGGTAAACGTGTGGCATCGCTTGCAGTGTTTTACTTCACGCATTACTCAGCTTTAGGTCTGTAGTTACGACACATAATGTAACACGTCTCACGCTGCCAAAATCAATATGTGTGTATGTAATGCATACTCTTGTTGAAACTTGTATGCAGTTGTACAGCTGTGTCTTCATTGCTCCATTACAAATGACTGAATTATAAAACACTTGTAATCTTCCCTGATGATTCTCTTTCTTGCATTTAATTGTAGATTAGCGATGCCTTTAGATATATGCGGTAACACTGCGTCCTCCGACCTCAAGGAATCTGCATAAGAAAGAAATATATTAGGTCAAGCTCCAAAAAACACTGGGTCAAGCACTATAATTCCCATAATGCAACTCAATAGGTAAAGGCTAATGTCTTTCAAAATCCATGCTCATGATGCAAGTTAAGCTAAAAACGTAACTAAATTAAGAAGCTAGTTAAGTGGAGTCAGCCCTGATGACATCACTAGGGTTATATTAAGAGACTTGAGGCTTTCACCACTCACTAAACTAACAACCATCAGTAAAACCGGTGCCTGTCTCGTTAAGTTATACTAAAAAAAAGAATATATTTTTGTATAGAGTGCATTCTTAAACACTCACGCGCGCACACAGACGGATGAAATATATGGATCGAAGTCTAGAGGTCACAGAGGCCTTGATGTCAAAACTCCTGAGCGGTTTCATCCGTCTGAACGAGCGAGGCCTATGGTGAATCAGATTTAAATAAATTAGGATCCCTGCTACGGTTGTATGTCCTTTCAGGTGAGTAGAATAAGGTTAAACATCCTGCAATACAGACACAGAGGGAACATCACTCAACGGAATTGACATATCTATCCAACCGTAATGTGGTTTCGGGTGGAGAATTGGTTGAGAGGTGTAATAACATCATATTTCATCGAGGGGCGGTCTTTCACAGCAAAGAAAAACACACGATGCCTTTTTGATCTATTCGTTTAAGTGCTGATTTTGCGCGATTACAGCTTTTTGTTAAACACTTTAACAATGTGTCGCAGCATAACACCTTGAATGAGAATAAAAAGGTGACTAAAAACTATAAGCAATAATAATGCACCATGCACTACTTTCCTCACTGTACAGCTCTCTGTGACAGCATCCTTATTTCTGTCTTTATTCAACTCTTCTGATATAGTACAAAAGGTTTATACTTCTTTTGTGAGCATTATGGAACAGCACAAGCCTCCACTTCCGCCCACCTCCTCTCCCCCGTCTCCAACAGACAGCTTTGCCCCGGGGCTAACTAACGGCCTGCTCAATGAACCAACAAGACTAAACGACTTGTTTGTTTGTTGTTGCCGCGCCGCACATCAAAGCCAGGTGCATCTTTGGCACTGTAGACGACGGGGTTGAGGAGATCCGAAGGCACGCTGCTTGTTAGTGTCAGCTCGGCGGGGCGAAAAGAGAAACGGTGAGGCGAGACGATCAAGCGCCGTCGTTGGATAATATGAGCAAACCGGAACCAAGGTTGTGGAAGAGTGGGGAAAAAAAGAATGAGAGGGGGGGTGACACAACCCCAGTGGACGGCAACTTTCCAGTTTCAAGATGGTTATTTCTTATTGTGGTCATTGTTGATGGAGATGAACGTCACGTTGCAGCAAAGAGCTGCCATTATCTCCTTCGGAGCAACGATGTGGGATGAAAGTGAGGCAGGGCGAAGTCAGCTGCAGTGTGATGGTGATCACAACGGTGATGATTATTTTAAAGACAGTTATGGCATGTGGATATTTGCCTGAAAATGCAATTGGGTAGCTAATTAAACTATTGCCTGGGTAGTATGGAGTCGCTGGAAAACAGTCAGCAACAGGAGCCTGACAATTTCCCGCCACGGTGAAGTCAACAGTAGCCTCATCAGGTCGACCGTGTCGCCAGCTGCTACAATCAATTCTCCATAGTTAACACTCATGGCTGTGCATAATGAAATAATTATGAATAAAAGGAGAGGATATTGTTGATTTGCTGAATTTCAATCTCATTATAAAAAAGGGGATTAGCTTTGTCAATCGAAACCAAGGCCCACACTACCCTCAATTATACAAAAGTGCAGCAAAATATTATGTTTAATTAATTCCAAAGATTAGCAATGATCTCCGAGATTGCATTTGTTAATAGAGTCATGGCACTATGACAGCGTGGCTCGCAATAGGCAGATTTCTGCTCTGCTGAAGGCCAGTCTTTGTACAAACTACATTCAGTTCTGAATATATTGTCATCCGTTTTAAGTGGGGAATTTGAGATTATTGATATGCCTGATTTCACTCATGAGATGTGTAAACCACGGAGTCAACCACACATAAAGCACGACTGATCGTAAAATTCGGCATATCCAAACATTAATTCTAGAATTGTGAGGCATTGACATTCAAAATGAACTAGCTGAATCGTTGCTCCGAACGCTACCACCATTCAGTCTCAAGATTCAAATCTTCTTTATAGAGAACTAGTCAAGCTGAATAATGAAATTGAAAAAATAAAACAGCATGAAAAGCAGGAAGCAGGAAAAGTCAGGCGTATGACTGCCATGTTGAGAAGGCTGTAGTTGGTTGCAGTGGGCTCCTGAATTATGAAACTCCCCTTTAATGAAAACACTTTCTTTGTTTGACTATACTCTGACAAAGTCATTACTATACATCCATTTTAAATGGATAAAAAAAAAAGCCTTTGATACCTTATTAATTGGCCTGGAGTCATTGATGCATACACAGTACATTAGGGAAATCATTGAGGATGGGCTTTTTTTCAGCTTAAACTGTCACAACAGAACACATCTGGTAACTAAAAGCAGACACTATAGTCAAAGCAGGTTTGTTTAAAATCCCACTTCGTAAATGTTTCATTAATTAGAACCCATGTTTGATACAAGTGATGACAGCTGCAATAGCCTTTTTTAATGCATTTGCGTTCTGTTATAACCTCTCTCAATGGTAGTTTGTGGTGGAGTCCGCCATACCTGCACTGGATTCAAATGGCCTCGAGACGCATGAGGAATTCTAAGGAAATGATTCATGCATGTAATGCAGTGTGATCTCACTGATACAAGCCTCGCTGTTTACTGTTTGCTCTCTTTACATCGTATCAGAGCTGTATGATGCATCAATCCTACTGAAAGCGCTTGTAGCATAATAATGATTTCCTGAAAGTGTAATTTTGACACAAGCGAGCGATGAAGGCAAAACAGTGGATTCAATCTTGATGAAATGTTCTTTTTCATCCAAGTCAGTAATAATTAAGAATTCTTATCTTATGGAACTTCTGCATTGAAAGAGGGTTTCAAATCCAATTTGAAATGAAGAAAAACTTAACTTTATACTAAGTGCATTCAAAGTTTTGAAAAAACATTACCCATCTAAAAATGTAATAAATTGAAAAACAAAAATGTTTTTACAACATCAGTCCGGATATTTAATAACATTCTTGGTCAAGTTGCTACATTGACTTTCATCAGGTTAAGTACGAATTATGTTAAATTTTCAGGAAACGATGACGGCGCTGATAAAACACGGAGTGGCTTTTATTGTGAAGGAGGAACGGACAGGTTTCACGTTGACAGGACAGAATTAATTAAAACGCTCAAGAAAGAAGGCAACCTTGATGTCCTCTATGAGAACAGGCTGACTGCGAATGAGGAGCCGCTGTGCTGACAGGTGACTGGGGCACTTAGTGAGTGAAGGTGGGAACTCTATAGAGACAAGTAGTGGACAGGTGCAGAATAGCAAGTGAGCTAGGTGCCAAAAAGAGGAGGAAAGGGAGGAATAAACCTGCTGTGACATAAACCAATAATGTTCACATTTTATTCCTAGCTATTTCATTAAAGTCGTAGTCATGTTTTTGTGCTGCTGTAGTATGAAAAAAAAAGTCATAAACAGTTTTGATTTTTTCTTTGTATTGAAATCTCTGTGAAGATCAAACCCACTACAACATCCACATCTGACTCGCAGCACTATTGTGGCTTTCTTAAATGCATTAATTCAGCCGGCCTCCTCTCAAACACCCCTCCTGAACCTGTGCGAAGCCTTTGTTGTACAGCACAGCCCCCGCGTTGTTTGGTGGAGATGTCCGGGTGACTACTGTGATGAAAGGGCCTTTGATTTTTACAGCAGCATTTATGTAAAATGGCAGGGTAGTACAAGCCATGTCTGCAGAAGAAACATTGGGATTGGGGAAAAAAAAGTGTCCATGGACAAAGCCTCCGAAGCCTTCACAGTTTGATAGAAATTGTTACATGTCCGCTGTAATACGTTAGCAATTATTCATAACAATTACAGCTACTGTACTCATTTTAAAAAGGTTGAGCAGTTTCAAAACGTGCAATATCTGGTCATAAAAACATCTGTATTCTCTGATGGACTCAACAGTTTTTTTTGGGGGGGGTTTTAAATTAAAAGAACCTAAAACTTTTTGGATAATAAAGATTATCATCAAAATCCATGCAAATGAACATTAATGAATGCAAAATCCTCATTTAAGATTCCAGAGGCATAGAAACAAATGCACACACAGCCAGCCACACACAGATAGTTTGACAGATCACACGTCTGGGGGACGCAGGACAAGGATGTGAGAGCGAACGTGCGTGTGTGCGTGTGTGTGTGTGTGTGTCCCTATGCTCCCTCTGAGGGAGCATCAGAGTGCTTTATCTGTCATCATAAGGACAGAAACAAAGGCTGCGCTGGTTGCAAACAACAGCCACAGCCAGGACACTCAGACTGAGACACAGCAGACTGTGTGTGTTATGGGCTTTGGAGATGCTGTGACACAATAACAACAATGTCCTACTGTTTCATGTGAGTCAGCTGATCTGGAAGGCATTCAAATGTGGATTTTGACCATCAATAGTTTGAGGGTTATAAAAATGATATCAGTGTTAATAATGCTGGAAATTCCCGACATGTTCTATATGATATCTATGTGCAAAACATTTCAGCCTTTTTCCTCCCCATCTCTTTGCCCTCTATTCCAACTGAACATTTTAACGTAATCAATATTTAGCTTTTTAGTTTAGTGTTCAGGGGCTTTACATATTGTCTGAGGTAATATTGAGCTACAGTACCCAGAGGAAATTACATTGTAAGAAGTATTTAAAATGCTACACTGCAGCACTATTTTGCAGTCCCTTTGCATCTGTGATAGTTTCGCTTGTTTGTTTTATTGACTGCTGTTTTCTTGGGGCGCAGACACTCACACAAACACCAAACAAACATGCTCAATAGAGTCCAAAAAGGCGTTCACTGCGTTATCCTGCTCAACTTTGCTCACTCTCTGGAAAGCACTCTGCGTCTGCCACTGGTGTCACCCCGATTAGGGGAAAAAACAAACAACAAAGCAAGGTGACATGTGAGCGATAGTCTTAAACTAAGGTAATGCTGAGGCTCAGCTGGGTAAGGCATTCACATACACAGGCTCATATACTGTGACAAAAAAGATACAAGGTTAAGGAAGTAAAATAAGCATAAATTAGAAGAGAATTTAGTACAAAGTCTCCTGGAATATGTATATCTGTCAGTAAGAGTTTTGCACAGTTCATGTTGCAAACACTAGAACGGTCTTCTTAATATTGTGTTGCAGCACCATTTTCCCACAATTCCTCGAGACATCAAGCACAAGACCTTAAGTACAGAGAAAAATATATAATAATTTCAAGATTGTCCTAATCCACAATGACGCAACGAGTGACTTATCAACAACCAAAGCACACATTGGAACAACAAGAGGCCACCGCTGGGGCTGACCCTGATGTGATGGAGCAACCTGCTCAGCGGTGCGGCAACATTTTAACAAACACTCAAAAGGCTAAAGGCGTAAATGACCCCAGCCAGCGTGGTTCAGAACACACACTGCATCAGAAACATACTCAGCTATGCAGATAATCACACAAGTGGCCGTGGTTGGCCGTGTAAATATTAGTCCCACTGCAATTAAATATGCTCCTCCGTCCTGCTAGTTCAGACGCAGCCATTAATGCCTGATAGAAATGTTCATAAACTCTGCAAAGGAAGCAGCATGCCGAGGGTTGGACGCCAATACTAAATACGCAGACTGTTAGTCATCGGGAGGAGAAAAGAAAGATATAGAGACTCACAGATGGCATTCAGCAGAGAATCCTTTGCTCGGGGCCAATGTGTGAGACCTCTGAAAGCTCGATTCAAAGAATGTCATTTGCCTAGTTACTCAACAGAGCACAGCAGCAACCAAAGTGTGTGTGTGTGTGTGTGTGTGTGTGTGTGTGTGTGTGTGTGTGTGTGTGTGTGTGTGTGTGTGTTTGTGTGTGTGTGTGTGTGCACCTCAGCCCACCCTTGATATTTTCCTCCGTGTCACTCAAGAGCTTGGCAACAAAAGGCAAAAGTCCTTGACCTACAATCCTCTTACAGCAGTACAGTACATTCTTTGTAGCTCAGAAAACGTAGTTAGAAAAGCTCTTTAATTTATATCTGATTTGGTTGTTGGATTTTTTTTCGTTCATGACCACCAAAATGGTAACAATCTAAAGTTTTCAAGCATCATTCAAGTGTTCCACGACGCTGAAGCATCCCGCATTCAACTCATTTATTCCCTCTTAATTGACATGAAGCTGCTACTTCATCCTGCCAAAGCAATAAGCTAATGCTCTCTGGCATTGACAGTTTGCTATTGATGGCCCCAAACTGCGTGATGCTCGCAGGGGAAATTAATCATTCAATCAAGCAAACAAGCAAACAAAGAGATCATTTAAATATTTCTTGTTCAGTCTGGCAACCGCTAACATTACATGTATGCACTTTGTGTCCTGAAATGTTGTAATCAAGCAACTTTTATCAGCGATGTTTGCATGACAGTCTGCGTCAAATGATGTTTACATTCATATTTATGTACACTCATTTTTGCACAGTGGGTAGCTTACACGGTTGTTAACATGCTGACAGGAGTTATTTTCACACAATGCGGTTGTCT
Organism: Cebidichthys violaceus; assembly: GCF_023349555.1. Classification (NCBI taxonomy): domain Eukaryota; kingdom Metazoa; phylum Chordata; class Actinopteri; order Perciformes; family Stichaeidae; genus Cebidichthys; species Cebidichthys violaceus. The sequence goes on along the minus strand of NW_027176417.1, from coordinate 5,079,062 downwards.
TTCAGAGCGCAATTTAAGGCTTCATTTGCGAACACTGTGAAGCCTCAATACAGTCGTTTGTTTGTTTAAGGATTGCCGTTAACTAGAAGGCCGAGAAGCAACGCATTCTGCATAGAAAGCTGATGATCAATCTTAGAATGCATCACACAACTGTACACATTGTGGTCTTCGTTATATGGTTTACTGTCCATATGGAATATGCTCAAACATGCTAAATTATTATTCAAAAATCATGCTCGTCACTCCTACAGCTATCCTTTGATGAGACACGCTTCTATTTAGTGTAACCCGAATGGCGCCTACAGTAATTGCCGTTCATTAGTCCTCCTCTTCTATTGTCCAAGCTGATAACAGCCTGCAACCTCCCATTCATCTTCTCATATCAATCCATAAATCCGATGCAATTTACTAAACACAGAGAGGCTGCTTCAATGGAACACTCAGGTGTAGAAGGTCTGACCGTCAGTGAGGCTTTAATATGTATCCAGATGGAGCCTTCCAGCCTCCGAACAATGAGGTGGGAAGGACATTTTATTTTCTGTTGCTTAAGAGGACATTCTTACTTGAATCATTACATATCTTGGTGCTTGACTTAAAAGGGATTTTTTCAGTCATTATGCCTTTGAACCACCTCACCAATAAAGTACTCAAGTGCATTATGTGAGTACTTCTTTTATGAGCAGAACGGCTATGCTGTTTCATACAAATCTGTCTCATGCTGGGGATTTTCCATAATGTCTTCCATCAGTATCATTACTTTGGGGGAAGTAAATGGCTTATGAAACTGTTTATTTATCCTAGTATTCACCCATTAGTGTGCTACTGTCATTGGTATGTGCTGTTCAATAATCATGGTGACAAAAATATGAATAATAAGAAACAAAGAAAGAAAAACATAACGTTGCTACTTTTCTACCTTGCAAATGATCCACTCTGCGGTGCAAAAGCACGGCAAAATGTGCTTCCTTGTGTCTTCATGCGGCTTCAACAGCAATTAAGTGCTAGTCCACAGATCATAATTGAATAGGCCTCCAGCCATGGAGGTTCTGATTGTCACGTCAGTGGGAAGAGGCTAAATGGCTCAGGTTCTGTGGTAGTGTGTGTGTGTGTGTGTGTGTGTGTGTGTGTGTGTGTGTGTGTGTGTGTGTGTGTGTGTTCCACTGCAGCAACCATGTCTGCTTTATCTCCAAAATTGATATATATTTTTTTTTAAACATGAACACATCCTTATTTTTAAAATATTTAAATCATCAAAAATTCTATCTGAACATTTCTGAGAGGTGCTTTAAAGTTCCAAAACATCAATACAAAAATGTAATCATGCTTGAGTTATTGTCAGCGGATGTTGGGAGGGAAAACATTGACACTTTGCAGATACGTTCAATTTAAACATTTCCTTATTATGTTGATAAAAAAAAAATGTAACCCGGGCAGCATTGAAAATATGAATTTGTCGTTTCAAATGAGTTGCAGGGTTGCTTTAACCAGTTACATTGAAACTGTGGCTCATGCCTGCAAGAACATTTTATTTATTTGGCACATTATTCGTTTAATTCCTCAATAAAGATTTCTGACAATTTTCAAATAAAGAGACTTTGCCCAGAAAGCATTTAATCGGTGGGGTACCAGCTTCCCTTAAAGGATGTCATTATCCTGGATTTGAATGCAACAAGACTTTGGTGTTGCAAAGGCTTTTCCACCCTGCCAAGAATAAAATGCTGGGGCAATATTGAATACTTGCAATTTCTCTTTGTGTACAGTCAATGTTAAGCCAGCTACACCCCGCTCAGTCCCTATCCTGCCCCGTGGCCCAGTCGAGCAGCCGCGATGCATCAGCGCATCTATGACAAGTGTGCATGGCGTCCTTATACCCACAGGCTACTGGCTACTCACTGTGCAGCATGCCATGGAACAAGCAGATAGGCGCACAGAGGAGCAGCTGACCAAAAACAAGTGTTTGGCCTCAAACGGAGCCATCCGATCCACATGGATGAATGTTAGCAAACTAGAGGCAAATGAGAGAGAAACTTGTCCATCTAAGGACAGACATGAGCAGCTTTAGTGCAAATATTATGTTCAAAAAGAAGAGAGTCCACCTCAACATGTCAAACCTGCAAGTGCATTAAGCCACTGTTACTATCAACAGCAGCAGTACATACATGACCTAATTGATGTGGGTGGTATAATTCCCAGTGCTGTTATAACATTAGCTATTATTGTTTCCATGTTTTTCAAGGCAAATGCATTGAAATGAAAGATGTCTTCATTAGTTATGCAGATTAAAAAGGATAATGGTGTTGCTAAATTTGCTTTTTCCTCACACACACACACACACACACACACACACACTATCTTTTCCATGTTTCACTGTAAAGAGTGATATTTGAGCCACACATTGACCACAGATTTTAAAATGACCTGTGTATAACTGCTTCCATTTAGCTGTTTATTTACATTGTTGTTATTATGTTATTTTGATCAGAACACTAGCCTAAGTCTAACTTAAAACACACACATTGTTATTTCTAAAACTTAAAAAAAAAAGAAGGTGATCTCCTTTCCAGTTGTTGTCTTCAATGATTCACCATTGTTTCAAACCAGTACCTTGCAGCGTGGATCTACAGCACGATAACAACCTCGAGAGTTTTAAAGTTACTTACATCTCTGAGCACTTCACCTGGAACTGTAATGCCTTTCTATGGCAGTAGGAGACAGAAGGGGCTCACTTCTGCATGACAGAAGTGAGCACTATGTACAATGGTACATAGTGCATGACTGACTATGTTTCAGACAGCACATGTATTTAACTTGCCGAGTTGATTAAGCACCCTCTTGCTCTAATTCGACAAAGCTCTCCATGGGGTCCCCAGCAAAACACCCGCCAAGTGCAAAGTAGATCCCATGAGCGCTTCTCAAGATATGCACAGAACACACAGACAGACAGACAGAAATTCATTGCTTCATAGTGGGATTCCATCAGTTTAAAAGTAATGCACCAAAAAGCAGGAGGACACATAGTAAGGTAAGAACAGCTGACTAAGCCTGGGTGCTTTATAAACATGAATGACTGTACTTTCACATTCTAGTGTATGTCTACAATGTGCCATCGCACGCTCTGATTGCATGTGTGCCTTAAAGGATGAGGGGATTGAGTGATAGTGACTCAATGGTATCCAGTTGAACGGTGTTTCAGATATGTTTCAGTGAGGAATATTTTTGCATGAATTGTCCCATTTATAACACTTCAGTGAGGGCAATGAGGAGCTTTCGCATGACGAGTGTATCATAGAGGAGAGCCGCTCAGTTTGCAACGCAGCAGCCCGGTGTCTCCTACTGCTGGCAGATTCACGGCCGCCTCTGTTATCCGTGATTTTGTGTTTTTATTTGTAGCACCATGTAACTGACAAATCTCCCAAAATCGTCTTTACTGTTTATCTCGCCGCGCTGCTTGATTTATGCGGCCATAAATAAATGATTCATGCTTGTGAGTGTGTGTTGCAGTCGTTACAGATTTGCTGCATCATTCCTGTCTGGCTTTTAAAAAAAACAGCCTTGAAGCAAGTCACCACCAATTTTGACAACAAGCTGATCTGTTACACAATCTACCCCACTGTGCTGTGACTTCCGTGTGGCTGTGTCTACGCAATTTCTGTGTGTTTCCTTGTGTTGTGTTAGTCTGCACGTCCCCCCCCCCCCCCCCCCCCCCCTCTCTGCGTTACATCATTCTCCCAAAGGTTGTTGTCACCTAGCAGAACATCGCTCGGTGGTCTATTCTGTCTGCAAACCTGTACATGCAGCTGACAAGCTGTTAGCGTTCAGATATCCGCTCATCGAAAGGCAGAACACACAGATTGACTCTGCCGCGCCGGGGGATTTGCACGCAGACACACACATGCACACACTCAGGCACTTATACTGGGGAAACTTGCAGGCGTGCATGTGCAATCGCACGGTGTCGGGATTAGCAGCCAACTGCTTGAAAGTGATGATATCACACTCCTCTGGTGTAACTGCTTGAAAGTGATGATATCACACTCCTCTGGTGTAATTAAATGCAATAAATGGCGCTGTCATAATGCGCAGAGCGCAATTTAATTTGCCTCTAAGGACGCTGTATGCAGCATGAGAGGAAGAGTGGCGGAGGAGGAGACAAACAGTCAAAGGGTGCAGAGCTCGGGAACCAAAACAAATGTAATGTTCGCTGCGTGTCTCACTCCGTGGCGTGGCCCTTGGGGAGAGCTCAACTGGTAAACACGTTTTTTCGCAGAGCGGTATATTGCTTTTCACAATTACCCATAAAAAAAGGCCTGGCCCTCCTGAATGAGGTCTTCGTTATTCGTTGTAATTTTCCATAATCTCTCCTCCAAGGGTGTCGTGAATAAAAACTCATCTGACCCAGAAACTGGCGGGGTAATAATGGATGTAATTAACACAGCGGGAAGACTGATATGATGTTTATACCACATTTACCCTCCACTCGCTGCACCCTTTTCTATCTTTAATCCCTCTCTCACTACCAATTTCTCAAACTAAGGAAGTATTCTTCCTGCCTCTGCTTCTCCACCCCTCCATTCTGCTCTTTCTTCCTCTAACTACTTTGCCTCTGTATCTCTCTCAGCCTTCACCCTCTCACTGTATCTCTCCTCTATCTCCCACTGCCTTTCACACCTTGCCACATCTCACGCGCTCGCTTCCTCCACTCTTTCTTCAGCTCAACAGCGCCACCCAGTGGCTCAACCCTAAAATGGCATTTTTACATAACCATTGTTGATGAGGTTTTCATTTTGAACATCTGCTCATATCTCCTTTATTTCTTCCCTCACTCATTAAGGCCGTTAGTTTTTATTGATGTCAGCTTTGCCTGCGTGTTAATGATTTATATGGGTGCCCGCTATAATAAGTTTGATTAATTGAATGAGACTTTCTTGTTTGAGGTGCCTTCTGGGTGAAGACAGCGACCATGACACAATTAGCTTTTTTTCATAACAGTAAAGTGGGAAAAATAATATTCTTGTCTCAAGGACTTTTTTTGGATGTATAAAGCGAACAGTAGACAGACGGCCAGCAATTGTGTGATAAAACTCACTCTCACACTTTGACCAGAAAGTGGTGGATTAAGTCAAATAAGCCTGTTTGCAGAGACCCAGAGACGCATAGAATTCATTTAAATGCTTTTCTGTCACTGGAGCTTTTTCTTAACAAACGTTTACTCGTTTTTTTTTGTTTTTTTTATATATTTCAGTTAAGTTTCTCTCAGACTCCCTGTCAGCACTGTGAATATGTGAGTGCAGCTAGGGTTGAGGGTCAAAGCACTCTTAATCCATTTCATTCAAAATGTAAATTGAAATGGCTCCTCTGCTAATAATTATTGAGCCCTCATTCTGAAGTCTTTATTCATAGACCGCTAATAAGAATCATTTAAGGCCAAAGATCTCCTATTTAACCAATTTTTAAGGAAGTCTGACTGAATTTATGGAAATTAATTGGCACCACTGTAGCCTATGGCCACCAAATTCCATACTGAACTTACAGTATGGCACTCATTGTAAATTGCAATTAAGTACTTTATACAGGGAATAGATTCAGATAACATTATCTACATAATTAAGTTCTAGTTGCCTCCGATATTTCTTAATTATACGATTTAAGCTCTTTTCCACGAAAATTTGGTAATAATTTATATAAGTAATTTAAATAACAGTTCAAGGGAGATATAGATATATATATAGATAGATATATATCTATATATATCTATATATATATATAGATATATATATAGATAGATATATATATATCTATCTATATCTCCCTTGAACTGTAAGCCACATGTGATTGCATTAGAAAAACATTTCAACACACTGACTCTTGAAGGGAAAGTCAACCCTTGCACTCTCACACAGTAGTACACAGTATCAATCATCAGTGGACCCCTGGAGGTGTTTCACGATGAGGCGCTGTAATACAGATTGTGCTGTGCCCATTTCCCCTCAAACTGCCTCATCTACTTGTAATTGCAGTGTGTGATTTCATACATTTCCCATGAGGGCTGTTTTCAGTCCCCAGAGTGAGAACGGAGGTGGACTTCTGTTGTCTAAATGGGTTCATTAAGGACAGGGGCTTCCATCAAAACATGTCTTTGTGAGAGAAAAACAAGCCATGTTCCTACTTAAGATGAAGTATCGGCGTTATATGCACGCTGATCTCTCGGGCTATATGTTCTCAGAATTGTCATGAAGTGATGGAGGTGATTATACCAGCACTGAAGGGAGAAGATAAAAAGTATACGAGCAAAGGAAGGAAGCTGGTCCAAGACATCATACTAAACCCTGAATTAACTGAGCAAATCATGTGCTTGTATAGCATTGAATACAGAATGCAATACGTGTTCTTCTGCTTCCCTGTGGCCAGTCACCTGTAATACATCAGAAGCAGCTTGCAGTAACTCAATTTGACTCTAGCACCTAAAAAAGAGCTGCAAATCCTTCATAACATCAAGTGCATGAATTGCATTTTGGTCTTTGTACTTTTACATTTTTTTCTATTTTCTATTTAGCTATTTCTTCAGAAGCAGATTGTAAACTCCACAGTCCATTGACTGCACAGCTGTGGACATGATGTTATGTTGTCTTTTGGGGGATGAGTTATTTATAACAATAAGACATGCATGGCATATTAATACGGCCTCCTAGACTGAATGTTATACACAAGTGAGACCAAGACTGGTGGTGACAGTTCAGCAAAAAACACCACAACATAAAAAAAGATTGAATTTTAAAAAAACAATCTAATTTAATATAATTAGGATAAGCTATAAACCACTGGATCAGCCTATGCAAACACACACACACACACACACACACACACACACACACACACACACACACACAGAGGCACAATATACACTCCTGGAGCATAAGAAACTGAGTAAAAGTAAAAACCACGCAGCCTATAGAGTCTGTTCCAGACAGCAACCTCAGATTGATGGAGAAATAACAGAGAACTGGGTATAATGTCTTGGAAGACTGCTGTAATGGCTCCCAATACTTCAGCCGCTGCCTCTTAATTCCTCCCTAACTAATGCTGTTCATTATCTGTCTGGCAGCTCCACACACACACACACACACACACACACACACACACACACACACACACACACACACTCATATCTGCTGCTCTGGATTTGTGCGTCGGTCCCACGCGTGAGCTGCGTTCCAAGTCCGCAGTCCCAGACCGTTTCAGTGCCACACAATGGCAGTGCCAATCCAACATCCAGCACAAGTCGGGACTAAGCTATCTGCGTCTGTGTGTGTGTGTGTGTGTGTGTGTGTGTGTGTGTGTGTGTGTGTGTGTGTGTGTGTCTGGCAGCCAGTCAGGTACCTCTGTAGTGCCTCTGAGGACGTGATTGGAGTCCCAAGTTGTCCACACTCCCACAATGCTTCACTGCCACACAAAGGCAGTGTCAATCCACGCAGGGGTTGGTCGGGAGGAGTCCTCCTGCTAACTGTGTGCCGTTGGCGACATACAGTCAAACAGTCGCCAGCTCACAACATACTTCGCATCCCCTCCATCCAAACATTGGCCTCTCTCTTTCTCTTAACCGTCTCTTTGAGCAGAAATCATTTTCCAGTTGGTCCGTCTCCTAAACAGAGAGCATTTCTCACTTCTCTCTCTCCAAGGAGTCTGCTTTTTAAATCCATCATTCTGTGAAGAAGTTCTTTAAAAACACTTCTCCAAAAACACTTTTTCCTCTCCTTACATGTCCATCTTTGTGCCCAATCTGAGTTGTAGTTATTTTATAGATGCGATTTCAGATTTAATTTTCTCATGAATGTCAACCATTAGAACCCTGAGAACCCTGAGAACCCTTAGAAATAAGATGAACTTCCAAACTGAGAATAATATAAATATATATATATATAAATATAAATATAAAATGCAGGAGATTGTGACGTGTGCATGCTGCAGCTAAAAGGCAACTGCACATCTTATTTAGTCTGTACGGTATATGCACTGTATGCGTGCAGCGTCACGATGTTCTGGTTCCCAAAGTCTCAAACATATTATCCAGAACTGCTCTCTGCGAGCGAGCGCCGGGCTCTCACTTTGATGAGAGTGCCAATCTGAGATTGAAATGTTACATCACAGCCTCTCGGCCCCAGTAACAAATACAGTGCAGCAGTGCAGACAGAAAGGAGATCACAGAAAGAAGCAAAAAACATTTTGGACAGGCATGATATAACCACGCGACGCCACAATTTCCACATATAAGAGGAACTTTTGGAATAATTGGAGATGCAGATGTAGACAGGTTTAGATGAACTACATAATATATTTTAAAAAAGGAAAGCTGCATGAAAAGATAATTATAGTTATGGCTATTCAATTCCACTGAAGTGTCTGGGCTACACGCCCCTGACAGTGATTTCACCTGACTGGTCTTCAAATATAACGAGAAGTAAGTTTCAATGAGCTGTCGAACAAGCGGGAAAGAGGTATCTTACATAAAATGATACCTTGAATCAGTTACGCACTCATGAACGACACGAGGAGTCATTTGCAGATCCTGAAATGTTATGAAAACGGCGACAATCTATTGAAAAGAGTATCCGATTACATGCAGTCCTTGCTGCTTGAATTGGCATACTAATATGTACAAAAGCAAGTCCCAAGTGCCTTTTTTTTTCAATTTTAGATTTATAAAACCTATTATAGGAGAAGTGGTCATGTCTGAAAATAAGGCAGATCCGTAGTTTCAGCATTAGTTGCATGAGGAAAGAGTGAAAACTTTCATATCTTCTTTCAATAACAGATGTAAAGGGCCAATACAAGATGTATTGACTTGTACAGGACTGCATTATTTATGTTATGAAAACCGAGGGGTCGACAGGAGGAATACCAAGGAAATGTGGTTTGTTTACAGTGGGGAAGAAGATACATTCAAACCAACAGAGATGCCGCGATGGTGAGAATTAGATTCGAGTTGGCTTTTAAGCCAAGTGAATCCAGAGCCGTTCTGACACCCATAGCCATTTCCAATTTATTTACGGCCCCGTTCTTAGTGTAAGCACCATTCTCTCCCTTAATACCCATAACCCTTTTAAATATCCCACTGACTGAAACCAACCTTCTCCAGCTGAGGAGAATCTGCTTGCATGGTGTGCAGAGGCACTCGCGATTCCCACTCAAGTCATTATCAATCTGTTCCTTTCCACCCATGCCGGAGTGGGCAAAGAGAATTCCGATGTAAGAGAACTTTACTTGCATTAGGCTCCCCATCTGTCTCTGTCTCTTTTTTTTTTTACAGCACACTTTATAGCCTTGTTCTACAGCAATACTTGGTGAATTAAGAAGTACACAATATGGTTTGGGCAGAAACAGGGCGGTCATAATGGGAAATTATTTTGCCGGGTCGTGACATGTATTTCTCTCTGCAGAGTGCTTACATAAAGACTTCAGGTGATGTACGAGATTACCTTTGAGGATATAGGTCAAAAAGTAACTTGGTGAAAAACTTTGTATTGATTTATCACGGAGCAACAAACCAGGCAATACTACACATTTCACCCTATTACTCCATACAATTCATGAACAACATCAACAGATCCTTTAGCCTACAAATGCTTCAAGCTTATGATGACATGACAGCATGATGTCACTACTTATCGCAACATCAGTGTGACAGTTGCAGATGTGATGCACAGAACATAGAGAGAGTAGCAGTTCAAGCTCTTATATTTAATAGACTGAAGTGAGCGGTGAAGTGGTTCATAAGCCGAGTCATCTAGAGAAGTAAAAGTGGCGCCATTTTACCAACGTAGTACAGAAACCATTTGGTTTTTGACACAAGAAACCACATAAAACCCATTAGTAGACAGAATCAGTGCACATATCAGAGATACATGACTTACACATGCTTTCTAAACATATACTAAAATACATTCACATATACAGCATAAAGTAATAAGCGCATGTACACAATACATGACTTATACTCTTATCTATTAGCTTACCAAATATTAGTTAATAAATATACAGCATAGACGCATTTAAAACAAACCAAGACTTTAGGAATTTTAAGAAGCAGTCAGTAGACCTTGTGCGCATGATCACAAACACAAACCTGTCACGCGCAGCCACCGGGTGTCTGAACAAGAAGTTTAAAGGCCTTGGCGGGCCTCCATCATCATTAACTGTGTCCATGTTATGCGGACAGCAGCAACACAGCGAACAGTTAAATACACACACACACACACACACACACACACACACACACACACACACACACACACACAGAGGCGGCCGTCAGTAAACAAAACGGCTCAGTTGGCAAAGATGCCAGACAAGACAGGTGTAGCTTTCCGACTCACGTTTTTCGACGTCCTCGCCGCGGTCTTTCACGCCGAAGAAGTAGCGGCGTCCATGTCAGACACTGTCCCACTGCTACTTGAAAGGTCACTCCTCTCTCCGCGGCTGCTAGCTATACGTCTCCACAACAACCACGTTAGCTGCGTTGACAACAACGTTACCGGACATTAGCTAGCTAACTAAATGTCCAGGCGGGTTCATTTAAATGTGACGTTGGACTTACTTGACACAGTTGACTTCAGAGTTTCTTGTCCAGAGTCGAGGTGGCATGACAGTAGCTTCATATATGTATATATATATATATATATATATATATATATATATATATATATATATATATATATATATATATATATATATATATATATATACATATAAATATGTGTTTTTGTAATAAAAAGTATGAAGACGTCCGTTTTCTTTCGGTCCACTTCGTTGTGCCACACTGCGCGTGACCCCACAGGCTGCGTCACATTTATCGCCCGCGAACTCCGAATGCGCGTACGACATTTAGCGACCTTCTCAAAACTGCACAGCACTGCACAGAAACTCGACGTAAAATGACCGTGGTTGTACTTCTTCACACTGAAACGAGCACACGCATAGTAGTAGTAGTAATAGTAATAATAATAATAGTTTGGCGAGTTTTCACTATAAAATGTGTTTAACTGACAGTTTAACTGCAGCGACCTCTTTGCAATATAGGAATTTCCCAGTGCTCTTAAACGTGCTGTTTTCTCGCTACATGATACATTTGAATAAGGTTTGTGCCAAACCACAGCACTGAAACAGCCTTTTTTAGAGGTATTAAATAGTCACATTCTTTTTTGGGTATTACTTGATTTGCTGAACTGATCATTTATTCCAAAGGCTTGACTTTCTTTATCTCTTGGCAAAGCTGGCAAAAACTGCCTTATATCAACTAAGAAATAAGAAATATCTTCTTATGTGCTATTGCTCCAGGCTAGTCTCAGAATTGATAACAAAATAATACTTTTGTTTTGTCTATAATGCCTTTATGGCCTTTCTCCTGAGTACCTATGGGTCAATGTTCCTTCTCCATCATGTAACTGTGAACCCACAGTATCAAACATTATCAGGCAGAATCTACATCTCTTCTTTTCTTCCGTTCCTGTGAGCAGAGACATGGGTGTTGAGCTCTTATCAAAGATATATGTGAGGACAGGCACTTCTTTCTATCATTCTTCGAGTGTTAAATGATGTGTGGGCGGGAAATGCATCAACTCCTAATCCCCTTGGAGAGGAAATGTAAAAGTGGGAGACATCCAGAAGATTTGCTAAAAAACACACCAAAAAAAAGCACGAGCGATTCTCCATCCTTTCAAGGACGTGTGTGGGTTTGAACTCGAGTACGCCACACACTGCATCTGAATAGCAGTTTGAAGGTGGCACCTCTTATTATGCGCACGATTGCAACAAGGTCAAAATTAAAAATCAATATGTGTTGACTTGGAAACAGCAGCAGGGTAGGTAGGTACAAACTACTACATGTTGTTGGTTTGATTTCTTTTTACACAAAACTGCCCCGTGGTAAAAAAAGGAACAGTTTAGAATGATACTTGCAGGATGGGAGAAATATATTTATCAGACGTGTATTTATTAATATTTGATGATTTCTGTGTATACTTCCAACAAATATTTCCATAAACACTGTAATCCAACTAATGTATTCATCAGGAAGAGGAAGAACGTAAAAGGCACAACTGAGATTAAACATCTTTCAGAGATATGTGATCTTTGTCTCCCTCTGCTGGTGAGTAAGCGACATTACATGTCTTCAAAATAAACAGCATATATTTCAAAAAGAAAAGAAAGGAACAGTTTGGAATAATACATGCAGAATGGGAGACATTTGTTTATTAAGATTAGCTCATTCATGTCTATACTTCAAACAAATATTTGTATAAACACTGTAATACAATTAATGTAAAGAGGAAGAGGAAGAATGTAGAAGGCACATGTGAGATTGAAAGTCTCTCAGAGACATGAGATCTTTGTCTCTCTCTGCTAGTGACTAAATTCCATTACAGGTAGACGAAAAAGCGTCTTTTCAAAAAAAGGAGAAGAAGGAGAAAATATTTGTTCTGGATTTTCTGGATCCAGACCAATCTATCCGTCGAAATAGATTTTCCTCCATTCTGGGTTGGGTCCATTTTATTTGCTTTTGCTACTCCCCCCTACAACATTTTGGAAAAATGTGTGACAGAATATCACTGGACCACCAGTGCCACTGCCAACACCACATGCATAATAAAAGGAGAGGTTGATTTGAGGACACAGACAGGGAAACGTGAGCGTAAATGATTGCTGGGCTGGTGCACACATCAACAATCCCCATCCATCTCTGGAACAAATTATGAACTGTGTTCATTTAAAATCCAATTATCTACATTATTGTCAGTGGTTGATGCATGTTAACGATGCATGAAATAGCTGAACGTTTTTTTTGTGGGGGGGGGGGGGCATTAACAGTTTGTGATGACACCAAGGCGCCACAAGATGGAGGAAGAGTTGCGCGGTGTGTTTTCTTCACTGAGGAAGAGGCTGCTCGAGCTCATGATGTGATGGAAATAAAAGAAAAGGTGGAAATATGTGTGACTCATGATAACTGTAGGCTTTCACCCAACTGCATTTTATAAATTCAAATAATTGGTCTTGCTTGTAAAATGGGTTGCTGTACATTTCTCTGGAAATGGTTTCATTTTGAATGCGTTAAACATTCAGGAAATGAAAACAGTCTGCATGTTTGCATGCTTATGTCCATATGTGTGTACTTGTGCATGTCTAGCATATCTATCATACCATAACTCAGATTTGTTTGGGGTTACCTGTGCATGGACAGTCGACGAGGTAAAGGGAAGGTACTACTTTGTCACTCAGATCACGTTCCCAAACTGTCCCAGCGGCTTGTAGCAATAAATGATTGCATCCTTTTTGTTTTTGTGTTGTTGTTTTGTCTTAAAGTAAAACACTATGTAACTTTTGAGACACTCAATAGAAGTTAGAAATGATAAGCAATAAAAACACGCCCTTCTTCGACTCAATGCACTTTTTGCCGATACTGTTAGCTTATCTCAGCTCAGTTTGAGTCAATATCGCAGTGGATAGAGTGCATTACGCAACATCTCCAGCAAACATTTGTCTCACTTTAATGCTTCTGGTGAAATAAACACAATCTACACGCTAATGCAACACATGTGGACCCCCCCCCCCCAAATGCTTTCAACTGTTTCTCTGTCAAGCTGTAAACGACCTCTGTCAAAAACCACCTTCTCCATTCACTCCAAATGGCTCCATAATACGCTTTACAGACGGGATTCAGATGCAGCCCAGAGAGGAGCTTTGTACGAGTCATAAACATCATTGATGACTTATTACAGCACAGATGCATAACTAAACAGAGAGAGAGGGGGGGGGGGGGGGGGGGGGGGTTCCTGCCCTCTGAACATCAAAGTGAAAAGTAGGGCCACTTTTATTGTGAGAGACTGACAATGCTGTGCGTGCGTTTTTTGCCCTTCTTCTTCCAGAGAGCAGGGGGGGAGGAAGGATTAAGAAAAGAGTGCAGTGAAAGCCTCAGCTGTAAACAACATGACAGTTACTAAAGCAGCAAACTGGGTCTAATCCCCGTTCTGTGATGGGTTAGAGAAAACACAAAGGGGAGCGCCAGGTCAGACCCCCCCCTCTTAATCATGTCTCACTGGATCTACATCTCACTGTAACTCGCTTTTTTCTCGACAACCATCAGGGTGGTGTTTCGGAGTACCCACGCTGTTCTCTGTGACTTTGAAACTCGTCACAGATGGCCACACCGAACACACATCCCATTGAATTAGGGCCAATGCGCCTCCAGGATGCTCAATAACCGACACCGGCGTCTCCTCACCTGCAGCCTGGCAGGTGTTGGAGGCTCCATTGAGCAGACTGCAGAACAGTATTTCTTTGGGCCGGAGCCCTGGCTGGCAGGAGCTGCTGACATGCCTATATTCAGCTGTAATGAGAGCTATAAATAATATTGTAATTGCTCTCAAATAGTGTTGTAATTGCCACCATTACTGCGTGTTCCTCTGCCCAACGAGAGAGCTATTTGTATATTAATTGTGTACAACAAGTTCTGCAAGGATGCCAGCTGGTTTTTTACATGGTTTTTATGGAAGTGTTTATTTTGCAGGGACAATGCCCATTGATCAACTGCAAGGAGTGAGGCGAGAAGGCTAGCTTCCGTCTTCCGCCCGTGGTGAGATGTCAAAGCGCACCCAGACTCAGCTCAGCGCACCAAACGACTTCACGAGTAGAACAGAACTCGTCGCGTCGCCGTTTCAGCTTGTAGAAAGTCATTTAGCCACATGCAGACCGGGGTTGAGTGCATCTTGTAAAGTGGTGAAAGGGGGGCTGCTTGAGACTAGAACGGGGTGTTAAGTTGTTAATATGAGTAAAGGTTCTGTAGTTAAAGCAGCTGGCCTCGTAGAGCATATTACATTTGTGATATCCTCTAATGTTGGAACTATAGAATAAAAAACTGGAGGTGTGGGGTTTGAAACAGGTAGGCCTTTTGAGTGGAGAAAGACACACACTGTTGCATTGTGGGAAAGTGACTAAAGGTCAGGATGGACCATTTTCACCACTCTCTTTCTGTTGATTTATATTGAAATACCATATTGCTGGAAACGTCATGCATTAAAAAGAGACGTCCATCATATGTCCATCTGAAATGAGGAAGAATAGAAGTACAAAGCAGCATGAAATGAAAGTACACAAGTAACTGTGAGTAAATGCATTAGTCTTTATCTGCACCACCACTGATTTGTTAATGGATTCTTAGAATCTGCCTGTGATTTTGCCCCACAGCTCTTGACGCAAAGTACGAGTACAGGAATCAAAAGCCTCAATCAATTAATGAAAGCTGACCTCGACGGAAAATGCGCTCTCTGGACTTTTAATAATTTAATAATTAAGAGAAGACGCCTCCTCCTATTCAGCGTCTGCTGAATGAAACTCGCAATTTGCACACTTCTCTCATTGTAAGATGTTTTCACAAATTGCAGTTATTTTTCTCAGATTGCCGGGATAATGAGTGGAGTGTTGCAAAGATGAATGTTTTGTTGTTGTTGTTGTCGTTGCTGCCCACAAAGCCGTGATTATCTATTCATTATCTGCTTGACTTGAGAGGTACAGCCGTATCGAGCTGAGAGACGTCCCGTTCGGCTTGAAATAGAACGCCGGAGAAAACAAGTTATTTAAGCCTTGTTTTATGTCGCTGCTGCTTTTTCAGATCCGCAGCATTCTGTCCTACTTTGCACTGACCGTCGGCTTCCCAAGGCCGCAATTGTTGGCCGGATTCAAAACTCATAATGTCACGTGCAGTTGCCAGCTGAGCCACCAGGAAGCCCGCAGGCCTTTTTTTTTATGACTCAGATGTGATTTGGTTCATTTCATTTATTTTGTAAAACACATAAAGCTGCAGGGTGTTCACATTACAAGCACGCTCATTCAGTGTGCTGGTTGTTTTGACCTTTTGCTAATATGTAAATCATCCTAATCACAGCTTTGGATACTGTAATAACCAAGGTGTGTATGTGAGTGCAGGAGCCACATTTATCTCTAATTTAAAAAAAATAAATGTTATTTTCCAGGATGGCAATTTATTCAAATACCCCCGACCAAGCAAATCATAATAAATCACATGATTACACAGTTTGAGGCATCTGGACATTCTAGATTAGCGCTCCAACTTCTGAGTTTAGGTATTTTTTTTCTTTTTTTTTTATAGGATGAATACTTGTGTTCACTGCGGACAACACACACACACACACACACACACACACACACACACACACACACACACACACACACACACACACAGAATTTTGACGAGCTGAGAGGTGTTGAACTAACTCCCTGCATGACCTTATCTGCACAATGTGCCACTCCGAGGAGATTTGCTTCAAAATGACACCAAATCCTGTTTAGCAGAGAGAATAAATCGTTGGCTTCCTGCATCGCTGGTACAGCCGCTCCAGTGCATGAGGGTTTGGACGTGTGCGCACATGCAGGCTGTAAGTGTTACAGCGCATTTCGGCTCCCTTTTGAAGAAGCAATATGACTCATTTGTTATTTTGAGGAGTTTTTTTTGGCTCCTCCCAAAAGGTCACTGACAAGTCAAGTGCCTCGAAGAAGAAACTTTGTCTCTGGATGATGTGAATTATTATTATTATTATTAAATAAAAATATGGAAACAGAGATTTTGATGCAAGAATCTATTATAAAAGTTGAATACTTTATTGACCAAACTAACTGAATACAGTAAGGGTTAAAGGGATAGTTTGGATGTTTTGAAGTGGGGTATACTTCTCATAGTCAGCACCTTCACTACTTGGAGTTTGGAGAAACAGATGGGAGAACCAGCACGGGAGCAGGCAATGTACTGCTGTGGACGGGGGGGGGAAGCAGCAAAAAAACAACTAACCGATCGAGGCAGCACTAGAACAGCAACAGCAAATTACAGTTTTTGTCAATGGAGCCCGGTGGCTTTGAAGAGGGCACAGATCACAGCCTCAGATCCCCTACATACTGCTGCACCCGTCCACAGCAGTATGTCCTCTACTGTAAGTAATACACTGACTATAGATAAGTACCTCACACATCCCCACCGCAAAACATCCAAACTGTGCCTTTAATCCTTGTTTACCCGTATTCCACCATCACTCTGCTATTCTTCTCATCTTCGGGATACGTTTAATCAAATTCAACATTGATCACTGGTTTCCGACACCCAGACGGGTTGGGTGGTTGGAGCAGGCAGGTGGGTGGAAATTAATGCTGTCCCAAGAGCATCAATTCATCCTTAATGTCCCTGCTAATGTCAAACTGTCCACAGCGTGAAACATAAAGTCCCAATTATTCAAATGCAGCTGTACAGTAAACAAGGTGAAATAAATGAGGTTGGATGATTAAGTGCTCCGGTTAGAGATGGGGGATTAAGAAGAAGTTAGTCTCCATGTCTTATGAACCCACAAGATCCTACATGACTTAATTAAATATAGACATGCTGCGTCGCACGAGTAAGCTCGTCTTTGTTTGGACACTCGTGAACCTCTATGAAATTGAGATACTGTGATTAATTCCCCTCATCTGCAATTATATGCTGTGGCATGGAATTGTTAATTAGCATTTGCACTTTTGTGTACGTGTGTGCTGCAGAGGTTATTTTCCAACTGTACAGTGATCTGTCACACATCACCTGCATGAAATTCCATAATTGTATTTCTAGTGCAATCCAAAATGTCACAAGCTTAGTCAGCAGCGTATGTATCTGCTGATTCTTTGGTAACTTAAAACAAAATTGCAATAATTGAAATGACAATCTGTTATTATGCATTGCCTTCTTTTTGAACTGCCAACTCTAAGGTTAAAGGGGCACTTCGCCAATTCTATTTCACGCTATTGAGATCAGTCTACTTGTCATGGGGAGTTCTACTAAGCCTGTGAAAAAAGCTGCTTTGGAGGAGCTCTCTGAAGTCTCACAATGTCATCAGGTTTTCTCTGCTTGCGCTCGGAGACAACAAATTCATCATGGAAAGGCGTTGAAGGTGTAGAAGATGCGATTGAGTTGCATTATGGGAAGTGTAGGATCAAGTGGTTTTGAACCACATTAAGGACTAAAAGTCAGGATATTCTTTTTTTTTTTTTACTTATTCATCATTATCATTGTTTAAAATCCGTCTCTTGAAAGACCCCTAACTTTATTGAAGTAAATGCAATAGTGCGGTTACAGTTTTGCTAATTTAACCTACTTGGTTAAGTTAATGGGAAGATAATTATAAAGATCCTATACCATGAAGTAAAGTTAAAGTCCTGCATATATAATTACACTAAAGGAAAAAGTGCATATTAAGTATCATCTGCAAGGTATACCGAAAATGTTCCAAAATTGAAAGTGCTTCGTAATAATTTAGTTAAACGTATTATCTTATTTCTCATGACAACATTAGTATCATATTCCTTGTTATTTGACATCTTTTCATAATAATGAGCATAATCAATGTGGCTTACATAACGTCGTCTCCCCTTGTCAATCAGATTAAAGTAATTGTGAGCATTGTGTGTGTGTCATGTGGCCGCATGCTTGACGCCCGCGCTCACTGCCGACGGCTTAAAGACCACTAAACTAATTCAACGGAGTTATAAAGGATTTCTGTACACTCCAGATTAATTGGGATTAAGCACTTAAACAGTTTTAGGCTGAAAAGAAGGTGAGAGGAAACACTTTTCACTCTGGCAGGCCGAGGGGGAGAGAGCGTCTGCCACTTAACAATACGTCTGAATGAAGGAGCCCCAGAGCATTAGCCACCTGTGTGTCTCTTAATGCCCTTTTGTGCGCTCCGCTAAGAGTATCGCCTGTGTGCAGCGCCTGCGTCTCGGTTCCGATTTCCCATCCACCTCTCTCCAGTCACTCCACGGAGGAGGCGAACTGATAATCACGCCGGCGGGTGTGTAAAAATTGGCCCTCTGTGCGTGAATGTCCGCCCCGTCTCCGGCAAAAACACCTTGGATGGTGTTGCGTGAAATGAAGAAACAAGGGCGGGATGCACAGCGGTTTAAAGTCGGGGAGTGGTTGTTTTTTGAAATCCCTGCAACTTATCGGCCCAATTTCTTTGAGAAGGCGAGGGCCGTTCCGCTCCGTTGCACTGTATTTGTGTCCACAAGCCCTATTAGCTTCTGAAGCTCACTCTCCTCCGAGTTTCAACATTCAGAGGAACTCAAGAGTTGCTCTGTAACTGTAATTGCTTTCTCATGGCGATATTTTAGCTCAAACACGCTGTAATTTCACAGTCATTTTCTTAGTGTTGCGTACTCACTGAAGATAATGAAACAGGTGTTATTTAGCTGTCATTCTCCTGTTGATCATTTATTGTAGTCCTAATTCTTAAATATGTTTCTCTTTTGGTTTCCAAAATGGAGCTTGCTCATTCCAAAGTCATTTCATGCTTCTCTGTGAGTTGAGAAAGTTTGACTTTTTCCTCAAAAGCATGGCCATAGGTCAAGCTGAAAACAGGGATCCTTAGCTTCTGAAAGGCTTACATTTTGGAGAAAGTGAGGACACGCTGAGCTGAAACAACTCTACAAACAACTAGTTGGACTTGCATTTCTTGGCCCCCATGAAACCACTTAACCAACTCCTGAAGTTCCACCAGCTTTGCAAGACTCTGCTCCGGCTTGACTCTTTCACACCATATCCCAATTATGGGCAATTCATTTCCATGACACACATTTGGACCGCGCGTTCAGGCTGAACCTGAGGACTGCGTCGGGCAACACGGTGTTACGTAATTGAAGTGAATAAACAGATGAATGAATGGGCAAACGAGCTGGTGGGAAAATGAAAACCTTGGGAACCCGTGACTGTGTTTCACACGCTGTGCTTTTCCTCTCATAATCACCACATGTCTCAGCATGGCAAGGTCAGGCTTTGAGGAAAACACCGTCAGATCATCCAGGATCCTTTCATGAAGAGTATTGACACAATTTGCATGCAAGAGGATGTAGTGTTTTATCATTCAACACATCTGCTTTTCTATACTTGTTGTTACCAAGGTGATATCTCGATGTATGATGTTGTGACGACATGATTTCATTGAAAGACGATCACCCGGCCCTATGCTTCAGGTTGATGAAAGCGGGCTTGAGTTCAGCCGCGTGGTGCATTGTTTATGTGTTTGTTAGGTAATAATGAGTGGGAAATAACATGATAAACATATAAGTACACGTCAATATGATATCCTTATATTGTGGGGGAAACTGGGATGCAATCCAAAGGCCTGCAGTGCCGAGCTACGCTTGCTAAGCTATGATTGAACAATCACTGTTGGCTTTTAACAAAGTCATAAGTCATTTATTAAATAAGTTGTTCAACAGGAGGCTCTCTGACGGACTATTAGTACGGTGAACTCACAAGAGGCCACTTACGAGTATCTCATATTTTCTGTTTGCCATCACATCAGCAGAGCTGGACATTTTCTGCAACGTCATGGCCGACCCTCGGGGCTGTTTAAGATCCAGTCTGTAAATTATACTGATGCACAATGATGGTGGCGCTGCCTGAAAGACTGGGTCCACTTCAAGGTTGCCACGCGGGGACAAAAAACATGCACTTTACTACCTCACATACTCATTACTCAGGCTCCCATTGGGCACTAACGCATCATACAGGAGATTGACAACAGGAGATGACAGATGAGGAATGCGTGTGTTCATACTTCTGCACGCATGTCGTGCATCAGCGTGTGTGTAATTTCAAAGCGCAGTGCTTTGCGGCCCACGAACGGCCCGCCGGGGGCGAAAGAATCTGCGAACAGAAGTCTACAGCGAGGCGCCAGTCCCAGTGCACAACAAAAAAAAAAGGCTCTCCTCCAGCCGCATGACTCGCTTGATTATCCACGCCGCTCACCTCTGATATTGTGACATGGCGCAATATGGGAAATGATGACTACGGCAGCTCGGCAACTGTAGCGGCGGTGGCTGGATTGGAAAGACAAACAAATAAAGGAAATCGAAAATCCTCAAATAGGTGCTGCTGTTTGAAGGGGGTTGTATTGAAAATGCCTCTCTGAGCTTTACTCAGATTCCTTGTCAGCCTTCACAGCCTGATCTCAAGGGGTTTAGCATCCAATCCTGGATCTGACAAGTAATGACTATAAATAGCCCAAGAAGTGTTGGATAATAGCTTATTAGA
This sequence comes from Cebidichthys violaceus, assembly GCF_023349555.1. Classification (NCBI taxonomy): domain Eukaryota; kingdom Metazoa; phylum Chordata; class Actinopteri; order Perciformes; family Stichaeidae; genus Cebidichthys; species Cebidichthys violaceus. Next base: position 5,057,947 of record NW_027176417.1, on the reverse strand, counting down.
TCACTCACTGCGAGGCGAGCATCTCAGCGTGACAATGAGGCGATCCTGCTTCTGGCTTTTGTTTATTCCAATATTTCTTTTTAAGGGAAAATCGTGTTTGATGCTACTGTTTACTGACAAACATCAAAAAGCCGACACAGGAGGCTGCTGGAATTATCTCCCTCTTCTTTCTTTTTCCACCCTCCTCCCTCCCTATTCCGGTGCCTCTTATAGCACTGTGTACGTTAGTACCGCTTCTCTTGGCTAAAACAGCACTAATCCAAAAGTAGAGTAAATTAAGCATTCACCCGTTTAAGGTCCACCCGTCTTTTAATGGGGAGGGGGAATACGAACATGACCAAGTACAGGCCTTCTCTGGCACCGCTTTACAGGCTTTCATATAAACATGACTCTGGGGTCAAGTTGTCGCTAAGTGTTCTTCGGTAAGTTCTCCGAGGATGAGTGCATGTATATGCAGGGCTTTCCGGTGGTAATCCCCCCAACGCAGTGGCCTCCCCCCCCCCCCCCCCGTCATACACCTGCTTCCCTTCCTTTCCTCACATCTACCCATCCATTATTCTTCGTGAGCGCTTCCCTTGCCTTCATTTCGCTCCTCCTTCCTTTCATCAGCGCATCCATTCTTCTTGGCTGTTGTATTTGTTTCCCCCTCACTTCTTTTATTCTCTAAGGCCTGTCTGTCCCTTCCATCACCCCCCTCCCCCCCATATAGCGTAAGACTACCACGCTTTGTCTTTTTCTTTCTCCCTTCCTCCCTCCCTCTCCCTCTCTCTCTCACACACACACACACACACACACACACACACACACACACACACACACAGCAGTGGGTTTTATCACCGTCAGCACCGAGCAGTTTGACAGTGAGGAACGAGCGCGGTTCCTCTGTTTCAAAAAGAGGATTTCCTTCGGGGCGAGGCTTGTCAAACTATAGATTGGGTCCTTAAAGGCATAGTGGTAATATACTTTAATGAGCATTTAGGCTGGATGAGAAACTAAAAGGTCACAGGCTCCAGAAAGCTTGAGCTCGGTTTCTAAATATTTAAAAAGGGACAAGATGTTTTTGAAATTGTTATTGGAGCAATTAAAGCCAGAGTGCGTTGATGAACAGGAAGTGGTGATTGCATTATAATGGGTTTTCAATTTCCTCTTGATTTCCCATGGTTCTCTAGAGTCGGTTGCCTTCGAAACACCGTCATTAAGTGGAAAGGGATCACAAGCAGGAAACAAACATGTTGAGGTACACAGTGTTTACTTCCTGTTGTGACAAACCCTTTGAAATATTGGTGACAAATAGAGGAGTCATAAAGTCAGCAAAGGGACTGAACAATTTCAGTTACTCAGTAATGTGAAGAATTTAGGGTAACTAACATTGGCGACCATAAGCTACTGTTCATACCAGACCAAAAGAAGAAGGCTGCAGCAGAACAAACCCTTGAGTGTATTCAAGGTTTGATCTTTAGTTGACAGGCTGCTCTAAAAGTGCTATTCTTTATAACATTTGCTTACCTGAACCAGATATGTTTTTAACCACAACGAGGAAAAGCTGGCTTGATAAAATATAAAGCAAACCCTTAGTAGAGATGTACAGCTGACGGAGGAACGTTTTTCGTCACCACAGCAGATTCAAAGTGGGTTTTTTTCACCTGTTTGTTCAACATTTTGAACACGAATTGCGGGAAAAAACAACAACCATGTAATCATACACATCAAAGTTTAACTCCGAAGCTGTCACCCAATCCTTCTGCTTTTCCTCTAAGGTCTGCTGGAAAAAAAACAACAAAGAAATGACAGCCCTATTATAACAAGATACTGCTGCCAACTGTTCGGGAGACACCGGACGGAACAACGGGGGCCATTATCCATAATTAATAGCCCTTTGGTTGTTTTAAGCACCCGGCCTATGCATATTTTAAAGAAATATCCAGTGAATATGTTATGTATAGGACTTGTAAGAAGATTGGACAAAAAGAATCAGCATCCCAGAAACTGATGTGAACTTGGTTTCCCAACATCTGCACACGGCACCCTCCCAGAGTGCTTGGTTGCTAGGGGACCAGAAGACTAATTCAGCCATTGCATTGAATATGCAGTATAAAGGCTTTCCAGAGATACTTTTTGACTATCATTACATGCCAGAGACAGTCCGAAAGGAAACATAAGCAATTTGTCACATGGGGATTTAAGCATCCATGACATCTCTGTGCTATTTTTAGAGGGACAGTGCAGCTTGTCAGGGATGTCTTGTTCACAGGGCCACAGAACTCGCTGTCTGTCGTGATAATAGTACATGTTTATAATAAGAAACACACATATACTGTAGCAGCCCAGAGGGCTAATAGTAAATTGGCATCATTTGGCTGCGCAGCAAGAAGGGAGTGATGAAAATGAAATTAAAGCTGCTCTCATCAATGTTTTCATACTCGCAATGAGTACATGGAATGTGAAAGGTGTCACTAGTAGTGGTGTAATTACAAAGAACCGTCACCTACTCAGCTTTATGTCTTTTCTTAATTCATAATTTTGGTTTTATGGTCCGCAAATGTACTGTTTTGCATGAAATGGTAGACAGGCAGAGTTAGCGTCCAGCAGCTAAAGAGCCAGGTGTTGGCAGACACCATAATAGAACATATATTTCATGCAGCTTTAAGTTAATAAGTTAGCTGTGAAACCACCCACTTTAGCTGGTATAAAATATGAATAACAACAAAAACAAAAAACAATACTAAGGTTGACATCAAACCATCATCCTTGTCTATCATCTGTCCAAGACTACATCCGTTCTCAGCATTCCTACATCAGCTATGCACCTCAAGTGGGATCTTTGCATGTGATCCTGGGGCCCGAGGCGGCCATCACACCGGCCCCCCTTCATCCCTCGCCTTTAGCTTTAGCAGCGCCTCTGCGGTGCGATCCGAGCGTCAGCACATTCTGGAGCACTCAGCGCTGTCCCTCCAGCGCAACCATCAAGTCTGCTGTGACGCTGCCAGCTTGTCATTTAATGCCTCGATGAGGTACATGCGCAGAAGCACCGACGTCATTTTCAGGAGGGACAGTTTGAATGGAAAAAAATTAAATAAAAAACAAACGCTGTGAGAAAATAAACGCCTGCAGCAGAGAACACAGCAGGAGTATCGTTGATAGGTAGATGCCTCCAGCGCTGACAGCTTTCAGGAGACAATGATTGCCTTGTTGGTTCTTCTCTTACATTTCAGGACTGCAGAAGCAGCTTTAGTCAGAGCAACCTCACAATGTCTTATACATATTCTGACTCTATATTTCAAAACGTTAGGGAGAGCTTTCCATTTCATTTTAACCCAGATGTGTGGCTAATTGGATTTGCTGAAAAAAATAAAGGACTGTTATGATTAAAGGCTATCCTCTTTGTTGTTCTTTTTCTCCGCTCATATTTCATGCTTTGCTTTTGTTTCCCCGTGCTGACTCAATAACTTCTCCTCGTTTGTAGGAAGCCGAAAGGACAAACACAGAATCCCCGGGGTCACACGATGCTGGAACACACACCAACTCGCTCTGAGAGCGCTGGACGCACGCGCACGGACACCGCGCCAGCAGAGTTCTGGCTAACAACGCTGCCCTCTCCTCTTTCATTAGACCCATGCACAGGTGCAGAGCGGGCTCTGTGCTGATGAAAAATAATTTATCAAAGTCTGCGGTGGCATTGCCGCAACCTTTTTTCCTCCAAATGTCACCTTCAAAGGGGACTCCTTGCTCACGCATTATTGTTCTAAGGCAACAGAGCCCAGAGAAGCCCGGGGCAACTAAATGAGGTTCCTATTATGAACGCTATGATTAAGTGTCCCGTGGTGCAGTAACAAATCCACAACTCACACCACCCCACCTTTAATCTGCATTGTCTGCCTGAGAAAAGGCCAAAGTCACTGTTCTCACCTATCAAACCCTCTTTCCTAATTGATCATGATTTCACTTTGTTCAAGACTTTCATGGTCCTTTAGTGGTTCTGGCGGTTTCTTACACAGTAACTGGAGCCTGAGCCGAATAGCCCGGTGGTTTCATGTAGCAACTCTGGCCCTACTGCACAAACAATACTATTAATTCCTTTACCATTTATAGTGTGCAGGGAACTTATAGCATGGATTACAGAAGTGTGACATTTTCATACTGCACATACTGGATTTTGGGATTTGAGCTTGGACACTTGAATCCAGTTTTCTTGTAATGGGGAGTACTTCTCATTCGTATGATGTCTTCTGTGCATATGGAGGGAGATTTCTTGAGTTGCTCTGTGGATTTTTGCTGTTACGCTTGCTAGCTGGCAGCTTTTTTGTCGGTGCATTGCTGCGGTTCTTGGCGCATTACCACCACCTGCCAGTGAGAGTAATCATTTGAAACCATTGCTCCATAGCGCTACTAGTGGTCAAAGTCAAAGCCCACCTGGTACCATTAAGAGGATGAGATGCTGCCTCCAGTTCAATCTGGTTGAACTCTACAGGTAAACAGTCCGTGTGGAGAACGAAAGACACTGAATGCATTGGCCGAAATGTAATCTCAGAGCGCAGCGGCTATGATTTAGATTAGAAATGGTTTACAATGAGCTTGTAAACGTGCTTGCAACTTCTGTCTATCATCTCAAGTTGTTAATCGGAGTTTAAACAATGAGCAGCGCACGGAAAAGTAAGATCTCCACCGGCTACACTGGAACCCCAGAAATGTAGCCCCTTACCCCCAGAGGCTTATCCATCCTCAGACGGATTCCAAGGTTCTGAGTCTGTATAAAGAGAGATATCTGTGTGAGTTGAGCATTGGTGTTTTGAGTCCTCTTAGAAAATTAGAAATCCTTGTTTTGGTTAAAGCTAATGAGCATCTTTTCAGCCGTCTGTCCAAGTGCCATTTAGCAAGGCACATGGTCCCCAGCGGCTCTGATCGCACAAAACTCTGGTTATAATGAGCAGCTCCCATGTGAGGCTGCAAGTAATTTAATACACGAGAGGCAGGGTGCTATGCTGACAACAACAGGCAAATCCCCTCCCTGGAGTGTTCAATTGAGTGCCAATCTGGCAGTTTGGACAGCTGTGGCATTTGTTTGATATAGTTTTCATGTTCATCAAACTAGTGAATGACCACGCACGCCCCGCGGACGACGGCGCTGTCATCTTGCGAGGAAAGTACTCGCATCTGGGAAAACTGTAAAAACACATTATGGAGCGAGGACGATCATTATTCAGCGGTTCTCACCGTCCTCTCAAAGGGCACTGAGTGGAGTGAGAGCGAGCCAGAAAAATACACTTTGCCTGCTTTCATGAATCATATCTATACGTTTGGTGACGTACATCCTCTATTTTAGAAGTTACACTATATGTATGATTCAGCACCAGAAGAGATAAGCCCCCAAAGGTACCCAGACAACATTAAAAGAACTAGGACGGAGCACTGGAAGAAAGGCCCTCCTTGGACAGGTAGACAAAAAGGAAATAAATGGATGATTCATATTGTAACATTTAACAGAGAAACTTCCAAATGTCCCAGCGTGGTGCTGTTATCTATTTTGTGTCCCCAAAGCTTTGCACACTGTGATGAAGAGGCCTCTTAAATCTATTCTCCAACAAACTCAAAGTTTTTTTTTTTACCAAAGTTAAATATGGTTTTGAGTCCGTCCCTAAATGGGGTCATTCTGGGAGCAAAGCACTGGCAGAAAAAAAAAAAAAATCTCTGCTTTAGATTATACATTCTGATTTCTCTAACACTAATGCATGTCGTCTGTGCCGCTATGGTTTATGGCGTCGCACACATTGAACACAAGACAGCCAAATTACGACCACAAAAATGTTGCTGCTGCCGAAGGTTATTGGGGTGTTTTGTTTTCTGCCTCCTACAGAACACAATCATGCAAAACTGAAAGAAACATACGGTACACCGTTAGTAATTGAATGGTGTCTGATTGGAGCAGATGTACATGGACTAAAACAGGACTTTGAGCAAAACACACAACAGGATGCACTATCAGAGAAGAGCAGAGGACAACACAGAGGAAGACAACATGAAAAACATCAGAGATCAGAGGGAAACAGTGGAGATTATAACAGCAGAGCAGAACTGAAGGTTTGCAGTGATGTCAGAAATCCGCAGGAAACCACATCTGGTGCCAAGATGGAGGTGTAATGTGTGACTGCCTTGCGCAAACAGTGTGGAATAACAGATTCAAAAGACTGTTTTGGAGTTAATGTTGCTGAATTCAGGCTAAAAAAGTGTAACGTCCGATAATGCTGATTGATCGCTCTCGCTAAAATACTGCTTTGTCTGCAGTCTATTTGGCCCAAATCCACTCTGAATCACACTAACACGTCATTCACAGCTGTTGTTGCCCAAAAACTGAGGACCTCCAATATGGCTGCCTGTGGCTTCGCCATGCTATTTCGGCATCTGTAATAGTGGTTTCCAAAGCCTAAATTTTTTCCAAACTAGCCTCCTAATGAGGCACATATGGGACACGAGTTGGATGCAATTAACTGCAATTGACTTGAGAAAAACGGGAACACTTTGCATCATGAAGACTGAGCTGGAAATGCTGCGCTAAAGCAAACTGAAATGACCCGGGCTGCCCTATATTGAACTAACTGCTCAAACCAACAGCGACTCAAAATACTTTTCTGCGCTCACACTGCAGATGAAGCATCCGCTGCTGTGCAGTGAGAGGGCCAGAGACACTTACAATGAGTGTCTTGCCTCTTTGGAGTAGGTGTGCAGACCATTGTGAAGTAGAGCGAGTCCTCATTGGTCTTTATTACCTCCACTAGAATGAGCAGGAGCAGAGGCTGATGTTGGGTTGCTATAAAAAAAGATAGCGAATGCCTCACTTGGAAGACTTTTAATGTCATTAGAGAAAAAACATGTCAAGTGGATCAAACAAGTAATGCAAATATGTGATCTGGCTAATTTAAGATGCTATCCAACAATTGCAGCATCGGAAATACATGAATGCAGTGATCATATGCTACTTAACGTACTGTATGACAAGCTAGGCTCAAGCAAAAGGTGCGGCACTTCCTCTCTATGCACAAGCAGGCTGAATACCATCATTCTTAACAAATAAGATGTCCTTAGTTGGGAAAATCTATTGAAATATACTGACACCTGTCTAATGTTTAGGCTCCTCGACCACTTAGTACTTTTATAAAGAAGGAACATTCAAACAACAGCTCCACACGACCTGCTCTGAGGGGGAGGGAGGGGGGGGGGGGTTGGCAGTGTAATCCCTTACAGGTCCAGCTCCTTCAGCCAATCATCTGTTCGTTGGCACTGTGCATCTGTGCTGCTTGCTAATGTGTTTGTCAGGTCATATCACAGTTTTACTAACTCCTAATTGCATCTTTGAACATTTTTTTCCCAACATCCCCAACAGGACATAAATAGAATACAACGTGATTGTTGTACTGTTGCTTATTGCTGCTCTTCATCTCTGCATGTGTTAATGGCTTCACTCAGTATTGCTAGGCTGAATAGTGCATGTTGTTAATGTATTACTGGACCAATGTTTTGTTGTTTCCTGTTTCAAATCATCTCGCCAAAAGGACAAAACGTTGAAAATGTGCTTACACCGGCTAATTTACAGTAATGTGGATTAATGTGTGTAGTTGTGAGAAATAAACACATGCAAATGACAATGAAATATGAAAACTATTTCATTTGGAGCTCCCTGAACCGGAGCAGCCGAGCACAGAGCCTTTACAAATCAGATCATCGGCCATTGAAAACCTGGAGGTCTCGCTGTATGCGCTTAAATCACTTTGCATCCTTTTCAAAAGGCTCAAAAGGTCGAGGCTAGCTCAGCGAAGGCAGTATTTGAGTCATATATTGTGAATAGAATCACATAAAAGTTGGTATTTGAAATAAACGTGGGAAATGTAATATGTTTCGTGTCACTTTGCCGGTGCACCCGGGACAGCAAATGTCAGATGCAAGTCAAGGCCACAGAAAGTAATGCATCCTTTCAGAGTTATTCCAGTAGACTCTCCTGGTATTCAGTGGGGATCGGGCTAATAGAAAAACTAAATCCTCTGCAAAAAAAGAGTAAGTAAATCTCTAAACTGTTTCAATTGCATCTGCACATGCAAATGAAACGCAGAGTGTGACTTTGTAGATGCCTAACATCTCATGTTTTTTTTTTTTTTTAAGAAGAAGAGGTAGTGATTGTTCACACATAATATAATTGAACCTACATCAGCCTTCAAAAGGAGCACTTTTCAGTGTTGAACTTCAGAGGTATTCAACACTGAGCTCACAGTCCTGGGGCCATAAAGTTCAGATGATAGTTTACAAGCATAGACTTATGCTTGACTAGCAGAATGTGGAGTTTTACTGTAGTGCAACAGTTTAGAGAAGCTTCACTTTCAAATATCAATAATGTATAGGCCTACTGACAAAAGCAAGACCCAGACAGTAAACGCTGACACATTTTAAAACAGCGGGCAGACAACTAGTGTAAGCATACATTGAGGTCTGGACAGTAGCAGAGAAGAGTTACACGGGCTTTTCGAGAAAGCTAGGACTCCTGAGCTTTGCCGCACACAGATTGCTAGAGGGCTTAACACACTGTAATATCTACCAAGGAAATGTGAAAATCTCTGAAGCTGTAATGCTTAGTGACTATAGTTACAGTGTACAGGCACTCACTGTACTCATTGAAAAGAAGCTTTCCTATGGATCAGCACATCGCAAATATTTGCATTGGCAAAAAACATGGTTAAGTTGACCGATTGTGACCTGCGACGATGCTAAAACGTAGCATGAGAAAGCAACTTAACAGGCTGCAGGTATCTTGTTTTTTCATCTTTTGTTTTTCTGATGTTGAAGCGTACCCCAGGTGTGCCACACCCATCACTGCTGGGTGTGGCTACATGTGCAACAAGGAACATGCAACCCCACAGGGGTGCATGTGAAAAACAAGTATTAGAAGTGTTTGCCAGATAACGTCCCAGGTTCTGTTACATCATTATAAAGGCAGTGATGTAACTTAGGTCTGTGAATTAAATTCTGAATCATTTTTCAGACACAAAGCAAACTTTCCACAATGATCTTTGAAACAGTGGGGATTCGTAACTGGCCGGTGAAGGTTCTTGTCTTTGAGGAACACACACATTGCCTCTTCATACTGCTTGCACGCGGCGATACCTCGGTGCAGATTGAGGGGGAAGGAAGGATGGAAGTCAGCAGGAGGGGTCGCTTTTGTCGGAGAAGGCGGCTGATGTGGGTTTCCTCGCGGCAGCTCCTAACGAGAGTCCCTGCAGGCCTCAAGCCTCCGGCAATGCTTCAAGGTGACTCAATTCATCCTTAAACACCAAACACGGGGACCACCATGAACATGTAAATTATAGAAAAGTGTGAAGATTGCTATATTTCAACAGACAGAGGAGGATTTCATGTACATTCTGTATAAATGTTTTAAAGAATCCCACGTATTGTGGTATACGTGGTAGATGGGGAGGCAAAAATCATGGCTGAAAGGCTGCTGTTTGAATCCTGAACCACCTGGAAGATGCAGACATGGGAAATAAATGAGACATGCTCACCCTGCCCTGAAAAAAACATCTGCGATGGTGCCTGGCTGCCTGAAAAATTTTGTGAAATGAACATGATGTCTGAAAATGATGTTCGAACATGCTTCATGCACGAGAAGAAGTAACAGAAACACTTTTTCTGCCATAAAAGGTTTATGAAGGACATGGAGATAGCACACTGAAGCAGGGAAGTGCAGGCTTACGTCTCTGAGTTGCTAGGTTCAGTTCTCTGTGTTTTTCTTTTTCTCGGATTGCTTATAGATTTTGGATAGAATGACATTTTACAGAAACCTCTAACGTCTTGTAGGTTCACAGGTCAGTGACAGAAAAAAAGACATAAACGGTTTCATTCTACAGCCATCTTTAACTCCTAGAAGACTACACTCTAAAACAGGTTTAATTAAAAATAAATAAATACGTGTGTTATTTAAAATGATGGATTATGTTTGTCAGTGCGGCGGCACATCTCTGGAGGTTGTTCTTAATGGCTCTTGGAAAACAATACCCAGCCTCCTGTGACCTTAAGGAGGCTGGGTAAACCTTGGTTGCATCTGACTTATACAACACTTTTTCTTGTGGGTGTAGATTCTTCATGTGCTGCATTAGCAACGCGAACAAACCGCTGGTATCATTATGTTTAGCAAAGCATCTTTAGCTGCCCTAGCTTGACCCCAATTTTAACCAAGGCTGCTCTCCTTGACTGGATTTCACCTTGAGCCAACACGTTCATGTGTACAAGTCAAGACACAGCATTGCCTCATTATCTTGTTGTCTATATGTGAGTGTATTTGATTCTGCATGAGAGTTTTGCCTTACTTTGTGAACTTTTCTGGGCCTGTATTTGATACTTTCCCTGTGGCCAATTGTATTGTGCAGGATTCAAGTGTGCCTCTGCAACCCCGTTCTCTCCACCACAAATCATTAATGGTGAAAATTAATTAGGATCGAAATGAGAAACTCTGGCTGCCCTGCTGCACTTCCAAATGAATTGGCATTTAGGCAAGTCATACTTGTCCTGTAAGCAGTTTTCTCCTGCCATATTTCATCATCGGCCCTCCCCCGCTGCCTTTGATCAGCCGCATTATACACATTGTGATGTTTAAGAGCATCGCAGCGTATATGTGCTGTTTATGTTTGCGAGCGAAAGGGACGAGCGGAGGAATGTTCTAAATAAAAACAGCAAGGAGAAAACACAGCTGGCTGACAGTTCCCCACTTCAAGGCACAGGCATTCCACTGCAGCTCCAAAATGAGCTATCTGAGTCTGGTGGCAGCATTTCATATGAATGCTGACAGCTCCCCAGACAGGTCGAGGGTAAAGCGGTGTTAAGGGTTGTTTTTTTTTGGGTGGGGGGGTTAATAAATCTTTGATCAGGATGAAAAAGTATCTTGAGAGGCCAATACTTTGAGCATAGCTACTTTCTGATTGAACTGATTATTTGAAACCCTGGATTTGTGGAGCGCTAATTGTACATTTGAGGATTGGGGTTTGCTAATGTCTCTCTAGTGCCTTTAAAAATGACACAGATGTGCTCCAGACCAAGACTCTTCACTGCATCATTCGACTATACAGTATGATGACTAGAGCAGATGAGTTCATCCTGTTAGATGTTCTACAAGAAAGGCCCAACGTAGTTTTCTTGAGAATTCATAGTTTTGGGAGTTAAAGTTAATTGAAGTGAGACTAAGTAATTTACGCTAACATCAGCCATCATAAGCTACTGGTTATACCGGGCCAAGAAAGGCTGTATCGGCTGTATTAAATTGTGGAAGTGCACGTTTTATTGCCTTTCATTTGTACTTTACATCTCAAAAAGTTTCATAGTCTCGATTTGAAGTTAGAATTGAATGCAGAATAATAACTCAATCGACCTATCCCGTCTAATTGTTAGCATATAAATTGTTACCAGCCAATTACAAACTTTATAAAAAAGCGCTGGCAGGAAATCAGCGGCGTTCAGGGTGAGGTATGGATAACAACAGGTAGCTCTTAATTGAAAAAGGAGCAGCTGTGAATTGCTACACCGATTCCCCTGCTGCACATGCTAATCCCATTTTGCCTGGGGTTGCTACTGCAACAGATAATCACTCTTTAGATGAGCTGTTTTCAGTGGAGATTATGCATTTGAATATGGTAATGAAGTCACTCGAGGGGGGCTTTAATAAGGGAAGAAATCGATAAGGCAATTATAGCTAAAACAGCTGACTTAATCTCTTTTTACACGTGTGACGTAATTGGTATTGGGAAGAAGAAGGGTGTAATAGATGCATTTATCAAAGACTTTAAACGGAACGTGAATCAGCCACAGTATCTGTTCGTGTTTGCCTTAGAGCATAATTGCCGCGTACGGGACTGTAATTGGGCCAGTGTGTGCTTAAATTGTCCCTGAATGGGCGGTGAGGGCCATTAAAAATGCATTGTATGTCAGAGTCACGGGGAGTGAATGGATATTAATGGCTGCCAGGTGACTGTCTAGCAAAAGAAGGTTGTATTTCGTGATGATATATACGATAATGTTTAATGGAAAAGTAAGAATGTGTAAAACTATTTTTTTGGGATAACAGATACTGTATATTTTCCTGGGGCAAAAGCGTCCCCAAATGGGACCGCAAGATACAGGCCCTCCTGACTCCACTCAGTTAGTAGACCCAACATGGGATCTGAGCCAGGTGGGTCCACAGTTACTGGGTTCAAAATATTTTATCAGCACCCGTATTATGAGTATCACTCTGAGAGGCTGTAAATGCTAAAGTCAGCATGCTCACAATGGCAATGCTAACATGCTGCTATTAGGCAGGTATAATATTTACAAAGTGAACCATCTTAGCTTGGCATGTTAGCATGATGGCATTTGCCAAATAGCAATAATTACTAAGTACAATGTGAACACTTTTACCTGCTACGACTTCTTCATTAGGATTCATCCTCTGGACTCCATGAATAGCTGTACCGAATTTAATGGAATTCAAGACAAAAGTGTGGCTGATGATTTTAAAAAGCGGGAGCCCACAGAGTTGGTGGCAATCCAGCGAGCTTGAAATCCACTGTATCCTCCCAGAGAAAGTCTCTCTCTGTACACAGAGTGACAGTCTCTGGAAATTTTGTAAATTCTTTATGCAAGGTCAGGACTCTATTGGTTGATTAAAGGGTGAATTTACATAAATTCCTTTGTGCAGCTTGAATCTCCATAGAACGACGAGCGCAAAGGGTCTGTTCCCCAATTTGATCTGTCACATATGCATTGTTCAGTCTTCTCTTGTCACAGGCTGCACAGTCAGTGCTGTTTCAGAAGTTCAGCTGTGCGGCTGTCTTGCCACTGATTGTGTCCATCCAAGCTTGATGTAAGAACAAATCAAGCCCCCGGGGGCGAGCTCCCTGTCTCTTTATGCTGGAATAAATTAATAGGCAAGAAAAGAATTTCTTCACCCCCCCCCGATGTATGTTCTGTGTCGTAGAAGGCTGACATACTTTCTACTAGGATTTAGAAGGACAATAAGCCTAGCCCTGCAGAAATGACACCAAGCAGCATTAGCGAGGCAAAATTGCAAATGCATGTCATAAAAGTTAAAATAAAGTGCTCTCAGAAAGGTTTTATCACTCGTTTCTGATTCATTATCTTGTCTGGTGGAGTGTGCTTGTGTGTGTACGAATGCCTCCCTGTGTGCATTTTGTGTTTTGCAGAGCAGTAGATGTCGCCGGGACTCAGCTGTGTGTGGGTTGACAGAGGCTAAGGGGCCCATTGTGGCACGCTAAAAGCCAGGTTAATGCTTTCCATGCATAATCTAAAAAGCCGGGGCAGCGGCAGTACATCTCCTCTTATTTAAATCTCACTGGCTTGTGTAACATCTTTTATTCCTTGAGTGGCATTTCTTTGTTTTGTTTTTTTCCTCCCAGCAGCTGCTTCCCACTTCTTCCCAGCGGGGGCTAAATGCTGCATCAGGAAGTTTACCCCCTCTAAATCTGAAATGTGCTCTCACCACTTATCTACGCAACAATATACCAGCACCACAGGTACGGCAGTCGGAGGAGCATGTCCTCATTGACTGCTGCATTGATTTTGAATCAGCATCACTTTTAACTGCCTTGTGCATGGGCGTTCATTCAGATTACGGTACAGAGAACAGAGCATGCTGTATTTCTGGATGACACTTCTTCAATCAATCCATGTATCCTTGTCCTTTTCAACAAGGGATGTTTAAAGTGTCGCTCTGCAGATTCCTTCCTTGTTTAATGTTTGCAGAAAAGCTTAGGCTGCTAAGCGGGCGGTCGCAAAGCCTGATTACTTTCCCAGCAAACCCAGGCCTTTTTAATTTGTATGTCAAACAAACTTCACAACATTGTTCCTTGTGTTTGTTGACATTGACTTCCCACCTGAGGTCCCCATAGCTGAATCTGTAAAAATAACAATAATATTTGGAAAGAAAAATTAAAAAAAAAATTATATTTTTTCTTTTCTTCTGAGATTATTGAACCTAAAATGCAGAAAAGCTTTGAAGTGTTTACCCTTCCCTTTACTTTTCAGTTTTATTACATCAATTTCACATTTTACATGGACAATGCATGGGCAAATATATATTCCATTTATCAACTAAAATGTTATTTATAAATGAAAAAAAATGTACTGTATTATCCCAGTAACAGACGTTATTTGCGTTCTCTTCCTCATCGCTGTCTTACAAACAATCTTTTAAAAAACTCAAATAACAGCAATGCAAATAGAGTTATTGTGGTTGTGGGAGGGTAATGTTGCATAAACACCACTGTCAACACCAATCACAGATGTAGAGCATAACAAAAATCCATTGTGTTAACTATTGTTTTACAGCTGCCATCTCTGAGATGCCAAACAGAAGTTTCCTTTTTTTGGGGGGGGCGTTATACCGTTTGCTTTTATTAGAGAGTGACAGATGACAGAAAATGAGGGGAGGGAGATGCCATCAGAATAATTTAAAGAGGCTATTATGATGTAAAAAAAAATCCCCACATAGTGGCGTTGATGAAATTACCCTGCAAAAACATCCAAAAAAACTAATTCTCTCCTGGGCTTTGTCGCACCTTTCTGAAAGCCATCATATCCGAACTGACTTCCTCCACGGACCACCCTTGCCAGCAAACATAAACATATACAGAACGTGCTGATGTCCAAGCTAAAATTAAAAGTTATAACACTATTATCCGCCGGTGACTGGCAACCCAAACAATGAGCTCAGCCACTTAGGTACGTCTGTCTCCATTTGTCTCTCTCCCCCCTGCGCTCTGCTCTGGCTTGTCAGCGGTTCCTACCCTCGGCGCAATCTGAACAACCTCCCTTCGCTGCAGTTTACCGTTCGTCAAGAGGACGGTAATCATGCACTTGGCTCCGCTCCACACGTCAGGAGGAGGCTGGCCGCCCTTCAGTCAAGAATGCGGTTGATGTGCTTCAAAAACAAGAGAGCCACTGGGAAACTTTGGTATCTGTTATGAACTCACAAAGTAATCATCAAAGTTATTGTTGCCTCTGAAAAACGTAGCTGTAATCAGATCGGGGGTATTATCCTGGGTTGACTGCAATTACCATTCAAAAAAAATCTGATTAGAAACAGATATTTGTTTCCTGACACAAACAACTGGCAATTACCATTAAAAAAAAATGTTCAGGGAAAAGCAAAAAAAAAAAAGCTAAGTCTCTCTAAGACGAACTACACTGCACCACCTTTGTCAAGTCAGCGAGCGGTCATATTGTCATAAACAAGGCCATCGTACACCTCCCATGTTAGATCCAGTGCCGTGATTTAATTTTACAACAGCTCGAACCACTCGCTTGTAAAACACGATAAAACGCTCCCCTTTCTCCTGATCTACATCAGCTCCAGCATGTCAAACCGACCGAACAAGGGCTTTTCCTTTCACGTCCATGATAACCCTGACCTCCCTCGATGGAGCTTAACACCCTTGTCGGCCTCCATCGCCACTGATGTTGCCGCGAATCAGTGTCGGGTGTTATTTCCTACCCCCGGTGTCGCCTACCGGGCTTTTCCGTGCCCCTTTTGTCTCTGTAATCACTAGGCAGCGTACTCGGATCAGACACACTGTCCGAGTGACTCCCCTCACAGGAATGTGAGCTCTCAGAAAACGCAAACGAGAACATGAAAGGACGGGAAGGTGCCGCGTGTGCGTTTTGCAATCTTTTAAGTGGTATGCGTGTGTCTGGCCGAGTGTGCGCTGAGTGCTCGGGCGTCACAACTGCAACTTTCTGGCACAAACACTGCTGGCAGCTCTCCGTAGTAATCAAATCACACGTCACCGAGGCCCGCCGTGCATCAACTCTGTAGTTCAGTAAAGTTAGAAGTCATGTGTGTGTGTGTGTGTGTGTGTGTGTGTGAAAGAATAGGCTTCTATGTGTGTTTGTGCCACAGCTACGCCAGGGTCACCCGGGTGTCATTCATAGTCACAGTTTGTGACGGGTGTTTGACAAGCCCCACAGGAGGACTGCTTGATGTGCTGATACAGACAAGAATGTTTTCTTAAAGTGTTTTGCCGAGGGGGGGAAAAAAATAACTGCAGATCAAGAAACACACAGCTCGAGACGCACAAAAAGATCATACCCACAGCGAGTCCACATACCGTCCACTGGATGTAATGCAACCATCCCTTGTGCTGGATAAAACATTTAATGACAAATAATCAGGTGAGATAATGAAGAAGTAAGACTTAAAGCTAAACTTAAAGCTAAGAAAAAGAATCCAGATAAAAAAGACCTGGATGTCAACATGTCAACAACACTGCAGGCTCTCCTTTACCCCCCCCCCCCCCCCCCCCCCAGTGATGGATAGCTTATCCTAAAATCAGATCAGATTGTGTTGTTACAGAAAGTTCCATGATCAAAAACCATGACATTTCCACGGACGTTGTTCTGCCTTTCATCGCCGTAGCTCCGGGGAGGCGGCTCAGTCGTCGCCGGTGCGACTGCATGTCCCGTGTGACGTTCAATCGGGGCGAGGTGTGACACTGCGACGCTGATTCACCCACCAAACAAGCTGCGTCTACTGTACAGGTGGCCGTTGTCCCATTGTTGTCCCGTCGCTGCTGCTCAGGTATGCGAGGATTGCTTCCAGCGTGTGGCACTCAACACCGCACGCACAGGTGTCCAAACACTCCTTCTGCTAGTTAACATATTTTACGGTAAAAGTAGTAGAAGAAGACGACGCCAGGCTTGTAACTAGGTCACATGTGATCAATGGAGCGTTGGGGTTCAATAAGATTTGATCAAATCCTTTCTAATCTCTTATTAAATCTAATTAGGTTCCAGCATTTGCAAGCAACTAAAGCTATAAATAACTAAAACTCTGTAATCTATAATCACCTTTTGTTGACTGAGAAGGCAGCCTAATTAATGTTGACAACCTGTAGCTCCAGCCTGAAAATGAGCAAAGGCATGAGACGTTGCTTAATTGCATCTGACATATTGAGAAGTCCGCTGATTTTACACCTTTACTTTTTTCACAAGAGGGACGTGATTTAAATGCAGGAGGTGAGAGAGGGGATACTGGAGAGAGCACCCATCAGCGCCTGCTATGAGAAGCTTGATACCTAAATATTTTCCACATGAATCCTTGCTAATAAAATTAAAAGCAAGGAGAGATCAAATGAAGAGCTTTAGCTTCAGGGCTTAACACATTTTGGTATGTTGCCATCTGGGAACTGGAACCAAAATGGAACTGGCTATCCCTAGATCAATTATTGGAGATTTTAAATAATATCTGCATGAGAATCAATTATTTTATACCCGTTCACTCATAGATCAAAGCTCCAATTAACATCTCTCTGGGGCACAAGCTACCAAATAGGAAGGAAGAATAAAAAAGTAGACAGAATAGAGAGCATTCATGAAACAGAATCTCATATTTCACCAGATTGTTTTCGGCCTGACAGCTGCACTGTTGAATAGACCCGTCTGAACTCTCTCATCATTGGTGAATAAAGGATGAATGAGCGAGACCTAAGAGGAGAAAGTGCTCGGAAGGCTTTAAAACGAAATGTCACCAATTTCGTATCGCTAAAAGCAACAAGTCTATTTGAGTAATGAATGAATGTGTTCCATTGGATTCCTCTCCTTTCCCCATTTCATTTTTTTTCTGCAAGAGTGTGTATGCGGGGGAGGGGGGGGGCTATCACATTTGTCTCCATTGCAAACCCTAAAGCTAGGATAAATGAGTTTAAATGATAGAGTATTTGCATCACTGAGCAGAAATGTGGATGAATGAGCCGCAGCTCGTGATGAAACTCTACTCCAGGCTCGCCGTATAATTTCAATCACACGTGAGACTCTTGCAATTCGTTTATTCTATTGGATCAACTTCAGTATAGGCTATCATATTTACATCTACATGCAGATGGGGGAAAGAAACATATGGATATCTGAATGGTTGGTGAAGTCAAAGCAAACCTAGAGTGCTATTTCTTTATGTATTCTGCTGCTGGTGTGCCTCTGCTGTCCGGAGTTTGTCTTGTAATTGACCAACTGGGGACACGTGTTCCACAAACATGTATCAAATTTTCATACATCAGCATATGCAATCTGTGTATTGTGTGCTTCACGTGCAATATGAAGTGGAAGCTTGTTGACGGCTAGCTTAGCTTAGCACAAAGTCTGGACACCTGGGGACACAGCGAGCCTGGCTCTGTCCAAAAGTATATAAAAAAAAAAGAATGCATAGAAAAACCAGTGTAAAAACATTGTTGGTTGTACAAGCCGTTACACGCTGGAACTTATTCATGGGCGGGCCCTGTGACTTTCTAGAGGCTGTCGTCATGGTGAGGTTGCCAGGAAACCATCTGGGACCCCTTGCGGACATCTGCTTGAGAAATTACATTTAGATTTACTTAAGGAGGTGCAGTACAACTATTCAGCAAATGTGGCTACCCGTGCTGCTTTTAATTGCAGATATTCATTCACTTCAGTGTTGTTCGATAACATGTCTGCTTGCCAGTAATAAATGACCTCAATACATGGTCTAACACGCCCCTGCACCAGAAGTTAACTGCTGCTGTATTTAGAGCAACGTTACTCTTTGTGCTGATTTGCTTGAACGTGTCAGTCGATCGGTGTACCTTGGCTTCACATGTCTTAACTTTTAACTCCCAAGGCGACTCTGGGGTCACACAACCACGCCCCATTAGAAAAGTCCCGCAGAGCGAACAAAAGCGGTGAACTTCTGAGCACTCTGAACTTTTAATGGTGTGTTTCGGGGTCATTGCGCACTGAAGGTAGAGGCAATGTGTCGCAGTTGGTCCGCAAGTTGGGCTGTGTCCCAGAGGATTCAGTATTCCATAAGGACTATTATTTCTAAAGTAGATTAATCCCTGTCATTTAACGCTTGGCTGATGTCCATTTGAAGTCATTATGAAGAAGCACTGACATTGTTTCATAAATTATTCACAACATTATCTGGGACTCTCCACAGTCACCAAGCAGGGCTTTACGGCTGGATCACTTGACACTGGAGAGAAACTTGTTCGCCTCCATGAATTAAATGCTTGTATCAATTTCAACATGCATGCTGGTGCAATTTGGGACATCATGGCTATGATGTTGTGCTATCATGCTATTAGCGTATGTTGATTAGAATTAGATAAGAAAAGATACGACAGCACAAACCAATGTGCTAACAAAAAAGCTGCATCATTATCTCCATCCCTGTATTTGTTAGCTAAAAATCAATATGTTCCTTTGCTGGATACATTTGTGGCATTAACTTGAATACACCACCATTTGATCTATTCTCATCTGTGTCTATTCTCCCCTGCTGCAGCAATAACCCAGTTTCCCCACAGGGGTAATTAAAGTTTCATTTAATCTAATTTAGGAGGTGGATTTCCTTTTTAAAATTCAAACTCAAAAGAAAAAAGTTCTAATATGAGGTCTATGGAGATATTGGGAGGAATAAATGATGCAGTGTATGGTGGAGAAGTGAAGGTATATGAACATTTTATGTGAATTGGCAGCAAACTTAACTTGATAAAATATTGCTCACACGCCATTGGACTGCTGTTAAAGCACTGTATAAACTGGTTGTTTATTTTAGAGTCAAGTGTCCGTCCTCCCTTCATTTAAACGCCAAGTACAATCACTTCATAGGGAGGATATGTTCTTTTGTGTTGTTGGTGACTCAAAGGGTAAGGCTGGTGATTAACCCGTGAAAAGACCAAAAGCAACAATGAACTGAACCTGCTCACACGTACTGATTATTCCTCTCATTGTTGTCAAAAAGCTTTTAATAATACATCAATGGGCCACACTGTTGCACTGGGTGACGGCAAACATGGGCACTGTAGTTTGTTTTCAGTCCACTCCCAAAGACACTGTACTGGTGCTGTAAATTCTGTAAAGTATTGCTGTAAAGTATTGATGCATTGTTTCTACATTTTACACAGCTATTTCCTAAAATTTGGTTCTTCTCTTTCACGTTGTGGAAACAACTGAGGTGATTCCGGCATCTGACCTTGACCCCTCCCAGCGGAGATGTTTCAGGCAGGTCTGACAGGAGAGGGCACCCTGTGGCAGACCCAGAACCTGCTGGAGGGATTGCTTATCCCAGCTGTCCTTGAAACACCTCGGGATCCACGAGGAAGAGGTGGTTTGCCGCCCCCGCAACTCTGAAAAGATAGATGGATTCCTGCCAAATACACTGGGGCCTGTTTTTTGTGTTGGCATGATGTTTTGTTGACAAGTAGAGAAAAGATTAAGGACACCATACCATTGTGCAATTCAACCATTACCAACACAGAAACCAGTTCCTACACTCTTATGCGCTTAAATTCAACAGCTGTCACAGTCAGGTCACTTAGGTTTGAGTAATGTTTTGGACTGACGTGCCTTTATTTTGACATCGGAGACATCTGAAGATATGCGACTGCTTGCCCTGGCACCTTTGTAGATACACAGCGACCTTGAGATAATGCACTAAAATACTGATGAAGCTGATAAGCTGATAAACGCCTGCACATTTTGCAGAGCTATGCTTTGAAGCCTTAGTAGAGATCTAAAAACCAGAACATGCTGGTGTGTGTTCATATCTATCTTTTGTGATAATCGCAGAACGTGGACGTGTTACATCTCTTTCATGTGCTACAGTCACGAGAGCATGTAAGACAATTAATGGCTATTCATTCATGCATTACAGTTTTTCTACTCCCTTAATCCTTTCCAGGGTCATGAAAATAATTAGCTGAATTATAACTTCCTGATTTGGCTCGTCTTAATGCTGCATGTAGTTACCACTCATTCCCACACCCTTAAGCTCAAGGCTGGTTTTAATTGTCAGTAAAGGAATTCACGAGTGTTTCTTTTTAAGTCAATATCCTGCTGATTGATCTTTGAGAAAATACCTACATTTTTTTAAATGAATGCTGTATCAATTGATTGATTGATTTCAGCAGTGGAACAAGCTGTAAACACAACACTAACTCAGCATAGAGCTACTTTAGCGTACTTAATTTTAGTCCACTCTCCTCACTTTCCTTGTAGCCGTCTTTGGGTCACCACCGACCTCTGAGGGAGATATCTGGCTCTTTAGCAGCTGAACGCCGAAGTGGGTTGACGAGAGCAGTGAGGGTGAAACAAAACGGTGAAGATGAAGGCCATAAAACCAAAACCATTAGCTTAAAGATGGTGAATTGCCACGTGGAGCTCAGGGGAACTGCAGCCGGCTCTTCATTTCATCTGTCATCTTAAGTGCACTTTTCCCTCAGTCGGTCCTCAAGGCTTTGCGTCCGTCTCCTTGTTTTGTCTCACAGATACGTGTAGATCTCTGCAAGTATCGTTGTTTGGGCTGCAGCTAATGGATTCTAATGAAGCATATATAATAATTTGCAAAAGCCTTACAGCCAGTGGACACAAAGCCACTTAACTCCAAGACAACTCCCGTACCCGGGGCACGGAAAAAAAACACAGCACTCAGGCGCCACATGGCAGGTTGTCACCTCACATTACCTTGTGCAAAATCATCCAATAAAACAACTTCCTTCCGCCTCTACTGCCTCTCAAAGGAAGATGATATTAAGATGTTATAAAGCAACGATATATATATATATATATATATATATATATATATATATATATATATATATATATATATATATATATATATATATATATATATATATATATATATATATATATATATATATATGGCAGCCTATATTCAGCAGAGTTGAATTTCTTTTTAAATTATTGCCAGAGAAGAAAAAGGAATTGCTCCCTCTCAGACGATCAGGTATGATGCAGACTTTTTTATATATCAACATAAGCTGAAAGGTTCCAAAAAAGAAAAATGAAGGGTAAAATGAAAATCGTCACTATACTTTTTGGGATTCATGCCACACTGCACGGGCCGAATGAGACCTGAGCCACGTGGAAGCAATCAGCGAAGCCACTGTAAAGTTTATTGCTCAGCCACAACTCAGGAGAGCCGCATTACTTTCTCCTCGACCCAAACACACTCAAATCACAAGCATAAAGCCTGATAGAATACTATTCATCTTATACAGCCTTTCAACTTTGACAGCTCATGATGCATTGTAATTTAGCTCCAACCTGCAGCTCGTTGAATACATTTTCAGGAAGATAATCTCGATTACTTCCCTCATGAATTCTCTGTGTTTCCAACCCACACGCACATTTTTCAAATGCCAGGTTGCCAATGAATGCAGCAGAGCCGAACTAACTCCCACCCTACTGAGCTTAATCATAGTTGTGACTGCGGCTAAAAAGGTGGAACTTTACAGAAAACGTAATTTGCATCTAGACATGAACTAAGGGCTTCTTTGAACGTGAATATTTTCGTTGTTATTTTTAGCTGCTACTTCCCTTCATCAGGCTGTCTCTGTCTCTGTCTCCCTCGCTCCCTCTGCCATCCGTTCTCTCAAACATATGGGAATGATATTTGCAGCCTGGAAACAGCTATCGGAGTGTGATTCAAGTCATTCTGTCTGGCCCGTTTAGCGGGCTGAGTTCCAAGCCGCCATATTTTTCTCGTCTCACAGTTTGAATTAACGCTAACCCGAAACCTGCTGCCAGGGATGGAGTCTGTGCCGATGTGGAGCGACATCAGTTGTTTCTGCGTGTGAAATTGCTCTTCTTGCTTTTTGTTCAAAAGGGAGAGATGTGGGGATCTTTTGAGTGAGGCATCTGAGTGGAGAACAGTTGCTTTTTATTTGCATCTGTGTTGATCCACAACAGAGGGATGTCTGGAGAAGTCCTGTTGCAGTCAAATAGTATAGTTGATGCAGATACTTACTTCAGATCATGCTCAACATTTAGTCAGACATCCATCGACAATACGAGGACATAAGAATGTGAGTTCCCAAACATTGCACTTGGGTGAATCTCATTCCTTTACCATGAGCATTAACATGTTGCTATAACAGCCTCTGCTCACTAATGAATGCTTTTCTTCTGACTGCAGAGATTCTCTCCCATTCGGCCAATATAGCATTGGTGGAGTCGAGCGCTGAGGGGGTGAGCGATAAGGCCTTGCACAACCTCAGCATTCCAAGTCACCCTAAAGGTGTTGGATGTGGTTGAGGTTCTTCAACAACAAACTGGGAAAACAACTCCTTTATGGACCTCACTTTGTACACAGGGTCATTGTCACACTGGAACACGAAAGGTCCTTCCCCGAACTGTCTTCATGAGTCCAAGCGTTTCTGGGGGACTGAGATGTGACACACGGACTGGTTCCATGTTATGCAGGGGTCGGGTAGGGTTTTGTTTTACTGCCAGAAGTCTTGGCTTTGAGTGTCAATCTGTTTATTCCCCGCTGGCGATGTTGGTATTTTATCCCTTATAGGGTCCCTGTGGGTCGATCACAATTTGGAACGGGTCTGACTCGGGGTGCTCGGATCCCTTTTGGATCCGGTTTTGGACTTTTTGAAAATGAATGAGTGCACATCGGGTTTTGTTAGGTCCAGATCTCTATTCCACAGTCTAACGATGGTACGCTTTACACCACTACGGATGATATTTGGCATTACTCATGGTGCTTGTGGCGTCACCGCTTGGAGCAGGGAACCAGTGTTTTGGAGCTCCTGGCGTCCAACTCTTGCGCTGATGTTGTTTCTTGAGTAGGTTTGAAACTCGGCAGTGAGTGTTGCAACTGTGGACAAACAATTTTGATGTGCCTCAGCTCAGTGTGGCCTATTGCTTCATGGCTGAGCTGCTGTCGCTCCTAGACATTCCCACTTCAAAACAGCAGCACTTGATGTCATGAAAAGACAGTATTCCTGCAGGGCCAAGTTAGTGGACTCTTCAGTACACAGCCCAGTCATCAGGAAAAACAAAGGTGCTGGCATTGTACGCCTCTATAATCAACGGATACATTACAAAGGACGTAGTATATTGAGCAGGGTATAATATGGTATAATAATGAGCTAAGGGTGGGTAGGAGCTCTTGTGGATGGGTCAAACAATCTCAGGAATCTCACCCATGATACCGAAAGTAAACGTCGACTTTACACCGTTAGTTAACGTTGTTACGCTTGTTCTACGTTACATAAGAAAGTCTGCTGAGGGTGGCCATTTTTTTTTACACTGGTTACGTTGTTACACTACAATTTCAACACAAAGCATGATCCTTTTTCGAACCACAACCAGTAGTTTTGTCGCTGAAAGCTAACCAATCGTTTAACAACGTTAAACCATGAGGTGTGTTTGTGCTGTTTTGCTACAAGGCTAATTACTGGCTCAGAAGTCGTCATTCAGCGTCATTCATTCGTGGAAACGTACGATGCCAAACATTTTTTTTGGTGACTGGGTGCTCAACCCAATTAGACGGCTTCCTGGTCATGTCTGATGATTTGAACGACACTATAAAACAATGAGCCTCCTCAGCTGACTAAAAACAACAACAGAGCAAGATCTTGGCATTCCACACAAACAGCGATGCTGATCAGCTGATCTCATTATTGCATCTCCGGCGGAGTCATTCCACAAACCCTCTTTTCTCCTCTCCTTTCATTCCCCCACATTAGCAGAATAGAGGCTTGCCAGTGTCATCCAGACATTGTTTATGTATAGTTTTAGCACCGTGTTGGGCTCATTATTGATTTCTTGAAGTGGCACACCTCCATCTTGGCTGCTGAACGCTGCTACCGGAGCCTTTCGGGTGTGACTCAAACAGGCGTTTTTAGTGCTTTGGCTTAAGGTATTTAGAATATATATTTATATTCAGGAGTGGAGCTTGAAGTCAGCCTACTTCCCTATTAGGGAGGGTAACCTTCTTCTCGCCGCTGAGCCTCTTTCCAATTACAGAGACTATTGCTGATGAAATGGCTGCGCAACATTGTGACTTGTCATTTGGCCAATTATTCTTAATGAAGCACCACAGAGAGAAGGATAGCTGTGCAATGCCATGCTGCGTTTGTAATATCTGCACAGGGACAGTAGTGTAAGTGTTTCAGATTTGACTAATCCATCGTTTTTAGCATTTTTCTATCATTTTTCATATCCTGTGGAGCTCACTGATCACGGTCAATGGTCTCTAAAACGGTTGAAGGATTTCATATACAGCAACAGACAAAATGTTGAACCCTAATCTTGGATTTACATCAATATTTTTGTTTTGATTCATAATTTAATGTTTGATTTGAGTTCTGGAGATGAAGCCCCTCTTAAGATGCAATGGGTTTATGTTTCCCAGCCTTTACGCATTCAGACTCTCCGAGCATGGATGCTTTCCCTGTCAGTGCCTTGCTTCACATTCATACATTTAGACACATTCACAGCTGGGAGCTGCTCAGCACGGTTACAGTCTTCCACTTCTGGCCACTGAGCAGCTCCACTGGAGCATTTAGCAGTTAAGTGTCTTTCTCCAAGGTACGTCATCGATGGGTCTGGAGGGAGCTACTTATTCACTTACAGTAGGCCCGGAGCGCACTATACGTTATAATCCCAAACCGCTTTAATGCTCCCATTAAACACATCCCTGCATTTAATGTTGATGCACCACTAAATCTTCTCTGATATTAACAAATTCAAAAGTCAGGCTTTTTCGCATGACTATTAACTGCTTCATTAGTGACATTTATTAGCTGTTGAGGTACCTGTGGCACTAAAAGCTTTCGTGAGAACGTTTACTTGGATTCTGCAATGAAAAACAGCTCCATTAAATTCCATTAATCCAGAGATAAATTAGAGCCCAATCGTTTCTTGCTTGCATTGCCCACTCTGTGCCTCCAATGCAGCATGCAAAGGCTTTGATTGACATTCCAGTAAAAGCAGGTTTTGGACATGCAAGCTTCCTCTTAGATATAGCTTTTTGAGTCCAACTAGCAGCTTTTAGCGGTGACAGATATACAACCAAACCAATAAAATACAGTAAAATCAATATACAGCACTGCAGAGAAAGACAGACAAGTACAAAAATAAGGAACCCGGGTGAAACCACATATGCAGTTTACAGCAGGTTACATCAGAAAATGGCTACTTTAGTTACAGACAGTTCAGACAATAACACAATTAAAGGTAAAACTCATCTTCTTATCACTAAAGGATCAAAAGAGCTGCGGCGCTTCAATAGTCTAATGCTGAGTATTCAGTGATGGATCCAGGTCAGATATACTGTATACAGCCCTGTATAAAGGCTTATGTGGCTTTTTCTCCATATAAGCTACTGCGAACATATAACATTTTCACCCCGGCCCTGCAAATTATGTCTCGTTTTCAGGAATCACATCATAGTTCTAAGGCAGCTTTCAGTTGTTGGGAGATTGCAGTCTGGCTATTTGATGATGACAGCTTCCATCTCCTCTTCGTTTCTGCCTGCAGCCCATCACACTGGAGCTCTGAAAACGTTCAGCGTCGAATGTCTGCGACTGGTTTTTCTGACGTGTAATCAGGGATGGCAACCAGATTATTGATTTTATTATGATATATTTACATGTTAGAACATTTCAGCTGTTGTCCCCTAGATGTAAGTACATCATGAGAAGGCTTGCGTTTGCATATCCGTTTTAAGACTCAATTAAATGAGTTCTTTGATTTTCTTGCAGTATTTGTATTACATGCACCACACCATACAGAGGGCCTGGTGCTTTTTACAATTCGGAAACACTCGGAGTGTGAGGAGGATTACAATTTTTGCCACAATACAGCTTCATGTTATTGTAGCACATCCCGTGAAAGCTCAGAAAAACAGACTCAAAACAGGTCCAGAAAGTTCAAAAACAAAAAGGCGTACAAGGGTCAAAAAAACAAGGCTGGCAGAGAAATAAGGCATGAAGGCTGGAACACTACTGCCGGTGTGGCACAAAAGGGCAAAAAGCCACGCCTGAGGGTAAGGTGTGGTATATACTTAGAGTTGATGAGGGGGATTGGGAGCAGGTGTGCAGGTGGGTGTGGAAGTCAGGTGTATGCAGAAAGACGCAGAGGACTCCTGCAGGAGGGAATTTAGGGAGACCTTTCCAATTAATCCTCTATTGACCTTTACATTTGGAGTCATGCTCTAAAGCCCTCAAGTCCACAACTGTGACTGTTATTAAAGCAGGTGCTCTAAGTTTAATTCTAAGTGAGAACGTGCAATTCAATTCAATATGAATGTGTAAATCTTTTTCTTTCTTTTTTTTTTGCAATAGTTGAAGAGCAGATCATTTATTCTTGCATCTCTGCAAAAGCAGTGATGTGTTGGAATTCACTTGTATCCTTTATCTTCAATGAATGGCTCCCCAGATTGACAGCCATAATGCTACAAATTACATTACAACACCTTTTCCGAAAATTCTAATCCTGTCTAAACAGGGTTTATTCAAAATCTCATAACGCGTTTGTCCCTGAATCTCATTTCGTACGAGAAAAACGAGACATCTCAGAGCTCAAGGGCAGACGTCTTTAAAAGTAAGTTTGCAGGCCTTGGGAGTTGCTTTCCCATCGGTGCTCGAGAGGAAATACTGTAATGATAGTTAAAGTTGTTGTACCAACTCTCTTTGAGAAGTCTTAATTAGTGTGCCAAATGGAAAGAGACGGTCCAATGGTTGAATATTCCCACAAAGAAGTCTATTAATTCAAAGCTAGACGATTGTGCTTCTTTAAAAAAAAAAAAAAACTTCCTCCTGAAAATTTGAGGAAAAGCCTTTTTTTCCCACTTCAAGTGTTTGGCACCTTTGAAAATTGCCTGATTTATTCCTTCCAGTACTGTTAGAAAGCCCGTCTGCAACAAAGATCAACCCACCCATCCGCCCACACGTGCGCACACACACAAAGGCACACACACATTAGCGCACGCTGACACCGCCCACCAAAAAAACAACAGGTCCGCATGCAGACACACAGACGCAAAACCAAACAGATGCACACACGCTCGCCCACACACACACGCGCTCGCATGCCGCGCACATGCTGGCACATGCTGGCACGCACACAACAGTGGAAAGGGATGGTGGGCACCGCTCAGCTCTCAGGTGGATTCCTTTAAATTCAAAGAGTAAAGAGAGGACAAACATAATGTGTAAAAAAAAAAGACATTTTATATAATCACCTCATTTTAAATACGCACCCCGCCTGACTGGATCATCCTAAACAGTCATCCTCAGCCTCACGCCTGGTTTTAATAACGTGGGGATGGGATTTGACGTGGACAGAACTAAGAGAGGGGGATTCTCTGGAGTGGTAATCACAGGTGAGGAATGATGGGGAGAAGAGATGAAGGAAGGGAATGACCGACCGCCTGATTCTTCCATTCTATTGATTTCTTTTGTGCTGTATTTATCTTTCAGCTGCACAATGACATTTACTCAAGCATACACACAGTACAAACACATATTCATTACCTCTTGGATTACATCCAGTTCTATAAAGCTATGCCCGAACCTTGTCCGCTTATTGCCTTAACTTAAAGGCACACCGTGGGGTTTTATCGTGGCGCCATTGTAAATGTCATTTTGGGATGAGAGCCCCAGTCACTTCTGCATTGTTCCATGGCGATGTAGCCAACTAGCTCAGTCGCTAAGAATAAAATGTGCTCCCTACACACATGAATGGCATGAACATATTATTGGACCTGTGGCTCAACTTTTGATAGTAGCCATAATAACTTGGGGGTGTTTGTGTTGCTTAGTGTCACACTATGCTGTTACTTTTGACGGGGGGGGGGGGGGAGATTTTTGGGCCAGTGTGCATCACATTTTGACTGCGCCCACCACGCTTCAATCGTCTCACGTGGCTGTGAGGATCTAGCTCGACTCCAGCACGAGACAGCCTGTTGTTGGTGAGCGCCGCAAATTTGCACATTTGCAATAGATCCAGATCAACCTTTTCATTCATCGTTTATAGTTTGCGGTGTTGACAGTGTTGGTTTTCAGTTCATGACATGCAAATCGCAATGCAGTCGTAGTAGTTTTTTAATTTACATTATATTACTAGAGTGTCTTTTGGTGCGTAGGAACACACACACACTTGAAATCATGAGGCGCATGCATCAATAACTTCTTTAAGGGACAGACTGCATATTTCCTGTAGGGAGGCATTATGCATTGAAAGAAGGGCATGTCTTCAAAGTGGCGTGACTCCTTGGTGGAGAGAAACGCACATCCTGTCAGATCAAGTGTGCACCATTAGAAACCATTAGCTCTTATTTGTCTGTTTTACTTTTCTTCGGGGGCTCTTTCCACACAACCAAACTCTCCCTCCGAGCTTCCTCGTTTGACTTGAGGGTGCATCTTTGCTCATCAGTTTCAAAGAAACGCTGACATCGGAGAGTCCCCTGTCTTTGCTTTTCTCTCTCCTTCTATTTCTTATTCATCTGTTTATGTTTTTATAAACATGGCATGAGTGCTCTTCTGGGCCCTTTTTCTATATTTGGGTCATAAATGTCTTTGTTTTTCTTTCTATTTTTTGCAGCTGTTACCAGAATTGAGATCAATCTTTTATTCAGCATAAAAAGCTGACTAAGGGGCTTATTCTCAATAAAAAGCTCTGACTTAATACAACATTTTAATATCCCATCCAGACACGTTGCATTTTATGGAGTGCTGCTTTATTTTACCCCTCGCACTACATTTTGGAGTACCAGAAGCGCACGTGTGTGTGTGTGTGTGTGTGTGTGTGTGTGTGTGTGTGTGCGGCCTGCTGTCTGGGAGTGACGAAAAAATGCGACTGCACTCCAGCTGATGGAGTAGTTACTTTCATAAATCATGAGTACATCTCATAACAACAAGTTTGGTCTGAGACCCTGGGAATGAGACACACAATGAGCCTGTGAGCGCGTGTGTGTGTGTGTGTGTGTGTGTGTGTGTGTGTGTGTGTGTGTGTTTCTGTGTGTTTCTGTCTCCAGATTGAATTCTTAATTTGCCGTTTCATCTGTTGTGTTGGGAAATGATGCATCAGCCCCTTGATGCCAGATACAATAATATAATTCTCCAAAGACAGAAATTTCCCTGCTGAGAGCCTATAACAAATAATTAGAAATGCTTTTCTGAACTATTCTGGACGTCAAACACACACACAAACGCTCACGCTCACTAATATGAGTTTGCGGGCTCTTGAGCTTGGCGTTATGTGTGACAGGAACCTGGCAAGGGGGATACAATATTCTCAGAGAGTGACACATCACCTTCAGGCGTGTTTCTGCTTGACTGCTCCCCTGCAATACCGTCCTTAAAATTTCTTTTACAGATGATTCTTTTTTTATTTTTTTATTAGCGCATTGTGATATGTTCCTGAAGCTGTAATTTTAACCATGAATCATTGACGACTGGCCCACATCCGGCGGCTGCCGGTGCTGACACGTAGTGACACTGTTTGTGCTGGGGACGCACTTTCATTTCACCAAATGAAGACAGATGTCTGACATTGTGCACTTCCATTTCCAAAAAGTCCAATCATCACAGAACGCCACATCTCATAATAATTGAAGAAATGCAGCCCTGCTAGAGCCAGGGCATGTGTCATATGCTTTTTTGTTCTTTATCAACTATTTTATTGGGAAAACGTCAGTTTTGTAGAGAGGGTTGTCCTTGGGGTAGAGCGATGAGGGGACCATGCAGCTGATTCTTTTTTCATTAATTTCTTTCATCAAGCCGAACCCTCAGAGGCCCCATAATCCTCAACGTCCACCACAATTGGCTGCGTCACATTCACGCTCTGTCACAGCTGCTGGAGACGATATGCTGCCAATCTAGCCGCGTGCCAAAGTGTGGAATTTACTGGTGAATGCACAGCCCACACATGAAAGATCCCCTCCAGTTTTTTTTTATCGATCGGCTTCCCGACCGGTTGTGACGCGACAAATCAAGGCAAGTCAAATCGCTTTTATTTATGGAACCCCAATTCCCAGCAGAGGTTTTCTCACTTTTCATATGGAGCAGGTCTAGGCTGTACTCTTTAATTTACACAGACCCAACATTCCCCCATGAGCAAGCATGAGTGCGACAGCGGCGAGGAAAAACTCCTTGACGTGCAGAAACCTCGATCCGTCTTCTACTAAGTTTTCCTTCAGCACACAAATGTGAAAACATTCCTTCTAGTGTCAAACTCTGCACATTCATCGCTCCGAACAATACACGTCAAACATCAAACTGCAGTAACAATAAGGTAAAAACACACTTGACTTTTTGGTGTTCACATCACTTCTGCAAACAAGGTTTTCTCTTCTGCTACACTAAATTACAGATACAAAATAAACAGCAATAACTGTAAACAGTAATTCAAACAGAAGCAATGCAATGTCTGTTACATCAATAACCAATGAGCTGCAAATGTGTATTTAGTAAGAATGGAAAAGTTAGTGAAACAACTGTAATTTACATAAATAAACAGGCCGCTACTCAACGTCGGGTCAGCTCCACATTTCAGCATACATCTAGCGAATATCTGAAGCAAAGTAACACCCCGTTCTTGTAAAGTGACTTTTTGTGGGAGACTGAGAAAAAAAGAGCATCTGAGGAATCGTTTTTTTTTTTTTTTTAAAAGCTTTTTGATCTACAATGTATGTATGGATGTCGTGGAGCCATGCGGCGTTCAACTGCCTGGCTTCAGAATGCGGTTTGATGTGACATTCCCTCTCATCCGAAGAAAAGGAGGAACAGTGGGAAGTGTCGGCGAGTCTCTGTGACGGTCCTGTATCATCGTGCACAGATCAGGAGTTGCTTCCAACCACCCATGCTGAAAATATACGATTTAATAAATGTCATTGTGATGATGTTAAAAAAAAGTTACAGGGTGACGCTAAAGCAGCTGAGGTTAAAAAGGGTTTCTGCAGGACACTGTTTGATGTATATTTGGTGATGAATAATAACAACAGGATAGAGGGGAAAAAACAAGTAAAATGCCAACTAACAGCTGCAGGATACGAAGCCAAAATTAAAACGGAAGAGAATTATGTCTGTGATGTTTTATTATCACCCACTGCATGAGTCATGGTGCTGCTTTCAGAATACAGGATATTACATGAAGTCTTTGTGTCATGTTTTTGGGTGATGTTTTTTTGTCCTTGGGGCCTAAATTTGCAATCAAATTATAACAAGAGGGATAAAGGTTCGCCCATTCATCCCAACTTGCATACAAGAAAGGCCAGAGGCAAAAATCAATGAAATAGGCAACGGGGCCAACGATGACTCTTACGTTTGTTTCTTGGTGCTGTCCTCACGGCGTTTCTTAATTTCACCTTATCCCACAAACAGTCCACGAAACAAACAACTGGAGGCGAAAGATAAACAGAAGAAGTAGATGGAGTTGCACTGTCAAAAGGACCGGATGATCTCCCTCTGCTTCACTTTATGCTGTTGCCTAGTCAGTAGGCTAACACAGCTGCTTCCTGATCTGCATCTAGCTTTGAGTGCCTTCACCGAGGGGACATCTCTACACTGCATCAAGCATGACATCAGACGACTCTGGCTCCACAGCCTGAGGAGACTCATACAAACAATTGGCTTTGTTCTTAAGGGAGGTTTGTTTTTTTATAGCTGGATTCACATTGGTTCATTTTACTCACTTACATTCCCCTTGGCTTTGTCTTCATGTGTATGTTCCTTTCCTTTCCGATCCTCTCGCAGCAATCATAAAACTCAATTTGTCTTTGAGATTTACCAGTTTCTACCCTGACGCATCACCAGATTTGTTTTCCAAAGGTTTGCAACACCTGCTCTTAAAGTTCACTGAGTCATTTGCTTTTTTGGAGCATGCATTTTTTTGTTCTGTTCTTTTTTTTCTCCGAAAAACACTCTTCTGATTAAATCCACTCCCAGGTGGAGACAACTTGTGTGTGTGTGTGTGTGTCTTCTGTGGGAACCTGTAAGAAAGTTGATTGATTGAGGTTGCAGTATGAGCGTGGAGTTGAAACGAGAGATTCATGGTTTGTTGTTTTTGTAGTATTTTTGTCTCCAGTACGAAAAATGAGAAAGAGAAGCTCAGAAAATGTAAGTGGTTCGTGTTATCAATGACTGATATTATTACCTGTGGTTCAGTACAGTAACTGAAGCACTGAAGTGCAGCACAGTAAGTGTGTAGTTAACATTAGCATAAATAGCCAGAGATGTAAAAGGAGCCAAAAGAACACACTGGTTTAATAAAAGTCTGGAGGGCTCGGTGCAGAAAAACCATAGCAATGAACACCAATTGCCAAAAAGGAAACAGACAAGTTTTTCGGGCTTACCACTTCAACAACATTTCAACCAAATATTCCAAAGCTGTTTTTATTTTCCAGTCACAGCTCCAGACTTAGAAGGCGTATACGTTCAACAAGGCCTAGTCTCTCCTCAAATCTATTCATCGCCACTCAGCATGCAAAAAGTCGGCGAATCTCCTTTTTCATGAGATCCCAGAGCGGCGCCTGTTGTACATCTGATCCCTTTTGTACGGCGGCGTAAGAGGACCAGGAGCAAGCAGACAACAATATGGAGAAAGCAGAGGATACGTTACATCGCAAGAGGGGTAATAGGAGGTTGTAATGGAGCCGCTGAGGTTCAGAATGGTAAATATTAAGAAACTGCTTGTCTGGAGTGCGCATGGGAGGAATGTGAAAGAGGTCACGGTCGGTCGCTTGCAGAGAGCGCTTATCAGCTATCTGGAGACGCTATCTGTCATGCAACTGGACGGACAGGAGTCCTCTTTGACTTGGATGGCATATGTGTCACTCAACAGGCATGCCTTTATGTACGCACGCTCCACTCGTCTCCCAGTCACTCCAGATTTTTCCCTTTTTTTACGATTCCATCCTTACATTTCTGCGAAGTCATTTCTTGAACACTTTCCCTCCCTCCCTCTCTCTCTCTCTCTCTCTCTCTCTCTCTCTCTCTCTCTCTCTCTCTCTCTCTCTCTCTCTCTCTCTCTCTCTCTCTCTCTCTCTCTCTCTCTCTCTCTCTCTTTCTCTCCTTTCTGTCATTGTCCCTGTAACACTACCTCTCCCCCATTCTCCCTTTGTGTGCACGATGTCGTAGACAGCACATGAACTTGAATTCAATTCAAGTGTCATGCATCTCCTCCACTTTGATCAGATGATGCTATTGTCTGCGCTCCGAGACACAGCCTGGAATTGCCTCCTGATATGCCCCCGCTCTGGTAAAGTGAGATGTGAGCCCCCTCTGTGCTCGCTCAAACACAGGGGGCTTTTGTGTGTGTGTGTGTGTGTGTGTGTGTGTGTGTGTGTGTGTGTGTGTGTGTGTGTGTGTGTGTGCAGTGAGTAAAAGAGGGGAGAGAGTGCAGCGGAGAGAGCGCATTAGCATGGTTTGCTAGCCTGCACACTAATGCAGAGAGATGCCCTATAATAGCCAGGGTTCATTCAGAGTCATTCTCCCACAGACTTCAGCAGGAACATTCTATATGGTGGAGAAAAAAAAAGAGGGGGAAAACCTCAAAAGATCTGTGAGGCTGATTAGGGTCCCCTCCTGGTGCTTTTCTCCCGTCACAAAGAACGGCCATATCTGATTTCCCGTGCGCCACAACTCTCACTGTTTAACGCAGTCATAGGAAAACACCCACGCCGTCTCACAACGGCCAATTAAACTAATGAATGGATCGTTTTGATCCACGACCGGTAGGATTCCGCCGCTTCGACTCTTGTCAACAAAAGCCTAATTATTTTTTCTTCACCGCAACGTTGTCCCTTGCTGGCGATAAAGGAAAACCACTGCTGAAATATTGACAATTCTTCTTATGCTAAGTTTATTTAGTTTTTTTTTTTCATCTTTTTTTCAGGAGCTGAAAAGTGACATTTCTTTTTTTTTAGGGGAAAAAGTAGATGCTGCCTGATTAGAGGAGAAAAGAAAGGAGGGAGAGCTTGAAAGGGAGAAGGTTGGAGTGTTTCAAATGAGTGCTTGGATATGCCTAGGGTTTAAGAGCCTGAAGAAATGCAGCCAAAATGAAACAGGCAGCAGAGCACAGAGGGGGCTCCCATCCAAAACACGATTATTTCCCAGCAGTCATTCAGTGAGGCGCATTTCCAAAAAAAGAAAGGAAAAAAAACAACAACTTTCATTAATTATTAAGACCCACCGGATCTAACAAAAAAAGATTATAGATGCATTATAACTGATTTTGAAAAATTACTTTTCGAATGCCACCCACTGTCCATGAAATGAGGAAGTGTGTCTTCCATGCATTTGTTTCTCACATTGAAGTCAGCTCAAAGTGCCATCCTCTCAGTGTGATGAGTCTTTATACAGTAACCAGCTTAATTTTACCGATTTAATACCCCACACATCATTTTAAGCTTATAAAACCATAGTTTAAGTGATGCAAAATACCGTTGTACACAGTAGCTCTAGAAATCAGCTAAATGCTGCATGAAGCATCATAATGGGACATCACTGATTATGTCCAATGATCTTAAAATTTAATAATCGCAGTAGGCAGGCGGGACATAATGAGGGTAAATAAAGGATGAAGCAAAACATCTCCATGTGTCCAAAGCATATGTCCGCATAAACCTCACCCAACAAGCGCTTTGACAGACGGATAATTGCTGTCTGTTTTACTACCATATTGTCCTAGGGCTGCTGAGGTAGAACAATAGAAATGTTCTGAGCATAACGCAGGCAGCCAAAAACATCATTGCTTAACCTAAGCATGACCCAACATGATCTCTAATCGGCTTAGCTCCAGCATGGAGCTTGTGATGGCAGATTTGCAAGGTGATGGAAACAAAGAAGAGTTCAATCTCAGTCAATTGTTCCTCGGCGGCTCCCTTACAGCCAAGATGGAAGAGAAGGGAACAAAAAGGAGGATTAATTCATCTTGTGTCGGGTCTGACTTTAGTGCGTCAAAAACATATCGGGTAGGGATTTCATCTGCAGAGGCTCCGGTTCAAAATAAGACAACAGTTTTCTGTGATGACAGCTTACTTGGCAATTGGACATACAGTTATGAGTTTATATGAGCAGTTGCAAATGTATTTGGAATCAGATTAATTCATAACAGTGTCAGTGAAAGACTTAACCAAATAAAATTATAATATTTCAGTTACTTCCGTGGTCATTCAACCAATCTTCCCAATTCTTGATTTATTCCAGTTTTATTCCATTATCTTTTAATTTAGTTTCTTCCACCAGACTAAAGCAGCTGAGGTTAAAAACCATTTCTTCCACCAGACAGTTCATTTCTCCACGTCATATTATGTCATCTTCATTTTTCTAAATGATTCAAATTCGACAATTTTTAATACAATCGTGCATCACATTTGCATTCATGTGTAAGTAATAAAACCAGTATATTCAATTTGCATGATGTGACTCTGATAATTAAGCTGTTTAACATCATAATTTGCCATGAATAATACTTCTTGTATCTATGCTTTAGACTTTCGGTCTAGTCAGGATGATTACACCATAGTGATGGGGATAAACATCTCCATATGGTCCTGAATGGATTAGCTCAGGTTAATAGATATGCATAACAGACACGTGCAAGGATAATACACCTCCCACAGCGATGCAGCACAGCAGGCGTGTAATCCATGATAAACTGCGACCAGCTTGTCGACAAATTGACTCACCATGACTGAAGATTACATCCTGGGATCACCGAGGACGTATGCTAACCCAAAAATGATGCAGCGATCACACGTAGAGAGGATTTGCAGCTGTGCTCTGCGGCGACAGGTGAACATGAAGGTTTGCTGTTTGGACTCTAATCACTGCCAAACAAAACAAGACATTTCAGTTCACACCTGCTTTTGCTGCTTGTGAACCGAAGCTCGGCGGTTCAGCCTGCCAACTCCTCGTCTCGTGATGTTTGCTGCCCCAAAAAAAACGCTGTTTGCTTTGTCGACCAGGTGTCATCAATTTTATTAGCTTAAGTGATGCTGCACACAAACCTGTTAAAAAAACAAAACATGTCCAACTCCGTCATTTTCTAAAAACATTTTTTATGTGTTCTACATGAATTTAAAGCTGCACTCAAACGTGGAAGGTGAAAGCACTCAAGATTTTGGCAGCAATGATGAAAACAGGATTCTATTTCAAGAGACTTTCAAGATGTACTCCTTTCAATAGATCTCCCAAATGACAACAACGGGCTATTTTAAATCTTAAATGTTTGAAGGACTTCAGTACCCAGAAACCAAATACAGTGTTAGCAGTTCTTCTTTGTACTGCAGTTGGAAGGAGTCTCGATTATCAATAAGAGTATACAGCCATGCCACCTTAGTAGCTCTGTGACAGTAAGACACCATGGTAGATGCTAATGTCAGCATGCTAACATATTTAGCATGCTGGTGTTTGGACATAAACCTATCAAAACGTTAAATATTTGACCCGATTATGATGCTTGATGATGGTGCTAGTTAAGGGATCAAAGTCATTAGGATTCATCCAGGAATATCTGCGTAGAATTTCATGGCAATCGGTATGTTTCAGCTGAAAACCAACTATATCAAAGTGGTGACGCCAGGGGGAAAATCAGGGGACTTTATCCTCTGTGGATCAGATATTTTTATACTTGGTCTTGACCTACAGATGATCATGTACTGACTGGCAAAAATGAAGAAAAAACCCCACACTTTTCTGTGTGGTACCTCCTCACTGTCAGATTTGTCACTTCCTACTGCTGTGTGTGGTTTTATATATTGTAGTGTCCTCACACAGAATACATTCAGAACAACATTTCAACTAAGAAGGACGGGACAGTCTTTATTGCGGCTCCGTCTTGTGATTCGAGCTGATGAGGCGGCTGTTATTTTGACAGTAACATCCT
This sequence comes from Cebidichthys violaceus, assembly GCF_023349555.1. Lineage (NCBI taxonomy): Eukaryota > Metazoa > Chordata > Actinopteri > Perciformes > Stichaeidae > Cebidichthys > Cebidichthys violaceus. Next base: position 5,020,261 of record NW_027176417.1, on the reverse strand, counting down.
GCCTATCTTGCTCTTACAACACTTGGTTGCGAAATTTGTATGGATTTGCTGCCATGTCATTTCTTTTTGTTCCAATTATAGTCGGCTCACAGTACGAGGAAAGAGTTTATTCAAACCATTGTGACGATGACTTGCTGACAAGGGATGCTCAAGCATCACCTCAGTAGAAAAAGGATGATCCAACATTTTTGCATGAGCTGTCAAACTACAGGAAGAAATAACGGGTCTCCTTCGAGCATTGTATTAAAAGCAGTTCCACCCCTGACTTTCAGCATTAGGTGTGTGCACCCCTGCTTAGAGGAAAGAAACAAAAGGTGCATGAAATTGAGCTATTATTGAGCTCCCTCTCTTCTCTACTCTGACTTCCTAAGTTGTTTAGACTTCATATTTCTGTGCATACAACTGTCAACTCAAGATGTTCTAATTACCAGCTTAAGTGCACCTTCATTGTGTAAATGAACACTTGATAAACGATGCATTCTTGACTGTATGACTGAGCTCCAGCTAGGCAAAACACAATTAGCACCAACTGAATTTGCCACAGCTGACATATTTAATTTTTTTTTTTTTTTTGATAAAACATTGAAAACTCATTAATTACTGTGGGTTTATACATTTATTGTTGGGAGTGATTGCCGTATCAATTTAAGGCAATCGAGTTGTGCTGATTACAAGTTTTTCCAGTAAGAAGCTGGAATGTGTCTGCAAGTTTCATGGAAACTAATGGCAAAGTGACTTGCTGAAATACTGGACGTACTGAGCTTCGAAAATAATTATGAAAAATGTATATTTCATCACGATGTACAGTGGCAACATTGTCGTATTAATGTCACCATAAGGGGTCAGAGGAGCAAGCGACTAACAACTCACAGCTTGACCTAGAATTTCACAATCAAGTGATTTTTTTTTTGTCTCATGCCGTATAATTAGTTTGTCTAAGACCATTGTCCTTGGCCGCATCAGTCCCCTGATGTTTCCTCTGGTCTAATTCTTTGGTTATTGGCACATGTTAGCTTGCTTGTATGCTAAAGTTAGATGGTAACAAGGCAAACATATACGGTTAATACGGTTTGAAGATGCTCAGGCCAGGAATTGGCCCCTGGGATCAAAGAGCCAATTCATCACTACATGCAATCCTTTGAGCGCAGTATTTGTCATTGTGGCTTGTAAAACATATACATTCTCATGTCATTTATAATTTATCACATATTTCACTCCCAGAAATTCAGCAAGAACACCAACCTGCATATTACTCTCAAATCTTCAAACCCTAATTGTCATTTGTGGCTCTTTATCAAACCACGCTCTACCTCCTGAAGCCGCTCTCCTTACCATACGTTCGTAACGGACACAGCCAGGTCCCAGAAGAGCCCCGGCACAGCCACAGATGGAACGCAGAGGCGCATAAATTACTGAGAAAGGACATCAACTTGATATATAGTGAGCATGATGGAATATGATGCACAATGCTCCACACTGATCTAATATTACAGCTCTGCAGGGCACTTGAGCACAGCGAGGTATCCTTCCATAGTGGACACAAAGTCCATGTTGTTTATATTAACAGCCCATGTGGTTCATGTGCACCTGAGAACCTCCACTCATCCTCGTGTCTTATCCTGTTACTTGTAGCTGCAGTACGCTGAGAGATTCCCAAGATTCTTGCTTCAGTGGCTCAACTCCTGCGGGGGTCCCTGTTATGAGAAAAAACATCACACATCTGTGCCCGAGCTGCTGATTTATGGTCAAACCTGTTTTTTTGAGAACACACAGCTAATCTTGTGACTTGCTCTGGTACCTGTGGCTATGTTGATATAGATTTTCACTTCGCTGCTTGCACGTCATCGCTCCTCACTGGGATCCGGGCGATGAAAAACAGCATACACATGGTTTCTATATAATGGTGCCTCATGTGGTAAGTCGTGCCCTTGAGTGTATGCTGATTTAAAATCCCCTGCTTCTTCTCTTACACTTGTGAACCCTGCTGGTTGGGGTTAGAAGTGACATAATTATTGTCTTTATAATAAACCCCCTGGTGGTCCCGGTGGGCTACTCAAATACATTCGGGGTCATGATTGTGTACCTGGAGGTCAAAGTTGGTCACTTGGAACACCTGCCACTGGGTGGGCTTAGCCTGTCCAGGTGTGAAACAGGTGACTTCTGACCTCTAAGGGTCACACTCAGACCCCCGGGGCTCAGTAGCCAGAGTGGAGGGGGGGAGCCATATGACAGCAATAGGAAGAACTTAGTGAAGCGGCTCAGACTGAAACCCTATAAGCACAAATATCTCCCTTAGCCAGGAAGGATTCATTTGCTCTTTTGCTGACTGGTAAATCTTTGGTTTCCCGCATGGAGGACCTGAGGTGAAATCCCGTCTGTTGCATAAGCAGATCTTTGAAGAGCTTTTTTCTTTTTTCAAAACTGCAAAGAGCTTCAAAGTATGCATATGCCCACTGATCAGAGCAGGAGTGCTGATCTTTAAGACCATCTAGTCATGTTTAGTTTGTTCTCTGTTATCTGGGAGACGTCAAATGTTCTTGCTTGTTCTGTGATTGATCGGCATATCAGTGTGAATGAGGAAGGAGCAAACTGCATTAAATCTGCATGCGGGGAGAACTTTAACATTGAAATCCCTCTGCTGATAAAATATGCCTCTTGATTCCGCCTCAGATTGGCAACAGTCTCATTTTGATAAACATAAATACACACAAAAAGGAATGAAAACATGAACCAAAGAATTTCCATTTGGATGGTTGTTTGGGAGAAGAAAGTGGATTTTTTTTCGTAATGAATTCTTCACCATTGGTTGTGTGAAACCCCGAGGGGGAAAAGGTCCCACATTTGTACCTCAGATTAACTTAAATGGTTCAAATTCCTCAGAGAAACAAAAGCGCATGGCTCACGGCTATCTGGGCCTCGCGGCTTCAGAATGCTAAAATGTCATTTAGAGGCACGTCCTAACACATTAGAGTCTATGTACATCTATTCATCCCAGGTGGGAAAGTCGGATGACTCAGTGGTGCTGGAAACCAGAACTCTTTTAATAAAAGATAACAAACACAAAATATGGCGCTGAATAATCTTCATTCAGAAATCCGAAGGACTTTTTGGCGTTTTGCATAATAAAGCCCTGTTTTAAGAGCCACACTCTCGTGGTAGCGTCGCCGGTCTCATGATTAACATGTAGCACACGCATTTCTGAAGTAAACACAACATAACTTGATAACTGTTCAGTGTCCGAGAGAAGAGTAATAGCTCGGGGACTGTGCTAGTCTCAGAGGTTTGATGCTCGGTTTGATAACTGTCTCATGATCCTGTCACTTGCTTGATGCAGCGGCCTCAGGGCATTCCTCCACTTCATTCCTGCACCGGCTGTTACATAAATTGCAGTCGTTGCATGCGGGAAATTATTACCTTCTGTAACTTGCCCCGACTTGACTTCTTGTTAAACAGGATCTTTTTTTTTTCATGAGGTTGACACCGTGGTGTTTTTACAGCAACTTGTTGCCAGTGTTTCCATACTGACATGTGTACACTGTAAGAGATCATTAATTTATGATGCTGGTTTCAGGCAGTACTATGTGAGGAAGTGCTCTACCAATAACAACGGCAGATGTGTCAATAGTGTAGAAAAAGAAAATAGAGAAAGAAAAGTCCCTCGCCTTAAGCCAATCAAGTGGTTTTAAATATGCATGAAGCAGAAGCGTCACTGTTCTACCATGGGCTAATACTGGCCAAAAGGATAATGATGGCATTGTTCTGTACATTTAATCGACCCCATGAATACACCAAAAGTACACCACATTAGTACATCCAATACTTTATGATGTCCCTACCCTGCTGTAGCACTAGGCCCCGGGCCCATTGGTTTCTAATGAATATGTAAATCGTTAAAAAGATTATGCACAAATATGTATTTTTTTAAAGACTCAGAGGTTTCTTAAAACAGCTGGGCACTGTAGGTTTTTTTTTAAATCAAACATTACTCAAACAGCAGTAAACAGTACATTTGTTTGGGACTATTTTCATCAGCGGATTAATACATGTTTGATAGACTCAGTAGAAACTACAGTGTCTTATTAAGATAAACAGATTTACACAGAACATACCGTAATTTATTCATATAAAATATACAATACCACTTATCCTTAACAGCCAGAAACAAACTAAACATGAGGGACAAAGGGATGTATATAATATCCTCAAATCATTTTCTTTACTTTATTTAAATATGAAATCTTTTTGACCTGACTTTGGACTGTAAAAGGGGACGAACCACAGGACATTGGAAGGCGTTAGTTGTGTCGGTTGCCATGCATCGAGGCCTAGAAGCTCCGAATGTTACCTCTCCTTTTATTCATTTCAATTTCCCGTTCTCGGCAGACCATTTGAAACAATTGCGAATAAAAGTGGCCAAGTGTGGAACACTGCTCCCCGCTGGCTGTTGCCTTTGATGAGTGAGCAGTTTATTAATTAGCCAGTCAGTCCGCAGAGCTCGGCGCGTTGCCCACAGAGCTGCAGCTTAGGTGTGTGTCTCGCAGGGAGAGGTAATAGTTTGTAGCCATCCAGATGCCAGAAGAGACGGCATGTCCGTAATCAAGTAAACAAATTCCAAGCCTCTTGTGACGACAATAAGTATATTTGCTGTAAATGCAGCTTGCTTTTCTGCCAGCATTTAATGGACAAACATAGTGCTAATTAGGCTTAGTAAACTAGTTCACTTTAGTGTGGGATGCAGCTCGGTTCTTGGCATTTTGTGGAGCACAGCAACAAGCTTTTCTGAATGAATTATACATTGGCATTGATAAGATTTGCATTTCATTATAGAACTCTGCTGTACATACATATTTCACTGCTTTGCCTAATATTCAGCCACGAGCTAGACAATATCTGATGTGGTGCAAGAAGAAAAATAAAATAAACCTGGTGGAAAATGCCCACATATATTTCGTTTGGCTCAAAGGGAACATGTGATCCTTCAGCTTGATGGATTATTTTTTTTTTTTATATATATATATGTTGTCAGCCAGTGTATGGGAACACTTAAACGAGCCGCTTCTCATTGTCAGTGTTTCTTAAATCGCATCAAACATCACCTTTCTTCGGGTGTACGTAATTGCTTATTGGGAAATATATTAAAGTGATCTGGCGAGCCCTGAAGGCATTCATAGCTGTGCTTAAGTGAGGTTAAGCTTTGTGAGATCTGTGCTGAATGCTACATTTGGCGTTGGCAATGATTCATACGCTCTCTGCATACATTCCCCTTTTAAAAGTTACAATTGTTTCGATTCGGGTTGTGCAGATTTTACAGACGTGTATCCTGATGCTTCGTCTCATTTCTCTCAACGATGCTTGGATGTTTAACGTGCTTCTCTGTGACTTGAAGTCGGTTATGTAAAGCGTCATCTTTCATATGCACGCATACCTCCAAATGCAAATATGTTTTCTCCCGAGGATCTATTTTTTGGAGTCAGAACAACACAGTCAACAAAAATGTGTTCTACTTTCTAATATGTAGCTATAAATACTTCACATGATTAATGCTCAAATGTTAAATTGGCACACAAAGATAGTTTGGACTTTACTTGGAAATGCTAAGTCATAGTGAGAATTAGAAACAGCATGACAAACATTAGTATAGAGGATCTATATGAGATGGGGTGTGTGGGGAGAGATTATAAATGTATCCCTCTGTTTCCTGGGGCTGCTCCAAATCCTTCAGGGTGCAGACCTGTGTCTGTAGAAATACATCACGATCAGAGGGTGTAACCTGTGCTGAGGTTAGGTCTTTTAGTGTGCACTTCTTTAAAGAAATGACAGATTCAACCTGCAAACACTCTACATTTTTGAGGTGAATCGATGTGTTTCAACGATTCTTGGGGCTCAAAAGGTAATGCGTGTCTGGAAATGAACTTCTATTCAGGAGACGGAATGGCCCCTCTCGTTTTGTGTTACACTGCGCCTATTCAGGTCTTTTCATTTGAAAAGGAGTGGGCTGCAGTGCTCATTGCAGCGCTAATGCACTCAATGTCCAGGGTCTTATTTAAAGTAGTTAAAGTCCAAGAACTTAATTTTTTTTAAATTATTTTCATGTGAGAAATGTTTTTGTGGCTTATGGTCATGTTCTGTTCCTTGCTCTCTCACAGAACAAGAAATGGAAAAGCATTCCTGACATAGACACATATTCTGCAAACTGAATCAATATTGTGTTCCGTAATTCTGTATAATATAGTTCATAGGTCTGTCCACATGAAACCAATTTCTTGAACAGTAAAGTCTTTTGAGCAGTGCCACAACTGTATTTACCATGTCATATTATACTTCGGAAATATCTATAATTCACAAAAACACTATTCTGTCCAAGCCATAATATTGAAAATGAAACCCAAACAAAAGTTGTATTCATATTATGAGACTTCAGCTTTGGCTTCATGTCCATTTTGCAGTACTGAAGAAAAAGGGGAAGGATCCTGTCTGTGTTTCTACCTCTAAAACAAGAACTTTTAATACCTTAGTTCTTTGTTCAGTGTTGGCATTTGTTAAAAGCTGTATAATGCAGTCAATTGGCATTATGTGTGGAGTTTTTCCATGAGGAAAATTGTCTAAATGGGCTCAGATGAGCCTTTGCAGGGAGGAAGTGGAGATTAAAGATGAACAAAACAAACAAAACTTCCTCAAATTTATCACAAGGGATCATCCCACACTGAATGGCCCCATAGATAAGCTAAATTTATTCCATTTTACCAAGAAATAACCAATAAAGCGATTTGTTTGTTTCAAAGTTAATAGCATGCAGAAGCGATTACTTTCTGAAGACTGGAGAGACTTTGTTGACGTCTGTGTTTAATAGATGAAACATGAAAATGCAAAGAGTCAGCAGGGGGGTGAATGAATGTGGTTTACGTAAGCTGCTGACCACAGAGTCTCCGGCCACCCTGCTGTGCAGCTGGAGCAACCGGGGGGTATGAAGAAAGAATTACTCCTAAGAATCAGACAGCACATCAAAGCGATGACCAAACAAGAAGGTGTCATTGGCCCGGGGGGCAGCGTGATTTGAATCCGACTTCACACATGCAGAGACACCTCCGAGGCACATTCAACACAGACGTACACACACACACACACACACACACACACACACACACACACACACACACACACACACACACACACACAGCACTCTCAACCTCAGGTAGGCGGTGGTGGCTTAGAGGCAGCATTGCCATGGTGGAAAGAAGTCAGAGCACTCAGCGAGCAAAAAGCCTCACAAAGCCCCGTCCGTGAATACATTAAAAAAGCTATTTTTGTTGTTTCCCAAGAACTTGTTTATTAGCGAGGATTGTTTTATCTTTTGCTGAGGTGCGCGTTTACGTCTGACCTTTTTCCCCTCCCGAGCGTGTGTTTCGTGAGCGCTTGTTCCCACAGACACCTCGCGCTTAACAACAGAGCTAAGTGGGTCAAGCATTGCATTTCAAATGCTCCGGCAGCCACAGCAGAAGCCTTGCAGGACCACGTGACTCCTCACAAGTCCCCACAAGTCTGCATTGTTGTTTGTTATCTGCATGCACGCGCATATGTATATGTCGAGGTGGGGAGTGGGTGCGGGGGATAGTGGACATCCTTGCGCTGCACCTCTTCTCTAAGGGATTATATATTAAAGTGTGCAGGCAGCTTGTCAAACAGTCACAGACGGGAGCTATAAATTGCGCCGGTCTGCGTAAACACGATTCGTTAAGTGCCAAAAGGTGCCTGGCAGGCGCCCCTCTGTTATGAACGTGAAGGGCAGTTGTCATGCTATCCACGTCCCTCTATTAGTACAGTCCACAGCAGGTAAACACGAGCCCTTAAATCCAGACAACCTGGGAATGTGTAACAGCAGATGGATGAGGTGGCGCCGAGCAATTAGCAGACAACACTTACGCAAATTAAGTTTGCCGCGATGGAGGGAGTTTGCAACGACAGGTCACCGCTGATACATTAACATCTATTTTTTATTTTTTTAATTGTTTATCGCTCTTGTAAAGAAACCTGGCTCGACCCTCAGGCAGAGAAAACCCATTAACAAGCTGTTTTATCCTCAACAAACAGTCAGATTGTCTATCTTTCTTACTTCCAAAGAAACTTTTTCGTGCCATTTTTTAGCATTTCCATACCAAGCGTAGTGCTATGTTTAAGAGCTGTGGCAAGTCTAAGGGAGATAGGGGAGACCAATTTGATTTCAGGTCTGGGCTCCTGTAATGTACACAAACTCATTTCCACTTAAACTGTCTTCGGATCCCGGGGACGTGACAGCTCCTCGCTATTCCCAACACTCATCACGTCCGAGATAACATTCTGCATATATTGAGGATTGTGAATCAGGTGAAGATGAGAAGTTTACAGGTTGAAGACGCATCGCTTCACTTGCCCAGAAAAAGAAATAGCAGATTTGTGAGGAAGGAGATCAATGTGTAATTATTGTATTTTATGTGCGCCCTTGCAATCAATCATTAACAATGGGAAAGGGTGTAAAAAATGATGGGATCGTTTTTTTTTTATGTTCGACTGCTGTCGTATTGAACAGAACAAAATCGGTAGTGGGCCTGCTCGCATTTTACTCTTAAGCCATTAGTACTCGAAATTCATGCAAAGACACGCTCTGCAGTTTCCACTTGAACAGTTTCAACTCAAAATATGGAGACAACCATTGGTGCAATCTCACCACATAAAGTAGAAAGACGTAGTTGGAGAAGGTTCGTGTTTTTTTTCCTATCTCTGTTTTATGTTAGTTTTTTTACAAGATAAGTGCGTTTTCATTGAGCCTCGATTTACATACAGTATTACTTTCAGTGAGTCAAGGTAACACTTTTAATGGCACAAGGGTCTTTTTAATTGAAGCCATTATGGTGATGTTTACATCTGGAGTTATAAAGAATTCATGTATTACAAGCTGACCTTGCCCCGACTTTCGATTAGTTCTTTCGAACTGATTACATATTTGCATATTCATTGGTTTCAAGTATGAACACATTGCAACCCTCATGACTGAGGATCTCTGTATGCACAAACCTCAGTGGTAAACATCATCAACTGTGTCCTTATGAAAGGTTAGGCATATATTATCATAACCAATTTATAACTTTGAAGGACTCACTTGAAAATTCAAGCTTTTTGTCTTGCCTTTTTGGTTTTACACAAAGCATATTACTGAGGTTCCAAAGCAAACAATACATACTATACATTTTAGACTCACCTCCAACCTTTCGTGCTAGCAACTGTTTAATTTCATACCATAATAAAAGCAGAAATTTGATTTATAGGCTATACAATTATTTGCTTGGGCAATAAATGTTACTATTAAATTACCCAAAAACTGAATAAATAACATGCAGACATTTCCACAAGGCATCAATGTAGGTTTTGAGTATGAAGATGATGTAGGTCAATCATATGCTATGGCAGTGTTTCCCAACCTCGGGGTTGAGAAACCCTAATGTGTCACAAGATAAACCTGAGGGGCAGAAGACGATTGACAAGTTAGGACATAAGAAGACGCAGACGACACAAATATGCTGTGCAAAATGAAGTATTATATATTAAATTTGGATGAATTTGGACCACTTAAGCAGTGCTTGGATCAAAATGGTTGGGCATGGCCTTGAAGTCCCCGGATCTCAACCCAATTGAGCCCCTATGGTAAACTTTGGACAAACATGTTAGACATCCCTCTCCATCCCCGTCGTCATAACTCTAAATGAGGGAATATCTGTTGGAGGAATGGCTTTAATCCCGTTAGAATCCATGCCAAGGAACATGGAAGCTGCCATCTGTACACCCTGCTGAAAATATTCACAAAATGTTCACAGTTTTTCATGGCAGCTAAAGCATGATTAAGGTATTGTTACCATTTGGGAAGTAGAGGTATCTGATTGACAGTGCTTGGCCCTGAGTGTTCACCCTTTTTGCCCCTGCAGCTGCTTCCCAGGTCACTGCTGTAAGTGAGCAAATAAATAAACATTACTTTGATTAGATATGCAGCCTGGGATGCATTCTCGTTTTCTCTGAGACAAACGCACAAAAGCAAACAAAGGATCAACTCAGTAATCAAATCTCTCTCCTCTCATTTCCTATGTGTGGTGAAATCATCTATGTTTTGTGTGTGTGTGTGTGTGTGGTGTGTGTGTGTGTGTGTGTCTGTGTGTGTGTGTGTGTGTGTGTGTGGTTTGCTTTTATGGAGGGCTCACAGCAGTTGAGAGATGAGAGAGGGATACAATTTTCAGCACCGTGCCGCTCTGTTATAATTAGAACAAATACGCCAAGAAAATGGCAATCTTGTGCACACACACACACACACACACACACACACACACACACACACACACACACACACACACACACACACACACACACACACACACACACACACACATTTGTAGGCCTTCTACAGAAAGCATGATTCCACAGCTAAAAATACCCCAGAAAACAAATGAAACCGCATCAAACCACCCTTCCCCATTAATATGCTGATTTCTGAGCAGCCAATTTTCATCGTAACAAAAATGTTATACCAATACCAGCTGCTAACCGCATGTTTGCTAATTTAAGTTCATCGTGACCAGCGGAAGTGCAGAATGTGTTTGAACCATGGCCATGGAATTTGATCTTGAGCTTTCTTGATCAACATCAAGCCAAAGTTGTTTTAAATCCAAGTTACATGGATACAAACAGACCTTGAATCTTCTCCTTAAAATGTGAAAGTTAATTACATTAAGGGGATAGAAAATCAACTGGTGATAAACTGTGAAAGATGGGATTTGAAGCTGTTGGAAGTGACTTTAAAGCATTTGTTAAGCTCTGTCAATTGCCAAAAAGACGCTACGCTGTCTGGGGGAAATTAATTGGTACCATTGAGTCAGTCTAATCAGTCACAGAAGAAGAAGAAGAAGAAAAAGCATGCCCATGGAAGTATGACCTTGGAAAGGAAACAAAAAAGCGACAACCACAACTTCCAGTATGGAAATTTATTTGAATGAGGGTCATTGCAGAGCGGTAATGTCAAACAAGCATCCTTCATTGAAGGACGGAGCTAGGTTTAGTGTTCCAGACTTCAATGGGTTGCCAATTTTAAGTGAGCAATCCGGTCTGCTAGCTTTCCAATTATTAATAAAGACAGAACAGCAAATAGAGGAACAGCAGAGAGGAAACAAGAATCCCTTCTGCAGCAGATACAGTATATGGACAGTTCCTCCAGGCGATTACTCAAGTCAGCTCAATGACTGGGGGCAACCCTGTGGTTGAGTTTTTGCTCACCTTTACCTGCGATGATGTGGATCCCAGAATCCTCACAGGACTTTGAATTATTTATCTCGTCAACACCAGCTATACTCGTTTAGCTCAATCTCCATGTTTTTTTGGTCTCTTTGTGTGCATAACATTTTTATTGTGCAGACTCAGTAAAACATGAACAGGGAGTAATGAGAGTAACACGTTGTAGCTTGTTTATTTGATACTTAGCTATTCAGCACAGAGATGTAAAGGCTACCTCTACAGCAAAATATGAATATATGTTTTCTTAAAAAGCACTTTGGTGCAGCGAGGTCAAAAACTTGTTCTGTTTTGGAGGAAGCCAACCAGGTGTAGGTGGTATTTTAATGGTTTGATTTAAAAAAAAAAAAAAAAAGTTTCCACCACGTGAAGGAAACAAGCAACAGATGTACTGTAATAACATTTGTGAGTACATGAGAGGTCAAAAATCCAGCAACACTAAGTCCAGCCAAAGAGATTGTAATATAAAGTTTCTCCACAAAAAAAGTTCTCAGTTTTTATAGTCGTGTTTTATGAGTTCTTAAATCAATGCAACACTAAATAGACACATTTTGGATAAAGACCTCCTCTATAGAAGCTTGAGAAAGATGCAGTTCTGAGGACCAAAAATGTTGTCACCGTTCCCAGTATTTTGGGCCCCTGGGCAAGAGCCTGCGTTTAAAAGTGACTTTTTACACTTGTTGCTGGTAAGCCAATCAAACGACTACAAAGAGAAACAAAAAGACCACACAGAGTTGCGAAGAGACAAAAAAACAAAAAACGATCACTTTATATGGCCCATTGTCTGCTACTCGGTGCATGACTGTAAAACTTTGTGAAGTAATATGAATATGAATGTTTTACAGGCTTTGGAAAATGCCACGCCCATCATCTGCCATCATGCCCATCATCAGACACATAAATTGTCATCTACAGCTAATAATGTTACATAGCAGCAGATATGTTATAGCTTCTGCCCAAATATGTTATTTTTCCAGTAGAGATAATGACTATTTCTTTTCATAATTCCACATTTCTTCATATTGATCTGTTCAAAGACATCAGTGTAGCTAAAGGAGCATGAACAGATGACCAAGTTGACTCCCTTGTTCTTCCTACAGATTGTCAGGCGAACAGCAACATGTTTTTTATTGGACTTTCAGTGGAAAAAAGAAACATTTCAGATGAACATTTTTCTTTCTGTGGCATCTCTCAATTGTGTTTTCTGTTCAATCCAAACAAACTAGAACACCTTTACAGAATGAGTGATAATGGGTTTCATCGGTTTACGACAGAAAAATAAAAGCTCTTGTTGAAAAGCGAAATCCAGATGGTCTTGGTCGTACTGCAGATCCCTGGTTTAGATAGATCTCAAGCCATATATTATACGATGAATGATTCGTATGATTCAGAGAGCATTAAGTCCACTGGCCTGGGTTGCGGCAAAGGGGTGAGGGGGGCTATAAAATTCACCTCAGGAGCCGTGAGACACCTTCGGCCCAGGCTTCGAGGCCCACCCACAGCTGGTTACAGAAGAAATGCGCCGGGCAAAGGTTCCATGAGTGGATCCTCCCACGTTGGCCGTCCCTGACCCGCCGAGTGGCATCCCTCTCATTCATTATGAAACTGAGGCCGGCCTTCCTAGACTGGTAATGAGATCATTGATTGATTTCTTCAGGAACCAAAAATAGGCTCCTCAGTGGTCTGCTCTGGGGCCACTGCTTTTTCCCCTATTCATTAAAAATATTTGTTCTTTTGTAAAGTAGGAAGAATACCTTTTTATACTGCATACATTCATGCTCTTCACATACAAGGCTGACAATGTGTGTCTGATGATTAGGCAGGCTCACCGGATAACATCCTTTACCAGCAGTGGTTAGAGCTATTTGAAGTGTAGAACTTTAAGGTTAACTGGCCTTGTATCCCATTTTGTTCCGATAGAGATTGTGTTTAATACTTCTTGTTTGATGCCCTTGTTTATCCTTCCACCGTCTTTCACAAAGACTCTGTTGCCTTTCATGAAAGATTCCTGACGGCCTAATTGCTGCTGTTGAAGCTAATTATGTAAATTTAAGCATGCTGTCACTTCACAACACTTTACTGGTGGCACTCTTGTCAGCTTGTGATGGTGCCATCTATTCTGCCCATGATGAATATCTGTCGTCACAATTCATGTGTGCTGGATCAAGAAGGTCTATGTACTGGATTTCCACCACCATGCTTTCCTCTAACTTTTAAGCATTTGGGTGGTCATTCCAGTTTCATGCCCCTCAAGAATAGTTACGTCGGATCCTGTGTACTGAAGAGTAATACTTTAGTTTTCAACAAAAAGTGCATAAATGCATTAGCATTATTCCAAAACTCTGATGACCTTCATGAAATATTGCATTAATCGTTTAAGGTGAACTCATATTCTTCATACATTGCACTCCTGTGGTTTGGAACATTGTGCTCTGCATTATAGCATTTATTATTATAGTTTTGCATGGTATTTCAACAAACAATAATAACCCTGTGGGTGCCCAGGATTCTGATTTGGGACTGATATAGTTTATGGAGTTCATTTCAGTGCATATTTTCAGGCCAGCGTTATATGAGCCACGTGGTGTTTTTAGCTGGCTGTGTGCCATCACACAACGTAATTATGGTTCCCTGTCCTAGCTTGGAGAATTGAATACTGTATTACTGTTTGCACTGTGCAGGCCAGTGGGAAAAAAACAAGTTCTTGAGTGGCATCCCCTTTTACTGTGGTAGGGTTGACCTTGCAAGGTCTCAAGAAGTGCAGACCCTAGCTGTAAAATAAACATCTAAAAGTACAAACCTCTCCCACAAATACAAGCCTTTAATCTGTCTCAATCTCCCTCCAATGGCAGACAGAGCGCCCCTCTTTCCTCCCCTCTCTTATAGAGAAACACAACCCTCTTAAGCTCACTCAAATTTCATCCCTCTCAAGTTTTGCCTCCAGTCTCGTTTTCACTGTCCAGGGATTGAGAGCTGCCATCTGTCTAGGTCATCCTCGCTCGCCTGCAAACTTTCGACTCAGGAGGCTTTTTGATCACACACACACACACACACACACACACACACACACACACACACACACACACACACACACACACACACACAGTCTCTTGGCTTATTGATATTCAAATAGCCCTCACAGGGGATTTTCAAAGCACCGCTAAAAGATGCATTAGCCGAAGAGAAAATGGGATTATTTTCTCAATTTTACTACTTACGATGGCAAACTGGAAGGGTTTGGATCAGAACAACACTGTAATTAGGTTTTTATTAGCATCTATGAAGGACTTGTAAAAGTGGTAGCGACGGTCCATGGTTTTTATTCAATCTGTAAACAAAAAGGGGAAAGTTAACTCCAGCAATCTGACAGATTTAAACATCACTTTTACACTTTATATTGCAAAAGTTATGGATCTTGGATTTGCTTTTTCCTTCTCATATTACAGCTGCCTGGTAGAAAATGACAAACCACTAAAACAGCTGTATTTAATGGAGGGAAAGTATTTTGAGAATATGCTGTTATAGAGAAAACAACCTGTACTTCAGCACAGCGATGCTTTGAGCTTAATGCTAACATCAGCATGCTAACCTGCTCTCAATGACTATTAGCATGCTGATGTTTGTGCACCATGGTCTCTTTCTTATTTTAGCATGTTAGCATACTAACATGTCAACAAAAAAACAGAGACTGTTAAGGGCGGGGCTAAAAATCAGTTTTAAAATAGAATCAATAACAGACATATTACAGTTCCTAAGTAACAGAATACAAGACAACAGTACATAAAAGCCCTTACACTCCCAATGATGTACTTCGATGTGTCTCTGAGGTCTCTGTTATTGTGACGTGCATCTTGGTCATATCGAGCATCACAGCAATGTGAACCCCTGCTGATGTAATAACTTCAATTATGCTTATGAGTGTGAGATTTCAAGTGGAAACGAACATCATGTGTTCCATTAGAATGTGTCACTGCATATATCCCCAGGCTTTCATCGGTATGATGCTGTTCTGTCTTTACAGTGCCATTATTATAACATATTTGAAAATTGAGGGCCATTAGACCCATAATCAAAGAAAGCAGAGTGTTTCTCCTGCCTCTTACTCATCATTTCATATGAAGTCTAATACTTTCCGGCTGAGCCGACAGCCTAAATGACTACCTTTAGCTCCCACAATACTTCTACTCAAACTTTCCACTGTTCGTTGTTGCATAACGTGCTGACAATGAAGAATAAACGTACGTTTCTGCAAATTAACTTCAGTTATTCGTTCTACATTCTCTCTGAAGCATGCTGCCATGCTTATTTATTTATTGTCTGAAAAAGGAAAAGGAAGACATTTAAGTAGAAAGAGAATCTACAATGAGTAATTCTGCTAAGTATGATTCAATTTAACTTTAATGTCACAATTTAATGAATGTATCTTATTTTACGCCGTTATACAAACATGTCTAGGCCCAAATTAGGTGACACAACATGCTGTTTTCCTTTTAAGACTTCCTCTTAGTATCACATTCCCTGTGGTTATGGGGCAAAGTATCATCTCAAAGTAGAACGTGGAACAGCAGAAGAAACAGGCCTGGGGTGATGTCACACTCTGAAGGGGGACACGGTCGAGGACAGTTCTGAGAAAGAAGGAGAGGACACTGACCCAGCAATGGCGCCACTAAATCCTACAGGAACAAAAACTGCTTTAGACTTGAAAGCCTGTGTAGTTTGTTCGAGCTAAAGCTAGAAATTGATCACCAGCAGGGTTTCATTTACCTCAAGGACTCCTTTACCTGGAGATGAACTGGAACAATAGAGGCAGTCCTCCTGTTAACCCATACAAAGCTGCCCTAGCACATACCTCTACATAAAAGTCAAGATTTCCATTAAGCACCTCTTCTTATATATTCGCTCCTCTGCTTTTTATGCAACACCAGCTCAGACTCTAATATGTTTTAAATTTAGGGGCCTCAGGTGACGTCAAGGGCTATATGTGTCTAAAGACTGTTTGCACCAGCCTGCAGAAACTCAACGACCTTACTTCCAACGTATTACCCAGGGAGTTGAGTGTGTATTTATGAAAGAACAAACAATAGGTTTTATGAAAAGCTGATTCACCACCAGGGCCAGGTACAGCGATGTAGCGCGGCAGATGGGCTATGAAATCCGGTTTATAGCCGGGGTAGTTCAAAGAATCCCTGAGGCGTGTTGTAGCCTCCAGATACTGGATCAACTGGATCATTGAGCTAAATGATTACTTATGAGCCTAATGTGCAATGTGTAGCAATTAGAAAGTCACATATGCGCGTTTTGTTTTCTATTATTTATGCTTTTTACATTATTTTTCTTCTCCTTTTTGTCTTTAAATATTTTATTGTTTGAGAGAAGTTTGTGTTTCATTTGCTGAGGAGAATAGATTACTTTCTCCTGAAATCCAGCTGCAGCACGGGTTGGCGTAATGTTGTTTTTATTGGTTCCAGGCAACAGTAGCATGTCTCAAAAGTCCTTGAATTGATTTAATGTATGTTAACATGTTAGAATGCTGTACCCAGATTTCAGTATGATAAAACAGATTTAACAGTATTCAGGTATTTAATTAAGATGAGAGTGCAAATGGTAACATGGGCACATTTTCTTTCTTTTTGTCGTTACGCTTTGGTTCGTCTTTCACTTGGCCATTGTGAGATTATCTGAAGGTCAACTTCCTGTTTGACAGCACTCCTGTTTGTGGTCTCACCTGGTATTAACCATCTCTCAAAAATCACAATGATTCATCTCATCGAAATATGAGTCACATAACTGATCGAGAGGAGAATGCAGTTGGGCGACTTGGCCCACTCTAAAAGAAGCCATGTGTGGATATATTTTAGAGTTCCTCCTCAATATTATGGGCTCCTGCTTCCTTTCCTGTTGGCACGACTGACCACAGTGAGCTGAGCACAGCATTCTGGCCCAAAGATAGATGTCACAGTGCATTACGGCACTAATGACTCAGTGGAAAGGACAGGCACTGGCAATTAGAGGTATGTGTGGAACTAGACGTGTAGCTGCGGTTTTACTGTGGAGTGGAAGGAGAATAGAGGGGACTGAATTAGGTACTGGGAGCTGCTGTTGCATTCCTGACAATAGGGATGTTGTGGAGTAATGATTTAGCTGTTTCTGCCAATAGATACAAAATGACAAAAAAAAGAATTGAAGTGGAATTATAGATGAAAACAGGGATAATAGAATGTCCCTGTAACAAACTTTCACAAAGAATAATAAAGGGTTTTATGGTTTTCACAGACAAGAGGCCTGTCCATCCCATTGTTATTATTGTTATAACCCCCTTTTTCTCTTCCTGTTATTTATTGAGATGGTACATAATGGAAGTATCAATTTTTTAAGGCTGGAGAACATTCCCAACCCTGCGTATGGAACACTATTCAAACTCATGATTGGAGGTGTAAGTAATAGCGATGGTTAAGCAGGGGAAAAGATGCCGTGGGAGAGTGAAAGAGACGGAACCTAATTGGGGTCTGATCATTTTAACTTGAAAAGTAATTTCCATAAACTCATACAGAGTGTGATATTGTAGGTGGTTCTTATGAATATGTATCACTATCATAAAAAACGGTCTGCAGAGAGTTGTAAATGCAAGAACTTTTTTTGTGTGAGTATTGTGGCTCACGGACTTGTTGATTCATACATTGAGGAAGAGCTGCTGGGTTGCGGACAGATTTAAGACCTCCTATCATAAACATTTGGATTTTTGTTGAATTGTAATATCCGTTGGGGGCAAACATCCAACGATAAAAAACCCCTGCTCATCTTGAGGCTACGATTGATGACAGCAGTTTGATCCAAAAGTCTTGAGAAAACGTCACCGTTGACATTTAAAGCCGCGGTTTGTAGTTGTGAAACCTCCTGCGGAGTGAAGATAAATAAGTATGATAACATGTCAGAATTTGGAGGAATATTGATGGTCAGCTGTTTGCTCTCAAAGCAATTTTGTAACTCAGGCATCAGACCAGTTGAATCTCTGGAGCATGAAAGCTTCACCCCATGTTGTCAACAAACCGCAAGCTAATTGCTATTGGCTCAGCTAGTGGAAGGAGGAAAGACTGGAGTCAATGTTGTTTGTCTGCTTTTCTTCGACTTGCCTAACTTTCCCGGGGCTAAAACTAAAAACACACCCCGGTGATGATTCCCTATGATTTCAACACTGCCAACATTGTGCCTGTAATCAGATCTCCTCAAGCAGGAGACTCTAATGGGCTGTGATCAAGACAACAAAGGGAGATGGGTGTATTTTAGCTGGGACCCAAAACTAAAAATGTACCCAATGCTAAAAACATCATGGAGGTATTGTTCATTGAGAACGAAGATGCTCCAGGGAGGCTTGATCTCATGACGCCGCTGAAGCCAGCGTGTCCAAACCTTAAGGCTGACTCCTACTCCTCATACCTGCAGTCATTAAAGGGATTAAAGGGAATGCCCCTTGAGCTTTTCATTTTGATAGAAGAAAAGATTACTGTGCACAAGACTGACCAACAGCATTTGGCTACAGCTGTGCCCTGGTGGGAAGGTAAACCTCGTTGGTGTCCTTCAACCTGTCCTAATATTTGAGTCACACGAGTCCTGATCCCCCCCTCTAGTTCAAGACCCTGATGCTAACACAAAGCCACCAATGGGCTGCCACCTGTCTACCTTGAGGCGACGGCAAAACCCTGTGCTGTAGCTTGACGTCTCCAGTTGCTCGCCCGGAGCCAGCTGCTCACAAAGGTCCTTAGAAACGTGTCAACACTGTTCTCTGATCTTGCGTCCCAACGGTGGAACAAGCTCGCCACAGAGGACAGAATCAGAGGATCCAGAACACGGAATGCTTTAGTTGTGCCAGCATTGGGTTAGTGTAATCAATACCAACATGTGTTTTTGTGACAGTATTTTCCATTTCTCTTGATGAGAGTAAGACGCAGCTAACAGAAATGTAATCTGTGATTTGCATTCTGCGTATCACTAATCACTATCACTCATTTCTTATGCTGTTTTGCAGCATCAAATCTGACTGGACTTTGTACTCCACATTGCACTTGGAATGAATCATATTTGCATTTTTGCAGCAAACTATGATGATTTATTGATGTTATTTAGTTCTTCTCTGCACTGTGAAAGTATGAAAATTGAAATAAAATGACAAAAAAAAAAAAAAATAGTGATTTGCATTGTGCTTTCTCAAGTTTTGGAAAACCTTTTTTTCTTCAGTGCGAGAAGCAGCACAAGCAGCAGAAAGATGAAATAAGGACACCTACTGTAGAGGGGAGACAGATCAAAGGGAACATACAAATATTTGCTTCTCATAGTTTCGCTCAGTGATGTATCTAAGATAAATGTAACTCAGGGTATCTTTAGAAAACAAATATTACAGAGCAACAGAACTGAGTACATACAGTATTGCCTGTATGGTTGCACAGCATTTCAATTATACGGACGATGTTACGGTGATGACGCCTCGAGCTTCAGTAACTCTAAAGCTATCAAAATGAAGTGCTATCAAAATGAAGTGCCGACGTAATGTTTGGGCCCTCGGCGTCTCTTTCCCTCGTGATAAACATGTGCATTTCAAGCCATTTCACTCTAATCCCCCAGCAAATAGAAGATGACATATTGTTGTCTCCACTGTGAATAATAATTAGCCGCTGGCAGCAACAAACAAGGAAAATAATAATTTGCAAATCAGATTTAAGTGGCTGCCTCTGTTGCATCTTCATCATTACATCTGCAACAAGTGTGTACTCCCGAGGCCACCGGAATCAATAATGTTTCATCCCTTTATTTTATTAACTGATATTTCCTCCCCTTGCAACGCAAAACACAAACTGCGTTCAATAATTTGTTAACGCGTCGAGGCTATGCATCAGTCAGTGTGCGGAGCTCTGCAAAAACAGACCTGAAGCAACCAAACAAGATTCCACAGGCGGGGGGGGGGGGGGGGGTTGACGCATCTCTTGTTACCAGAGGGAAGAAAAGGATGGCTGCCTTGTGCTGCCATTCCGAAGGTGAGCACGGAAGGCTCTGGGGCTTTTCATACACTTTCCCATTACCGTACTGTAGATCGTACCCTGTTTGTAGCACTGCTGCACTCCTGGCTGTCACAGAGTGCGCTTCTACTTGTCCTTTCAAATCTTTGCTGCAGCACAAAACCCCAGCACAATCGCGTCATGAGTCACCGGAGATGAATCGTCTTGAAAGGGGTAAATAGAGTACTGTGGCTCAGGATTGGCATTGATGTGCAAATGAACTGATTTCTATGTAGCTCGTCGCTAAGCTATAGTTCCTTTGCAGAAAACACGAGCGTGTTCGATGTTAATTTGCACTTGTTAAAACTTTCCCCTCACGTGACCTTATCAGCGAATTCCAACCGCCGCTGCAAGCTGAATCACTGTGCCGCGGGTCGGAATGGGACGAGCGACTGATCCCGACCAATTGAAAACAGGCACAGCTGTGCTCCCCCGCCGCACAGCCCAAACTCATTTCAATTAGGATTGTGGCTGGCACAGCTAATCATACAATCGCTTTTTAAAAATGAAGTATATTACGGAAGGGGCTGCGGAGCTCGCATGATGGGACAGTGTCTCCGGGAGAATGGCTTAAATGGAAAAATGCAAATATGGGAGCGAGAATCACTTTTCATCATCCACCCCGATTGTGTCCTTTGATTAGCCCGTCCAATCAGTTCGGCCTGTGTGTGACAACCCCCCCCACACACACACATCGTCTCAAACTACAGACCGAATGAAATTTAAAAACAAATGAGATCACCTGATGTCGCATGTGGTTGTTTGCTGCAGCAGGTTTTTGTGGCGTCTAATTTAAGCTCAGTGGGAGCACATCAGTAAGGAAAACCTCACTTGACTTATTACCGGAAGAAATCCTCATATATTCTGCGCCCGTACCGGTGAGTAGCTGTAGATGGAGATAGATGGAGGCTTCCTGATTGTGGCACAGAGGTGAGCGCAGCATCAAGATGTAGGAAAGTTTCCCTTACAGCCCTTTGAAGTTCAAGGGAACTGTGGGACCATCGCTGGAAGCAAATTCACTTTTTATTTATTTATTTTTTTCTTCCCTTTTTGCTAAGAGCAGCCACACTCTTAAGATACAAACATGAAAGCAAATAGAGCCGTGAGGGAACAGGGCGCTGTTATTGTAGAGGGCTGGGTTCTTGTCAGGCTATTGAGTTGTTTACATCCACAATTTCTTTGACAAAAGCTGGCGTCCTCAAACACTGGCAGTGTTCCATATGACCTGTAGCGAGGAGAAGCAGCAGTCTCTGAACCGTGTGCTGTAGGATTATTGTAGGGATGGGGGGGGATTGCTGCATTATTTCAAATTGCTTGAAACTAACATTACATTTCTTTATAATTATATATAGATATCGAACAAATTGGAGTGTAATTTTGCCTCCCCTGTGTATTTGTTGTACTTTTGCTTACAGCCACAAGTGTGCATTGTTTGGCATTTCTGGTATGAGCGGTAGAAGTGGGTAATTAGCAGGACAAAAAAAAAGAACAAAGAAAAGAAAAGCACAACTCCCACTCCAACTTCAGTACAAATCAAATATGTAGATGATTGACAAGTCCTCTCTTGTGCTCAGAACCAAGTCGCTGTGATGTTTTTGTGTGCAAGAATCAAATGAATGTGTGTATCGGATCTGTACTCAAGTAATGTTTAGACTTCGAGGGTTGGGAAAATAATCCCAGTGTCATGTATATGTTCTGTACCAGCCACAGACTCGGTGTTTTAATACAAATACCCTGGATGTCCTGGGAATCATTTCACACATTTTCCTCAATTTCACCCTGACCTTTTTGGCAACTTTGAAATTTCTTTAAGAGAAGTTCTGTGGGTTTGTTTGGCTGCACAGCTTGAGTTTGTAATGACTGGCTCACCGGGGGTCATTGGAGTTTATTACGAGCTTGACTTTGTTGAAAGCTGTTTTTATTGGTTTTATTTCCCTTTTTCCCATCTTTGAGGTCCAACAATGCATTTATTTGCGTTTGTTTTGCTTTGTAACCTTCATTGCTTGCGTCTTCTTCGCCTTTTGATGGCACACTGCCATGTTTGCTGATAAAGTATCAACACATTGCTATTGGGCAAAACCCCAGAATGTGTTCAATGCCAACGTTTGTATCCACGGTAGTCTCGGGATACCAGACAATCGGAGTTCTCCACCTACCCAATTCTAAATGCAAAGCTGTTTCTACAACTGCTAATCACAACCATTTATCTACAAGTACATTTAGGCAAATACATTGTTAGGGCCACATTGTAGTTATGGTGAAGAGTAAAACAATTGTATTGCATGTCAGTGACTTGATGTGAACGACCATCTCTTGTGCAAAAGTCGGACGCGTTAACACGCCAAACCGGATATTTCTCTTTTTTATTCCGCTAATTCTTTGTAATTCTACCCACAATGCACCTCAACAGCCAACAGTTTAGTTGGAGATTCAACTGCGTTAAGTGGAGGCACATGTAGCATCCCTCACTTCAAACAGAGAGGAGGAGCGAGGCTGCAGAGGGTCTGGAAAAGCTCACTTCTTTCTCACTCCGAGCCCCCAGACTTAAAGACTTGTAGTCCTCGAACCCGACCAGTTTATCAGACTTCACACAGCTCCCTCTGGAGCCACCAACTTTATACCGCTCTTTACATATATGCAGTAGCACTCCTGAGTCCTGTAAACAGACTTTGATGTGGAAAATGGTTCCCCTTTTAGGATACTGAGCTGGTGTCCTCATACACACATGCTAGTCGAGAAAACGGGGTCCCGCGTATCAAATCATCTACCCACAAGAACGAGTGGTCAAGGTCCCCAGAGGGTAAATTTAATATATTCCCTCTTCCAACTGAGAAAGGATTGTGGAAACGTGTGACTGGGCTTTTAAAACGACTTAATCCATTTTGCATTTCCTGTCAATTTGGCACTCATCTCTTCTTTTGCTCGTCTTGTCCCCAGAATAAGCTCCTCCAAGACACTTGATAATATCATTGCTCGGCCATCGCAGCAGACAAGCAGCAGATGCTGTAGGGCAATTCAAATGACGGGTTTTAGTAAACAAACCGCGGGCGCCACCAACGGTCAATACTTGTGGCGCAGTGGCGTGCCGGCTGGAACTGTGTTAGTAAAAGCAATGTCATCAGAAATGATTCAGCGTTTGTATAAATCTTGCCTAATCCAAACTCTCTCGCCTACTCACATCTGATATTGTTTGCCAAATATGCACGGCAAGTGGAGTCTCAAGGCTGCAGCTGAGTGCGGCCCGCACAAGCAGGCAACCTGGCCATTATAGATTATCATCAGGGTGACAAATGAGCCGCGCCTGGGGGGGAACTTTTTCTTTTTTGTGTTTTTCCGTGTGTTGTTGGCCTCCCTGTGTGCTTGTAATGCTGCTGAATGCAGAGCAATATGCAAACTTCCCAAAAGTGTGAAGCAGTTTGCAGTGGTCGGGTTCATCGGAGCTGGAATATCAAGCGGTCAGACGTCTGACAGCCGTATAATCAATTCTCTGGCTGAATGAATCACACACGGTAATTTGCCTGAGCGGGACAAAATGTACAGAACAGTGCAGCTGATGGATATTGTCACAATGGAGCAAAAAAGCTGTGATTTTCCCTTAAAGCATCTGGCAGTTTCTGGGAGGCAGTTGAAGCAGACTTTATTTCCCTTCTGTGTTCGTTGGCATGATGGGAGAGAATGACGGCGGCTTATGTAACTGACACCAGGAGGATTCCTTTTTGGTATTACACTCACTAAAAAAAATAAAATCAATATCTGTGAATTACAAAAGTAGCTGCTTGCCTTTCATGTACCCCCCCCCCCAAAAAAAAGTCTCCATGCGGCAGAAAATAGCAAAGCGTGACACCATTTAACCCTTAGAACATCTCAATAAATTAGCGATTGAAGAAGCTTGTAAATATTACAATGTTTTTTTGTATAATGAGGATGACATATTGGCGGCATTAATAAATATTTTACATCGTTATTTTCCCCTGCCCTCGGGTTAAAAGCGAACTTTCGCAGGGAGCAGAATGAGACAGATAATGTCCTATGTTTGAATAATGCATATTCATGGCCTGGATTCCGAAAGTATGAGTTGCAGCCCAATATGTTTTAATGAGCTCGGTTCCCAGGGTGAGGGAGGAAATTTCTCATTTGAGTCCCAGACAGAAAAGGTTAAAAGGAGCTCTCCTTTGCCAGAGAGAGGAAGACACAAAAGGGGAGAGCGATGGCGTAACCGCAACCTCCTGCCAGGTTACATTCACAAAAACACTTTTTTTTGTTCACGCCGCAAACACACGCACGCATCTGGAATGTTTGATGGCCCCTATCTTTTGTGTCACGCAGAAAATAAATATTGCATTATGCTGATATTTTATTCAGGTTATTTGCTGAGTTAATTGAGCTATGAGAAAAGTCCTGGAGGACAATGAATTGCGTCTAATCCCATTTCATTATGTCTAACCTCACAGTCCGCGTTAATTGACGGAGCTGCTGGGACTGCGTTCTAATTAAGCAAGTGTGACGACTCCCGGCTCTCGTTAGAAAGAGACGTGGATTCTTTGATTGAGATCGAAACTTCTTGAAGTTTCCACCTGTGTTTCTCCAATCTGAGCCGCTGCAGCAAACATCCTCGAGGGGCGATAACCTTTATGTCGCCTGGGTGCGTCATAAAACCCCAACACTCTAATTGTTATTATGGATAAATTTAAACACACAGCACACATTCTTTCCCCCTCCTCTTCACACTGAAACGCCTCCCCCCCCCCTCCAGACCTGCTTCCGGCAACGTGAAGTGATCTCAGATCTATGCTCCATTTAATCCGTGGCACAACAAGTTGCTGTACCGTCCGCAGAGAGGAGCGCCGTCTCTGAGTTAATAAAGCAGGATCAAGTACACGACAGCGATTGTGCTGTCATCGCACGCGCACCCCCTGCCGCCCCGCTTTTACAGTAATGAGCTGGGACGCTCGTTCTTCATCCCCTCAGAGGCAAAATCACATCTCATCATAGAGGAGATTCCAGATGGGTTTCTCCCCACGTATCTTATGTTCTCCTCTCCTGCACACACACACACACACACACACACACACACACACACACACACACACACACACACACACACACACACACACACACCCCTCTTCTGCTTTTTACAGTCCTAATCTGTGTTTGCATCTTTGCAGTAGTCCCGCGGTTCTTGGCTTGTGATCCACTGAACAGCAGCTATAAGCCACAGCATGTACCACGTCTCGAATACAGTCTTCACTCGACTCAGCGTCCACTTTACGTACATGAATCATGTAGAATGTGCGTGTGGTCCCCTCAGGAGAAGCCGATCTGACTCACATTTTACAGACTATATGATTGCCAAGAATGTATACTGCTAATGGATGCCTTTATGGCCTCTATTAGACTCCATGTCGGTGTTTGAAAACTGCAAACATTGACCTTCCATTTAGCTAGGTCAACCCGCTCTTATAGGACACACTGGAAGTTTCTGGGAGATTTCCTTGGGAGGATTTTAGGTTACATTGTAACATTTTTTTTTTTTTTTTAAGAAGTGCTGTGCTTGGACTTGTCAATTCCATTCAAATTAACTTTATTTTTTATTTTTACTTCAAAGAAAGATAAAGTGGTAAGGAGTGTCGGGGTTTGAAACCGTGTTGTCTTCAGACGCCTAATAAAACAAAGAGCGCAGACGGCAGCCGCTCCTTGAAGAGCACGCAGGTTTTTGTTCTGGTGAATCAATTATTGATAGCTCTACCTTACTGGTGCAGGAGAAGAAATGTATGATGAAGGTGCGCCAGAAAAAGCTTAAGCTAGGAAACTCGCAGCACGCAGTAAGACCCAGAACAGTTACGAGTGCACAGCACTTTTTTTCCCTTTTTTTGTGTGTGTGTGTGTGTGTGCGCGCGTGCTTCCGACTTCAAAAGCGTTGCAGTTTATCTCACAGTCGGCATTTCTGTCCGACTTCAAATCCCAGCTCTGAGCAGTGCATCAGGAAACATCAGCTTCATCTCGTCTGTCTGCTTCATTATCAGCACAAACTAAAATATCACTCAAATAAAGTTCCCTCACCAAATGTGATGTCCTGGAATGTGACATAAGAGTGGGCTTGGATATGTGAAAAAAAAAAAAAAGTAGAAGGCACAGGTCCAAATTTACTCTAGGCACATTGTCCATGCAATTATTTTTATATAGCACAGCAGCACTGCAGACGCAACCCTCCCTGTGCACGCCTGGTTTGAAGCAGCCACATTGAGCAAGCACTTGAAAAGATAATAAGTCTTTGATTTCTCAAAAAGGTAAAGTGAATGAAACTAGTGGCGTGCCATGTGACAGTCTGGGCTGATATTCAGAGACTGGAAAGAGCAGACAGTAAATACAGCTGAAGGGATCATTTTGGTCTGATATTGAAGTCACGAGAGAGTTATAAAAGGGTTTCTTCTGGGCGTGGATATTTCTGTCTTTTTCATATTTCTCATTTGCGTCAAACCGTTACGCGTTTGCTTTTGTCCGATGGGGATAGGTTGTGGGATGTTCCATTGATTCATGTGCGCTCCACACACACACACACACACACACACACACACACACACACACACACACACACACACACACACACACACACACACACACACACACACACACACACACACACACACACAGTAGGAGTAGAAAAAGCGGAAGCATTTGAGAGCTAATACGGATTGAGGATCAATCTAACCTTTACAAGTCTTTTCTTTTTTTCCTCCTGTCCTCATTATACCAATGTAATGTGTGGTGGAGGGCAGCCAGTCAGAGAGAGGTCAGGAGCTGCAGCAGCTGAGCCTGATGGCTCTGCATGTTGAAATCTGGCAGATTTTTTTATTTATTTGAAGGGCATTTGTCCTGGCTGAGCACCAGTGGTGGTCTGTGTCATGTTAGTGAATCGGACACGGAACGACAGCGGGAGCCTGCTGTGACATAATCTCACATGATCATTAGAGGATAAGAACTTTGAGTTTGATAAACGACGGGATGAGCGCGGTGATAGAGAGCAAGGGTTTTATTAAATACAGATTCATATTTCAAGTGTGTTCAATCAGCAGTGAATTTCCATTTCCTTCAACTTTCCGTGGGTCTTTTTGCCTCGAGGAGCAGCTAACCCTAAAAGGTTTCATTAGTTGTACGATGATGAAGTGCTATTTTACGGGCTTTTCAGCGTTGGAATGCAATTTTTCAAACGTATATTATTGTAAGTATTGTACTTAAAGCTACTATGAGAAACTTTCATTCGTTTGCATCTTCATCCACACATCCCTGTGGACAAAAGCGGTAGTGTTCCTGAGCACCAGATTCCCTTTTAGAAAACCTCTCATTTTACTGCACCAGGGTCTGACAGTCTGCCCCATGCAGTCCTGGTTGTGGTTCTCTCGTGCCTCCCTTCCCACCAGGAGCAGCGAGGCGAAGCTCCGCTCTTGGCAGGAGGTTAAGCTCTCCAACTCCCGCTGGAGCTCCGACTACAGGTCGAATGCATTAATATGTTTGCTGATAATGTCTTTTTTAAGATGAAAAAGGTTCTTTGAGAAATTCAAAAGGATTTCTGTTCAGAACATCCTTGACTTCAACCATGTAAAATTTAACTCATATAATTCCACTCCCATTTAAAAACACATCGTAAAACGTCTCTTTTATAGAAAGAAGTTCTTTCAAAGTGCCAGTGGTTTCTGTTCACAGCATGCTGGACTTTAACCTCATAAGTAACTCCTCTTGTTTAGGATGTGTGTACTCTAACCTCCAATCATAACTGGTATTTGGTACAAAGTATCCACATAAAAAGCTCACTAAATACACAATCAGAGGCTTTGAGTTTTGAGACTAATAATTCATTATTTTACATTTCATCATTTTAGTTTTACTTGATTTGATTTTTTCCTTTAGCCCTTCATTGTCTGACGTGCTTTTAGAATTCCACATTTGTACATTGACCCTTAGAACTTTTATACTTCTAAAAAGAAAACCCTGCTGCCATTTATTCTTTTAAATATCCTTCCAAACAGAAACACCTTCACTGCGGCTGCAAATGGCATCCGACTCAGCCGTCAAATCATTTTCCACTTTGGCTTGTTGGTGAAAGTCAGAGGTAACGCAGATGAAACATAATTCCTGGATTGGGAGGTTAAAATAACCATTACTTCCCCAACAAGTGACAGTGAAAAAGAGCTCAGTAAAAGAGCCTCCAATTTTTTTATCACATCCCTCAAAATGATGTATACATCTCTTTTAAAAGTTGACACGAATGCCTCGGCTAGCAATACCTGACTTCTGCATCTCCCTCCTCTTCTTCCAGCCCTGCAGAGCCTTGTAATGGCCGAGCCCGCGTCACGCATCAAACCGAGCCGAATTGACGACGCCCGACACGCGTGACATTGATATTCATGGTGATCACGCGGGTCATTTAGACCCGTAGTAGGGGGAATTATGTGGAAAGTGCAGAGTGATGCAGAATTGTCAGACTATGGAGCGTCTGGGACCAGAAGATGCCCTTGGATGGTCCCCTTTAGTGGACTCCAGCATGGTGACAGGTGTGTGTGTGTGTGTGTGTGTGTGTGTGTGTGTGTGTGTGTGTGTGTGTGTGTGTGTGTGTGTGTGTGTGTGTGTGTGTGTGTGTGTTTGAGGATCCGAGCCAATTTGTCATCATCTCAATATGTCTTTGTGCTGATGAAGACCAAAATATCAGTTGCTCCTCATGAATATGTAAACAGCGAGATGAGGACGGCCACTCAGAGCGAGTCTGAAGGATTTGTCCTTGTCGGAACGTCTTCACACAGCAATCTTACAGTCTCTCATTTGAGGATTCAGCGTCTAATAATAAAACAAACATGCGGAACCTGATGCTCAACAGCTGTGACATACAGATGTGACAAACAAACAGAATAAAGAGGAGAGGGGATCCTGCAGCAACAAGAAATAACTACTTTTACTCGCCAAACTTTTCCCAGCCGCTGTAGCACATCCGTAAATTTGATGCGAAAAAAAAAAAAAAATCGTCAGATGGCTTTTGTGAAAAATACTGACATTTGCATATTGTGCTTGACAGACTCGTCCCATCTCTCGGCAGCACAAATGTATCAGCAATGCAGCAGTGTGGAGCAAATGGAAGCGATTCCAGTCCCCACAGCCTTGCTCGTGTCATTCTCTATCTAGGTCACACAAACTGGGAGACTGGCGATGCTAAATGGCATCATTACTCCACTAAGTGCTCACCACCCCTTTTTTTTGGTGACTTTTTTCGTGCATTTCTGTTGTGCTCTCTTTCAAAATGCTTTTCATTCAAGATGAAGCAAGTGGGACGCAAAAGTCTGGGTCTGATCTGAGGTTCTGGGGGCTTTGCACTGTTATCAGTGGATCAGACATCACATTCTTTGATCTGGAGTGATTTGGGGAAACTCTCAAGTGAGGTCATAGTGACTACAGAGGATGAGTGGTATCAAAGTGATTGGGTTATGAATGGGAGCACAGTCTTTACAGGAAATACCAAACCGGGGTGGTTTGATGCTTCTGAATAAGCCACAAAAAGAAAAGAAAAATCTGGCAATGCCAAAATGCTACTGATGTCACAGAGCTTTATTTGGCTCATTTGGTCATCAAAAGGATTCCGGAGATTTGATTACAGCATTTCTAACGCGTTGTGTAATGGTCAACAAAGAAATGGAAAGGGATGAAAGCGTGTGTGAAATGTGTTTTTTCGCAGAAACAACGGGTGTTTTGAGAGAGCGGTTGTTCGTGGCTTTGGTGCACCAGTTTTGCAGCAGAATTGTGGGTAATTTGATTGGGAGGCTGTTCACAGAATTACAGGTCAGAAACCTTTCCACGAGAAGCATCCTCGGTATTGTGCCGTTAGCAAAGAATGAGGGATTTTTCCTCAACTGCGGCTCCGCAAACACCGTTATCTCCTCGCTCTTTGAGAAAAAATACATTTGTCTTCGCATGAGGGATCTTCCTCATATATTCTTATCAGGCGAGGGAGTTACACAAAGAACAAGCCGTGGTGCGAGTGTCCCCCCTGTTCTCTGCTTGAGTGTTAAAGCCGCAGAGGTAGAGCTAAATAGAAGAGTGATTCCTTTTCAAATTCTCTGCAGCTCTGACTGAAGGCTGCTCTAATCAGCGCAGCTCTGTGTCACAGATGCCGTCGTCTGGTTTGTGTCGGCTCTTAAGCGTTCTAAAAATGGGAAGTGTTTACAGTGCGGGGCCGTGTTCTTTACGAGCCCATATGGGCCGGTCGGATCTGTTTCCAGTCAGACTCTTACGACACTTATCTGCTTTCACTTTCCTCCTTGAACATGAAGGATGGTCCCCGGTGGTAGCCGTTTAGGATCAAGGAGGTCCGGCGGTAACGCCAGGAAGTGCACTTTACAGCCTGCCACATGGTGTCCATCTACCTGTTGTAGTTCTCAGCCGTAACGGAAAATGAAACTCAGGTGATGTAGTTGGCTTGAGTAAATATTGACTTTCATTCCATTTTTATGTTCGTGTACAGTGTATGTGACACTTTTAAATGTCCTCTTGGAGTAATGTGGTACGTGAGAAACACAATGTGGCAGCTTGTGGGGCACAGCCAACTGGAAAACAACCCATAAAGATTTAGAGATTAGTTGAAAAGGAACTAGGTAGGGTAGCCATTTTCCTCTTTTACTTTGTCAGGAAATATCTTTTGTTTCCACACTTCTGTGATTTTAGCATCAATATTTAGAGACATTTTATACAACAAGACAATTCTACATATGATAATCACAGTTTGCAATCACCAACAACTAATTACTGTTTTACATATTGGGTGTGTCACAGATTATTTAGGGTGACGTTGAAAGAACTACTGTATCGTTTGTTTGGGTTCCAATCGCCTGTCATCATGAAAACATTCAAGCTCAGCGGTTTTAGCATCCAAATCTAAAAATGCAAAAACAAGCTGAGAACAGGCACTTTATTAGCTCTGCTGTGCCTTTTTTGTCCGTCATCACATAAACAGACCGACCGATAACTAAACTGCTTTTGTTTCCTTCCTGAATAGTGACGAATGGCTTCAACTAGAAGAGGTTTACAAAACCAGGAAGTTTGTGGTTTGCCAATTGCCTGTTTTATATCCGTCCATCCTGGAGGTTGTGATGGTATAAAACAACAACTTGATACTCTTATTTTTGTTGTGCCGCTCCCCCGAATTGCAGAATGTCGACCTTTTATTTGCAGATAGTTTAAGTTGTACAGCCTGTCTGCTCTTGAGGAGGAAATAAACTCACTTGGCCAAGCTAAACAACTACATTTTTTTCTGGCTAAGAATCACTTGAGTTAAACTCTGTGGAAAATTAGTCAGACAGGAGGCGACTTTAAGCTTCTCATCTTCATTTTCTGGTATCTCATAGCAAAGCAGTGCGTGTTTGAATTATTTTTTAACCGGACCCATGTTTTGTGTCCACACATAAGCGCTGTCGCATCAAAAAAAAAGGTTCCCATGCCCAGCACCTGCCCACATCACCTGACTAACATCACCGTTCACACGGGAACGCCTTGTGGTAATCCAATCTAAATGCCAAAGTCTTAGACAATACCTGGTATATCATCACTTTATTATTTATTAAAGATAGAGCAGCCCTGGAAATGGAATCCATAAACAAATCCCAGGCATCATAAAGGTGCCTGCATTTACATTTGTTCAAATAAACAGGGTTAGGTCTGCTTTGTGTTTTGCTCACCCACCAGGCGAGTCATTGCCATGCTGAGAGGCTGTATGGGAATCATCTTCTTTAAAAAAAAAAAAAAAAGTTCACATTTACATTAAAAGGATGGAAATTTATTCTTGAGGCCTGTGATAAAGCCATATAAAGGAATTCAATGAGGTTTTTCTGCAAAGACCAAAAGTGGGTCATAGGATTACGTGAAAGTATTTCACAAACAATTGTCTTCTTAATGCCTCAAATCTTGACTGCCCTGCAGGATTATGCGAGGAATAGGAGCACACATTATAAACACGGTTCGAAAATCTAACAAATATTTGGTCCAGATGGAGCTCCATATGGATGCAGTGGAGTTTGTTCATGTCAGGGGGAGACACATAAGAGGGAAGTCTGGTCATAGTTAAATGTTTAAGAACACATTTTCCGGTCTTTTCAACAGCAGTTCACAGCTGTTGGAATGGCACTTTACCTTTCCGCACCCCCACTCTAATGCATCGCCAAGGCTAAAAGGTCATTAGCTCATATGTCACACCTTGACAGCCTCACTCTCCTGTTTCAGCAATGAGATACCTGGACCACGTCCCTGTGGTCACCCTCAAATACGTGCCTTTGGGTCAAAAGCGATCAGCTTTGTCAGAAGCCAAGACATGAGCTGAAGTCCG
The DNA here is from genome assembly GCF_023349555.1 of Cebidichthys violaceus. NCBI lineage: Eukaryota > Metazoa > Chordata > Actinopteri > Perciformes > Stichaeidae > Cebidichthys > Cebidichthys violaceus. The sequence goes on along the minus strand of NW_027176417.1, from coordinate 4,987,552 downwards.
TCACTGTGGCGGCTTGCCAATAATTCAATGTTTGAAGTTGCAACGTGACCGACTGTATTCAAAGAATTCCAAGCCATGTGAATTCAGCGAAGGAAACACTTGTTTAAATATTGATAAGACAAGTGGTGGCTATGGGCTGTGTGCCAAATGTTCTATTTGTTATAGAAACACTGTGTGTTGGAGTTAGTCATCCCTGCATTAGGCCCACACCATCATATTAATAGAACTTATACAACACTTAATCTGTTCAAGTATGAGCTGTCAAGCGAAGTTACTTTTTATGTCTGAAATGTCAAATGACACATTTTTATTAAAGTTGCATCCATTAAGATTTTTATGAATCTCTTATGAAGATTTTAATTTTTCTTTTTGACAGAGTTTATGGTTTCGCATTTTCTCCACAATAGCCATTCAATGTATTTTCATTCAGTAAACATCTCTCTATGTCGTAGCTTTATAGGTGGTGGCGGGGTCCGCCATTCTCGCTCTGGATTCAGATTGGGTTACACGATGCAGTATGTTTTCCATTGTAATAATTGTAATGTGTATCTCACTGATAACACCGTCACTGTTTTCAGTTACTGCTAATGCAAACTGGTTGTTTCCCACTGCTGCTGCTTTTATTGTGAAGCAGCCACAGGAAACCGTGTACTTGTCACAGTGGTTACTGTAAGTTGCTGTTGTGTGGAATTCTATTGGCTCTGTGTACAAAGAGTGAGCTCTTTATTAAAAGTTTATTTGGCTGCACTGTAAACATATACACCAGTTGAGCATCTGCTGTATTTCTGAAAAATTAGGCCCCCAATGACTGTTTGCCGTATTTACAACCCGCAGTTATTGTTGTTACCACGGTAACCTTGGGCGTTGCCAGAAACCACTGCGGAAATCTTAAGGATTACAGTTTAAAAGAATTATTCGGTTACTTGACTCTTTTGAAAACCTTGCATGGCCAGAAAGCACAACAAATGTAGTCCCCATCAGTTGGATCACTTGAAGTGTATTGGTGTAACGCTGCCTGCGATCCTGGATTAGTGTTCCTGCCAGATGCTTTGTGACAAGAGGGCCCAGAGTGGGGATCTGCATGTACTTGTGCCTCGCCTGACTTGTTTTACAAGGTCAACAGTCCCACCTGAAACACGCAGATGACGGGGACAAGTAGTTCAAGGACTCCCGACAAGGCGTCCGAGAATAAATGAAAAGCCGCGTCCCATATTCAGAAAGCCACCGGGGACGGACTGGGTCAATAATATTGAGGCGGGAAGGGGGGGGGACACACGACAGCCCTGCACTGTCAAAGAGAATGTGGTTTTTCATGTTTTACTGAAAAATGAAGAGAGCCATTGACTCTAGCCAAACCTTTTTTACATTCCTCTCACCCGTGTTATGGCTTTGTTTGTCATCTCCCGGTCCTTGGATGCTCTTTGCACCTCAGTACGTTATACTGCGAGTGAGCTATAAACATAAACACTGACAGGAAGGATGGACATATGGAAAGCTGTGTTCTCACTGCAGAAATGCTGGACTATAGGAAGGGGAAAGAGTCAGTTTGAGGGGGGGAAGTGATCTCTTTTACGTGTGATCAAAGAAATGTAAACCCTTTTATAATCATGCATGCAAGGGTTGAGCATAAATTTCCCTCATTTTGTATCAGTACTATAAATAATTAAACTAAACATATTAGACATATATTACCCTGTGCATTTGAATTAAAAAGCACACTGAAACTAGAAGAATGTAATTCCTCCTTACATTACCGTGGGGAAGGATAGTTGTTCTCACCACATACAGCCACCCACCTCCATTCCCTTTAAATCAGCCTCCTGTGCACCACTGTGTATCCTGTGGACAGAAACAGTTACCTCACACAGACTTTTTCCTCGCCGCTCATATTTAGATAGCCGTGACAGCCTACCTGAGCTATCTGGGCCATGGTAAACTTTCGTGGGCCCCGTTTACTCCTCCTGGCTCCAGTAATCATCACAAGACGCCGTAGCCTCCCACTATGGGGACATTATTTATCCTTGCCTCGGCTGGGGCACAAACAGGACATGCTGGCCTCTCTCTTACATTTTAGGCTTTCCAAACAAAGCTCAATTAGATTCCACGCTATCATCTTGTTATACGGGTTTTCTGCATGACTGCAAGATGATACTTGCACAAACTAAATTATGATAGGCATTTTTAGCCAGTTTTTCAGGTAGAACCATTTCCCGAGGCAAAGTTTGTATTTCGTTTGAACATAATCAGTGTGATTTGGCTCCTGTCAGAGACAAAATGTTCCTTTACCCTTGTTTTCAATGCTTAAATGAATATTTGAAGTAATGGAATAGGCAATTACCGTGTGCTATTCACCAAGGATAAAACCCCAGTGGAAAGACTACTTACGGCAACTAAACACTATAGCAACAAGGCCATTATGCGTCAATCTCAAAAGGGCAACAGTGTTCTGACTTAACTAAATCGTTATTATGTTTGCATTTGTCATATGAGGAGACTTGGGAATTGATTACCCTTCCCAGTAACAAGTAGTGTTAAGGAATTACAATCCCAGTAACACTTTCTTCAACAAATATACCCAAATAAAACCCTAATTGGTTAAAGAAGGTGCAGGAATGTGTAAGATACCGTAATGCTAGTAATTCAAGAGGATATAAGAAGTGGAGACAGAAATGGTAATTGAATGCTATTCAGACTTGTGTCAACGTGTGGTTGCATGCACAGTTTTCGCTGCTCTGGACAAATTTAGACCACTGTGAGATAACTTGACTTTAATGTTGTCTTCTTCACAGTGAGGACTGGCTAAGCTGATGGTCAGTAAACAGCCCCAAAGCATAAGCTGGCTGCTCGTGCTCTATTACATAAGTTAAATACAAAAGATGTGACATGTAGGTGCAGCAGCCCTGGAGTGTTTGGAAGGAGAGCTTGAGTAACAGGAAGAATATAAGCAAAGCAGGTAAAACAAATACTACTTTCAACTAACTTGCCCAACACTGCTTACCATGTATACATTAATTTGCATGAGGATTAATGCCACAAACACACACAACATATGCACACACCAGGTGACAATCCCATTAAAAAAAAAAAAAAATTTGAATAGCAAATATGCCCTGCTGTTGTTTGTGCCTGGGGAGGAGATGGCATTTTGATAAGAGTCAAAAGGAGCGACAAGTGAAAGAAGACGACGACAAGGGAGCGGGTGAGAAAGCAGGGTGGCCACCAGCTGGGAGAGAAAAATAGAGAGATTGCATATGTATGTATGTGCTGAACAGGGAGGAAGACAATGGCATGCGTATGTTTAGGAGGGTTAGAGGAAGGGGAGAGAGAGAGAGAGAGAGAGAGAGAGAGAGAGAGAGAGAGAGAGAGAAACAAGTTTGTGTATGTGAGGCGAGAAGGAAAGCAATGCAGACAAAAAGGGAGCAAGAGAAAAAGAAAGACTTAAGGGAGAGGACAATGATGAAGAGACAATAAGGGACGAAGAAAAAGCGACGGAGCTGGAGCTCACTCGCTGTGTTTATAGGTCCCAGATGTCCGGAGGTAATTGTGGAGAGGGATTGCTCTGCAGACATCTGGCTGCTGAGAGCTCAATATTCTTTCACACAGACACACACTCAAAACAAATCCATCCGAGGAGCTCCACATAATCCCATTGGAAGCGTTGCTCAAAGCATGTAACCTGGGTTAATTCAAATCACTTCCCCTCTGATGGAGTTGACCTGTAAATTCCCAAAGTTTCTTTTGAATGTTCAACTTTGATACCAATCCCGACTTTAATATGCAGAAGTTATGTCATACTGCGGTACAATACTACAGGAAACAAACTGTGATTCCACCACAGCTGACAGCTGAAGTGCAGCTTTTTGGTTTTGATACATCGGTTGATTGTCCATCTTTGTCGGCTCAGTAAATTAAAAAGTTTCACTCTTTTCCTCCCGGCGTCACTTTTTGTCTACAGCCTCAGGTGGACTGGGACTCGGTTCAAGATGTGGTGGACCATTTTGATGCTCATGCCGTGTTTCCAGTTTTCTCAAAAATGTGCACCGATGCCTGCAGTCCACCTTCAGGAGCCAGACTTTTATTCCAATCCGTCTTCTTTTAAGTCTGCCAGTCTGTGTGGGCCTTTGGGAGGTGATGGTGAAATTCCACACCTTTGAAACTATCCGAAGCGTTTGTAAAAATATATGATTGAATTTTGGTTATCGTAGCAACACCACTGCAACGGATTCATTCATCTGCTTTGAAACTTTGGCTGCCGCCGCACCACAATCTAGCTGAGACGTTCTGGTCTGCATGCCTCTTTTGCTTCAAAACCTTCTGCAATTAGCCAAACGTTAAGTAATGAGCACAATTGGCTGGACTGCCACTTTTTAATTCTAATTAAAGTCAAAATCAAGGGCAGTCTAATTACCACCGTGATTTCTAACACAGTGTGCGCGGGCCACACCGTCTGAGAAGTGTCATGGCTATCTCGATCATATCCTCCATCAAGGAGGTTGTAGGCAATGCAACTGTTTGGCGTTCTCGTAGTTTGCATTTCATTATCCAACCCGCCTCCATGTGCTTTCTTATGAACCTTAGACCTCTCTGTATTAAAAAAATCTGCTGCTACACATACTACTCCATCTTTGCATAATGGTCCCAAAATAGCTCTTCTTGAAAACTTGATATATGCAGAGAATCAGGGATTGTGGTATCAGTTACTAAGGTTTTTCTGCCAAAGCATTTTGGCAGAGACTTCTAAAAAAGTAGAAGTCGGCCTTGCAGGCTGCATTTTAAAACCGGTGCCTTAAAGGCAGTGAGTACAAAGTGATGCTAGATACAGGCTGCTAAACATACAAGCGGTCTGCTAGGCAGCATAATGCTACGTCAAGCCTCCCAGGAAGCCGAGCTAGAGCAGGTAGCTGCCAGACAATACCAGATGCTTGATAGGAAGTAAAGCCATACTGTCAGGCAGTTAGGTATGAATTTAACCACGCAGGCAGTCAGGAATACCAGATTGCCTTAACAGTGCCATATGTATAACAGAAAGCAAACGTACCACAGGGACAGGTTATCGAATTATCCAACCCCTTTCTTGGCTTTCTGTCTTTGCTAAGCAGCCAATGCTGTTGTTGGTGCTGGAATTTATTGTGGCCTGTAGACTACTATGGCATGTCTGTCCTTGGATTTTCTGTGCACAAGGATGCTTTCTTTTTTTTGGTAAACTGAATCCTTTTTAGGGATTGAAACAATGCCTGTGCACAGAAATTGGCTTGAAATATGCATATTACTTATTATTCAAATGTTGTTTTTGATAAAAAGCCAACTTGACCAATTCTGACAAATGCATACGACAGCGCTATCCCCTAGCTAGGAACGTCAATATTGGACAATTCTAAAAAAAATTCTCACATTACGATATCTGGCAAGTACGGAATGGTTGTGGAAAAGGTCATGGTTATGGCAAATAAACTAAATGTAAGATATGGTAAGGGTTAGGCAAAGCTTTGTAATATGTGACTCATTCACAAACTGACTTCAGTAACGTCAGCTGGTGCTGATCATTGGCAGTGATTTGTCCGAAACGGATGTAAGTCTTTAGAATACTGGGCTGGCATAAAAAGACAATGCTTAGCGGGACACCAAGGGCAATTCTATTCTCCTCACTTTGTCTTTTTCTTAGATCCTCCTACTTAGGATGCAAGAAAGTGAAACGAGGGAAGATGAATGGAATATATGAAAGAGGCTTTTGTCTGTGCATCTTTTCTATCTAGAGAAACTTCTCAGGAAATTGAGACTTGATGGCCACATCATTTTTAACTGTGTCACTCATTCTTCTTTTGTGGCTGATTTTATTTCTCCCTCTCTCTCTGAAAGGCTGGTCATCAGAGACAACTTCCAGACTTCCAGGACCCATCAGTGCTTGGATAGCAAAGTGCTGTCCTTCCAGTCCTCTCAAACTAATCTTTCTTTCTGTAAATGCATGTCACAGAGTATTTACTTTACACTTCGCTTACTTTTAGAAATAGTAGAGAAGTCTCTTGGTGAAGATATATTTGTAAAATATTTAACATACTGATGAAGCTACAGTTGAATCCTCTGCCTGTGATGATAACGATGCTCTTCTACGATGTTCTTTTTTGCATTCATGCACACAGCTAAGAGCACGAGTGCACACGTTGAAAAACAATGTGGTGTTGAGATCCCTGCAGGAAAAGAAGTTATGACGCCGGTGTAGCAGGGCAGCTTGTCCCTGAGGAAAGTAATGGGCTGCCCTGGAAAGTCATAAAAAACGAACTTCACACAAGCACACACACACAAGCAAGAAAGAGGATTTAGAAATTAATTACTTTCCATCTTATCTTTTTACATACATATTAAGCTGCTGAGATGATATCAGTTTCATTGTAAGGGATGGAAAACATTCAGAATCTTGCTCTTGATAAGAGTTATTGTCAAGGGCGATTCAAGGAGGGTAAAATTTAGCTCAAATTTTAAATCGGTTGCCTAAAAATATGGACATTGCTTGTGAATTCAAAGGATGGTTTGTTTTTTTTATAACGCTTAGTCTGCTGATTAGACATAAACACTCCCCTCAGATAACTCATCACGGAATGAAACGATTTCCCGGCCCAAGCTATTCTATTTACTTTCATGTCCGACATTAAGAATTCACATCTCAATGCGTGCGTACGTGCTTCAACACTATTAATGCACCACCTCCACCTGGGAGACGACGAAGGAAGAAGCCGTCCTGAAATATTTAATGAATTCTTGCTTTTGTTTCCCCGTGTCTGAGTTATTGGAAAGGACAAGGAACTTTAGTTGGCTTTACCGAGCGGTCGTGACTAAAGTGGAAGAAACAGTGGAGGAAGACAAACGCTCCCTCCCACCTCTGTAACCCGCCGTTCAGCCGAAAGGTACACAGTGTGAATAAGACTTAAAATGGATTATACACAGTGGACCTGGGAGCGGTTAAAGTTGGAGTGGAACAACAAAATTATGTACTTTCTTTGATCTGAGGCACATTAAGCAGGCAAAACGGATGTGTCACCAAAAATGTATTTTTACATTGCAGTTGGTTGCTGCTCGCTTGCATGATCAAGTGACCACATCAAAGGGAATACAGAGGGCTACTGAAATCCTTTTTTTTTTCGTGCTGGTTGCTATTTTACGGTCCAGAGCTGCAACATTGGATGGCGTCCTAATTTTAGAAGTTAGAAAGTTAACCCTCGTCGCACCGCTTGGAGACGACAACATTTTGCCAGAGAAGTGGAAATGTGAAGACATCAGTTTCATTGTTTTTACACCTTCCCTTTATTCTGTCCTCTCCTCTTCATCCCTCGCCTCGGTCTTGATCAGCGGAGCAGGAAATGGATCTCACGGAAGCAGGCAGGGGGGGGTGTAACCAAGTTATCTAATAGCCAATTGGAAATGGTCCAATTTGCATCAAGCACAACTCGATATAAATGACCTTCTTTATGACACGCTCACCGCCGTCAAACAGCCTGTTAGCGATACACCCGCAATTGGTCTCGCACTTTGCCATGTCACATCGATATGGCTCGCTATGTGAAACACGTCTGAGGAGACGCCACACACACACACACACACACACACACACACACACACACACACACACACACACACACGCACATATATAAATGCGTGCGCTATTCTGACCACTCAGACCGAGGATTGTGACAAGGTGTCGAGACAGCGCAACTTGGCCAATGGCTCTCGGGTCCTTCGGGGAAAACACTGTCACCCGCTTTGTGTGTGTGTGTGTGTGTGTGTGTGTGTGTGTGTGTGTGTGTGTGTGTGTGTGTGTGTGTGTGTGTGTGTGTGTGCGCGCGCGTCACTTTTTTAGCAATAGTGAGAGACAGTGGCTTGAGGACCATTACTGATACAACCCATGGCAGCCATGTAACAACACAAGGTCATTATATCCAAAATGCAGGCCTAATGATAGCTCGTACAGAAGAAGGAGCGAGGGTTCCCGGATAGTAATGAGCTCTTTTAGCGTGTTCTCTCAACACCGCTGGAGCTTTCGCTTTTTCTTCCTCCATAGCCAGAGATCCTGAGTCATTAGTGTGTGGCGCCAATGATAGTTCAATGCAGCTCAGGCAGATCATTTTGATTTAGATGAAAGTGGCCTACTGACAGAGGGCTCCTTTTTCCCCCCAGTCTTCTGTGTGTGCGCTTTAAAAGGAGAAGAAAGCAAATGAAATTAACATCTAAGGTAGCTTACCTCCAGTGTCCCTTGAAGGAACACTTTTTAAAAACTTCTTTCAGTCCCAAATTAAGTTTTTTCCCACCATATGGTCTATGTTTGCAGCTGCCAATGAAGGAAATTAAACACTTGAGATGCAAAAACATCAGATAGTGATGAACAGCCAACAACTGTATGACTGGCAGTGACAGTTCTATTGCTTGGTGTCCAACAAATGCATGTGATCGTGTGCATCTCATATAGACTACATATAGACTATAGACTACATATTATTGTTGCTGTTCCCAGAACAGAAATTAACTACCAGAGATCATATGAACTCCATTGGTGCATTTGGTTGCTTCAGCGTTTAAACATGTAATGAAAGCTGTTTCTTTTAAACATAAGGCACATGGACTCTGTGTGGAAAGCCCTGATCGCCCACATGCCTCCCCCTTTCCTTCCCCGAGGGGGGGGGGGTGTATCTCTCTCCTTCACTGTACAGCAGATTGTGCGAATCACATGTTAACGCTCCGCGCCCTCGACCCGCACAATTCACACTTTATCTCTACCGCTGACGATGAGTGTGTTTACAAATCTCTGTTGGGAAGTGACACATCAGTGGCACGCTAGCGTGGAGGTTCTCTGCCAGTTCGTGGCAAGCCGGCTGATCACAAAACACTTCCAGAGTCACTCAGCGTGAACTGCTAAGTCCACATTATCGCCCTGCTATGAGGGGACACTTGCTAACGCTGCACTTTTGTTAACTAAACTCAGGTTTTTGAACACGTCACATGGAACTTTTTCAAAAGGACTATTAAGTCCAGCAGTTCCAGCCCATTAAATGAACACACTTTTTGTGGTTCAACAGATTACATTGCCCAGCGGCCTATTGCAGTTTGTATGAACAAAGATAGACAGTGTTTAAGATGAAAAGAGGAGGGCGAATCCTGATAAATACAACTTTATTCTTTGTTTAACATTGAACCACAACCCGAAAACCTGTTAAGGCAGCTGGCAAGTGGCCTCCAGTCATTATGGCAGATGGACTGAACACAGTTATCTGTGAGGGCTGATAAATACCTAAAACTAAGTATCGGTGTATATTTTTTATGCTCCTGGACCTAACTTTTGGTCCCATTCTGTGTTTCCATGTTTCATTCAGGATTCTGTTTGGCTAAATATCTCTACTCTCTTGCTGTAACTGATCACCGTTTTGCCGTAATTCACTGCAACAAGGAGAGAAATTGTCATAGTCATGGTCATGTCTCCTTTTGTACGTCACAGTATCAGGAGACAAAACAAAAACAGATATTTTATCAGTTTAATGTTGCAGGAGAAATGTTTTTTTAATGCAACCTATAGCTTAGTATACTGGGATTTTTTTCTCATAATATCTTGATAAATGTTATATTATAAAATTATATATTTCGACATTCTCAAATTGTCAGATTTTGGTCTCAAAATATTTTTATATATTTATTTTCTTTCAATATTATAAATTTCTGACTTAAACCTTAAAACTACTACTATATTCATATAGTCTGATATTTTGCTCGTCTTTTTTTCTTGAAATATTACAACTTATTGCTATTAGTATGACATGCTCATACTAATAGCAAAATACATAAAAACAGAAAGATACATATCACAAGTTGAACCTTATGACCTGAAACAGTCAGCCGTGACGACAAAGTCGGTCGTGCTGAGCGTGTTCAGGGAATACCTTAACCACCACTTGATCAAACAAGATTAATGAAGAGAATACGTTCATGTTGAGCCTCGGTATCAGCAGGTCTTGTTCAAGTCAAGGAGCCCCTGCAGGAGTCGCTCAGACCAGGTTTGAGGCAGATCATCTGCCAGCTGTGGCCAAGTAAAGGGGGGATTACTTACTCAAAGAAACCTTGCCGGGTTATTCACAGGCCTTATAGATAAATCTGGTGAATGAGACTAATCTCCCTCTTAGGGGCGTTGCAAGTCTTGGACGACAAGCCTCTTTATTCCGGATTGTTTTTTTCAGCACCTTCATGAGCTCTTAATATAAATGGTAATCGCCTGCTTACTGAATCTTGGGTTTACTCTCTTCTGATTGAGGACTTCATCAGTCACCATTTTCTTTAAGTCCTGTTCAGTTCCCCTGACTCAAAATCGTTACCTCGTGACTGTGGGACAGATCCTCTCCAAGGCGCATATAGCGCAGAATGAAAAAAAAGAAAAAAAATCAATCATTCAGATTGCCGGCTTAAAGGATCGACCCCCCCTTCCCCCCCTCCAGATATCGAGGCTTGTTTTCATCCGTTCAGAAGAAGCTATTTGCCGCCACTCAATTCCGTACTTGAAACAACTTGAAAATTGCCACAGCTCGAGCGAGGTAATCCATCATAGTAAACATGAAGCCTTAATTTGGTTTTGTCAGAGTTTGTTTAATCGTTATTTCATTGTGCCACAGTTGAGTGTCTTCATATCAGCGGCGCATTACTTTACACTCTGCTTACTGCCAATCACCCACAGGAAGGTGTGTGTACGGAAGTCTGTGTTGGGGAATAATCCCTCAAAACACGGCAACCTGCAAACTTTGTCACTGCCATGTTTTCCTATTGAGGTTCTTTTTTAAAACTTCGTTGTATCTTTAAACATGTGAAACATAAACAATACAAAAATGATAATTGAATGTGGATTTTATTGCAAAGTAATTTGGTGACAAACAGTATGAAACTGCACAGTTATCCATAAAAAGCTCAGGCTGGGATGGGAATGATTGAGTCTGGCATAATATGAGCAGTGAGCTGACTGCTCCAGCAGAATTGTTGACAAATCTGAAATATTAAATATGTAAATATTTTCTGTTCATGCACTTGCACTTGCTATTGATTTACTTTCAGCAGCCACCTTGGAGCTGTGTGTGTGGGATGTGCCCCCCCCTCCTAATACAATACCTATTGTAATTAATCATATGAAATACATATTGGCAATTTGCATGCTGCAAGAGAAAAACTAGCTGACAAGAATAATCAAGTTTTATTTGGCCAAGTCATGCAAACCGCACAGCAGCTGCAGCGCCCCGATGTGCGCTCGTCTTTTGTAAACAGTACACGGTTTCGTGTTGCTGCAGCACATTTAGACATGCTCCGCCTGAGCTCAGTTAACAGCCTGTTAGTGTAATGCGAATGATCAAGGTTATGCGCTTATTGTCTTCGAATTTTCAAGGATTTCTTTTTGTATATTGCCACATAGTTAACAGTTCAAGCCCTTAGTCATCGTACAAAAAAATAAAAAAAATGTAATGTATTTTTAAATATAAATAATAAATACCATCCCCACATGAAAATATTCACAAATATTCATGAAAAGAATAAAAGCGAAGCACGAAACAGGATAAAAACAAAAAAGTTAACCTAATTTATTACCATGGCAACAAAGAGGATACCTACTATTGCACCTATGCGGTTCTCCGGGACATTCAAACACCTGTATGGATGAGTGTACGTATGTATGGAGGAAATTGCACCTAATGTGGATTCAATTCTCCGGTTGAAACTGCTAAAAAAAATGCAGAGCCAGTGGTCCCATTTACACACATTATTAGCAAACACAATGGAACTCAAAAATAGACCCAGGCACCTGTGACGGAGCTGTAAGCCTGCGTGAGGCACGTTCAGCCACATTTGTTGATTTCAATAACGGCGCTTCTGTTCGAACAGGTGACAAACTAAAAAGGGTGGCTGGGTCGTGAAATAAGCGCCGACTCAGTCCCCCGCTCAGGACACGGCGCCTCACACACTTTGCAATCACATTAAATCTTTCATTTCATATTTTGGCACTGAACCGCGAAGCTCTTAATTGTATATTACATTGCAGCTGGCATCCCTCTCTCCTCATCTCAGTTCCTAACTGTGTATTGAGCGTACGGCGAAGCCCGATAACACCAGCATTTCATCCATTTATATGTAATTGACACTTGACATTTTCATGCACCGCCACCAAGTTTTGCAGCCCTTGAATGACAAACGGGGGCGTCGCCTGAAGAGAGCCTCATGTGGGGATCACAGATGTAGAGCCCAAATATTGCGAAAGCACCTTTTGGTGTAATCCTATGCATAACCTTGCAGTGCCTTATTATCTTGACACATAAGGGAATGAGGCTTGTCACTGTATTTCATATTTTATCCATGGTTTAGCACAAAGCTGCCCTGAAGTGACTGCTGCATACCGTGTTATGTGTAATAAACTTAAAATTTATGTAATCCTCTGCGCGCCTTTGTGCTGCAAAGTCCTTGAGAGAATCATGATAAAAGGCAAAAGGAAACTTAGCTGGTTTTTGCATGTTCTCAACGGCACTTGAAAGCAGCCGTTAAAGGTGAATTTCCCTTTTTCTCAAAGCCATTACCCACAGACAACTTTTTTTTTCCCCAGGCAATATCTTGGTCATTTGGATGCACTGCTGGCCCTTTTTATGGGACCATCCATCACCTTTACCCACAATCAAACTGCTTAAAGAAGCATTCCGCTCTCGAGCTGAGGAATCATTTCAAGTTCGCCAGCTTCTTAACGAGATAAGCCATGCCTGTTTGAATCCTTTAATCGTTTCATTAAGCTTGAGATTTAGCATAGATTGGTTGTGAGGGTTAAATCAAACTCCATATGAGGTGAATGTCACTCGTTGCTAAATGTATGCTGGGACAATGGCCACTCACATAGTATTCAAAGGTAACTTTTGTGAGTTCTATTTTTGCGAGCTTAGCATAGCTAGCATAACAGTTATACAGTTTGTAGGCTTAGCTTTACGTTCATGAGTTTCATTTTTCGTGAAATCATGTTAAAAAAATTAGCTGAGAAGCTATTATGCTAGCAAATGCACCGTCTACCGGTACTTTCATACTTCTCTACCACCAGGCGACTGAGGACGAGGCCTCCCTTTAGGGCGAGTGTCTTTGATTGGCTCCAAAGCGGCATTGTCATTTGAGCCGCACCTGTGAAAAATTCACCCGGCCGACACAGCTGACACCTTTTACATCACCCTTCCCTAGAAAAGAACCCAACCATGGCATGCTGTCAGGCCCTCGGCTAAAATGCCTCAAACACATTTAGCTTGTTATTGTCCGGGTTTTTTGATGAATCTTTTCCCCCGGTGTTTGTTTGTGCGCTCTGTTGTTATTCTAGGTCACTGATCTCATTCATTTAAATCCACCAGTGAAGTCAGCCAATGCAAGTCAAAGCATGTACGCCTCTTTCTTGAACGAGAGCCTCAAATTGTTACGAGGTGTACGCATCCAAAATACATAATGCTGAGGAGCCAGAGCAACATTAAATAAAAGAGAGACGACCACAAAAAGGTCACCCTCTCACTTTTGTCATTCGTTTCCGGCAACTCTGCGCCGCATTAAAAAAAAAAAACAGATGCCTGTAATAAAAACAGCCAAATAAGAGAAAGTGTTTGGGAATTCAAAAAGTGCCCTCTGGGTTTACAAGTATACGCTCTAACGGTGATTGACAGGAAAGAGCTAAGAGGACATAGTTTGAATGTCTGAGTGAGTTCAGTGTCTTAATGCACACAGGAAAACAAGCTGGAACCAAAGAAAAAGGAACTGGAGAACACAGAGCCACTGTAGTCACATCCGTGTTATCTCCTGGAGGATTTAGGGACCAGTTCTGCAACACAAGCCCAGTGTATCAAAGAGATTCGATCTTCTTTGGAGATTTACTCCTCCCCACGTCTAACTTTCCGAGGGTTGCCGCATAATCAGATTCCGGCTAAGTTGGAGGAGGCTGTGGCTCATTTGTGTAGGTGCTGCAAGGCGGCTATAAATAGCCTGGAGGGTGATGGAGCAAGAGAGGCTGCATGGAAACTCAATGAGTACAGGACGCATAGTGGCGCGTCGCCGCGTTTTTGTTTTGTGAGGAAGGAATGAGAAGAAGAAGCTGTGTGAGAGTGGGAAAAAAAAAAAGAGATGGTGGAGGAAAGGAGCAGGATGAGGGGTGTGTGTGAGTGTGAAGGACAGAAAAGGAGAGAGAGGGGTGAGGAGAATTGGGGAGAATCCTTCAGAAGATGGGAGGAGAAGAGGCCAAACTCCGGGGGCTCACAGCACTCCTTTCACCAAACTGACAGCAGGCTGGAGCTCCCGCTGAGCTGAGGTGTGTGTATCCAGTTACAAAAATCCCCTTATGCTTGTGCACCTGTGTGTGTGTGTGTGTGTGTGTGTGTGTGTGTGTGTGTGTGTGTGTGTGTGTGTGTGTGTGTGTGTGTGTGTGTGTGTGTGTGCGTTACGGGCTCCTGCTGAAGCGTGTGACCTAGCTCACAGCGGATATGACTGGAGCTGGAGCCCACGAGCACCAGGGTGGATGACAGTGCAGTGTCAAAAGCCTTAGCAGTGTCCTGTTCACCCCTTGAACACATCATATATCACGCTAAAAGAAAAAACAAAACAAAAAAAAAGCTCCAAGGGGATTTGGGCATGATTCACCATGTCGGTTATGCTCACATTTGTCTGTGTGCAATGGTGTGTGTGTGTGTGTGTGTGTGTGTGTGTGTGTGTGTGTGTGTGTGTGTGTGTGTGTGTGTGTGTGTGTGTGTGTGTGTGTGTGTGTGTGTGTGTGTGTGTGTGTGTGTGTAGGGGGTGGGGGTTGAGGGTCTGCACGCAACGTGAGCTCACATGTGTCCGCCGGATCATTTGCGGGGGCCAGGAGTGCAGCATCCACACTGAATATTGATCGGCCGAGTTAGTCAAGTTTGGCTGAGGAGATGCGCACGTGCAAAAGCGAGTTCCGATGAGGCCCGCTGATTCACAAAGTGTTCGTGTGTGTTCCTTAGGAACGTAGGAGTGTGTGATGTTGTCATCAGGAACAAATTAGCCCGGTCCGCGAGATTTGCGGTGGGTGGTATCGAAAAAGCACATGCTGGCTTAAATAAGCATGGAAACGGAGAAACTCTGAGGGGGAGCCCACACACACACACACACACACACACACACACACACACAAACAAACAAACAGAAAAGCAGCCTCGCTCCTACAATAATGCAGCCATGTGTGCCGGGGCCATGTAGCATCAAATCCCAGCGATCATTCCTGAGTAAGCTAGGACCCGTTCGTGTGTGGTAATCGTGCATTGCGTGGTATGCATGCGGGTCTCACTTACAGCTGAGTAGCAGCAACATAAACCAAAAGCAATGAACTCCTCCTCGTGTTCTCGACTGCGTGTGTTCCATCTTCCTGTGCCCGTCTAGAAAAAACATGACATTTATTACAGGTGTAGGTGCAGCAATCAGTGTGCTTCAGAAAGACGTCCTTGATTGCACCCTGAACCCCTCTGGGAGGAGTAAAGATGAATGAATGAATACAGAGCATGTGCGTTCTTGTCAAACAAACTATCCAAACAGAACAACGTGTGCAGTCATATTATATGTTGTTCTGCTTAAAACTACTGCTAATTAGGGATTTTTTTTTACAGGCTGTAACGTGGATTTTAAAACCACAGCAGAGATAAATATTTAATACGTCCCAGATCTTTGAAAAATAATTAAAAAAAAGCCTATGTGCCTCTTCAGTGTGGAGAGATACACGCGTTTAAAATATGCCTACTCTCTCAACTCTTGCAGCTTCTACACAACACATAGGCCTATGGGTGAAGACTGACTTAATTGTTTTGACTTCTAACGTCAAGAGTACAACAACAGGAACACACGGGGCCCAGAGCCAAAGATGCTCAGATATTGTTGCCTGAGTTTAGAGTTTGCTGAACAAAAAAAAAAAAAAAAATATATTAAAAAGTAAATGCATGCTAGATTTGCACTCTCTTAAGTTGGAGGGATGAAAGTAGTTCCAAGTTCAAAGATGGCAGGTGAAAGCTGGGGCGGGCTTTGTTTTCAACAGGAGCTGTTCTAGCAGACATCATGGAGTGTATTAATCTGGAGATAAAAACAACACATTGGAAATGTCTTAAATGTGATGTTTCACACTTGAAGGAATACTCTGTATAAGTGCACTTTTTCATTTCATCAGTTTTAAAGAAAGTATTATAATTATTTTTCAATGTTTAAGCACGCTCTTTTCCTTTTTCTTTGAGAGCAATCCTTTCCTCTTAAATCCTCAAGATTAAGGAATGGCTATAATTCCAAATAAGAGGCTTCAGAAATCCACATAAGAGACTTTAGGGACTTAGCGATCTCACCAGGGGACGGTCTTAAGCCCCAAACACCCCATGGAAGTGTGTCACGAAGACTGAGATGGTGGTGGTGGGGGGGGGGGACTCCAGACGGTTGGGGGGAATGTGACCTATGAGTCACATGTGATTCATGTTTTGGATGGACTTTGGGGGGACAGGTCTGTTGAGAAAACCATGGAATGTGTCACTTAGATTTTATGAAAACAAAAAGCGTTTTAGCAACCGGCCATTTTTATTAAAGGGAGACTGGGAAGTAGACAGCAGATAATGATGACATGCAGCAGAGTTTGTTGTGATCCGGTACTTTATTGATCATTTTACAGTTGAACACGTTTCTTCACTGTATTTCTAAATCACTTGATGTTGTACAGATAAACTGAGCGTTACATGATAACACAAAAACTCAAATCAGGAGAAAACGAACAGATGAGCCGACAGACATGACAGGGTTCCCTTCAGAGGCCCGGAGGTCCAGAGCAGCCACTTAGTTGACCTCTTCAAACAAAAGAATCAGCAGCCAGATGTACAGCACTGCTTTCAGGGCTGCCAAATGGCACCCTGTCGGTTGATTCGTCCAACTGTCCGTCCTGTCCTAACACATTTGAGTTACTATCTCTGGCTTGAAATTAAAAAAAGAGAGCCCTTTGATGTGCGAGTTTGGAACTCTGCATCTGCCAAAACACTTTTGACTCCACAACTTTTTGACCCCCGACGTTTGCTGCAGTTTGAGAAACTAATACATTTAAAAGCCAAGATAACTTCACTGATGCAATGGCCGTTTGACCTCCACATCCGTCCAGATCTACACGGAAAAACTCACTGGACATTATGAAATCCATTTCTTTTCAACAGAACACACCATTTTATGTCGTTGCTTTATGTCAAAATAGTTAAGTCAGTCACCAATGCCGTGACATTGGAGTATATTGGATGAGAGCGTGCCTGTGAGGCCTCTTGTCGTGAAGAATATGTCAGTGGTTTACTTTACATGAGCAACAAGATGGAATATAGTCGAAAGTGCTTAGAAGTTCATACATTTTATGTAACTTATGAGCATGAATTTATTATGATGACTCGGTTTTAAAAGCACGAACAGCTCAAGGCAACGTGTTCAGTCATACATGTACGACATTGTACAATGCAAATACAGTACAAAACATGGTCTTTTCATGCATCGCGCTCCGCATTTAGTCAACGCGCCTTGTTTATTCAGCGATATCTTAGCAAATTAGTACATCACTTTTTTTTTTTTGGTCTTTTCCTCGCTACATTCTACTTTTGATCGGGGACTGTCCTGCTGCATACCTGTGATCTAAGAATTCCTCAAAAAGGAACAAAAAGGAGAAAGAAGCTCAATCTGTTTCCTGCAGATACTTTTAGTGAAAAAAACAAAATGTGTCGTCTCTGAAGAGATGTTTCGCAACACGTTGGATATACTGTGATTAAAACAAGTGCGGTGATTCCATCTGCAGTTGTTTCCACGCCCTTCTGTTGGTCTCTGCACCTTAAAAGGAGTACACAGAGAGAGAAAAGTCTCTTGCATCACACAGTGAATACAGAGATCATTTCGAGAGCAAAGGTTGAAAGTTTACTTCTCTAATTGATATGACTTAGATGCACTTCTGGAGCGCCGAGGCAAAAAGAGAGAGAGAGAGAGAGAGAGAAAGTTAAAAATGAGGCAAACGGAAAAAAAAACTATGAAGAAAACAGCTTACATCTCATCTCTTTGTGCTTTGCATGACAGCTCTTTGAGGAGGAAAATAGCTGGGATCCACTGCAGTGGTACCACTGAATGTTGGCACACTATGAAACATTTAATTGCACCGTCATTCAGCAGAGGAAGGATGGCCTGTGTCGCACGTCATCCCGAGCCACGAGAGCCCATCAGTGATCCTGTTCAATGTTCCAAGCGGGCCGGGCCAGGCACTTCTCGAAATGGGTCATTAGCTTGTAATATTATTAGAAACACTTTGGGCTACCATCTCATATTTCTGCAGTGCGATCACGAGGCGATTTGTTCTAATGTCGGAAGCACAAGTGTGACTTGTGACTCTCCGGCTCGGGAGGGCGTCGCTCTCTCGCGCTACATTCTTATTGCAGATGTCACAGGCGACCTCGCTGCATGATCGGCGCCGAGTTACAAGCGGTATTCTCTCTCAGGGACATGCACACACATTACATGTGCATGAATGGGCTTTTCCTTCGCCCTTAAAATTCAATTCATTGGATCCATAGAGTGGGAAGACGACACTTCTGGGATGAGGTTCAATGAGCTTTCTTTGTTTATTTATTTATTTGTTTCTCTCATGCTGTACAGGCAATCATTTTATATATCAACGAGTTCATATGTGGACTCTCACATGCTTCTGCTTTCTATCTGAAACATGCTCAGTTGGCGCTCTGCTGGAGACAATCGGTGAGTCAGAATGAGCTGTTGAAAGTCAAGGAGATTTAAATGGTACATGTGAGAGATATCAATCCCACAGTCCAACAACTATCTAGCTAGCTAGCCCAACCACAAACCGGCAGAAAAGGAAAAGGTCTGCCCCGATGCAAGTAACCTGGTGGAAAGGGTTTCTTTAATGACAAAAGTAATTTCAAAAGAGCCTAAAGACCAGCATTGATTATTGAATATGTTAAAATGAGGTCTGCCTTAAGACAAGAAAAGATCAGGATGTGCAGTTCCACACCTCCCTCAAACCCCAAAGAAAGGACGTCCTCACAACCTGATTGGCCAAGAGGGGAAACGCACCAAGCTGCTTTCAATTCTTAATTAGGAGCTGGGCCCCACACCCTGCACAACAGGTGATCTGAATAAACGTCCAATCAACTGGAATGTAACCTCAAAAATACATGTTCAATGTTCAATGCATTGGATTTTC
Organism: Cebidichthys violaceus; assembly: GCF_023349555.1. Classification (NCBI taxonomy): domain Eukaryota; kingdom Metazoa; phylum Chordata; class Actinopteri; order Perciformes; family Stichaeidae; genus Cebidichthys; species Cebidichthys violaceus. The sequence goes on along the minus strand of NW_027176417.1, from coordinate 4,968,318 downwards.
TTCAACTTTCTATGCACATGGTTTTCCAAATGAAACATGTGATATATATACATACATACATATATATATATACATACATACATACATACACATATATATACATACACATTATATATATATATATATATATACATACACATACATACATACATACATACATACATACATACATACATACATACATACATACATACATACATACATACATACATACATATATATATATATATATATATATATATATATATATATATATATATATATATATATACACACAGGCTATAGCCCATCATGTGATGATGCGGGTTGTTCCATGTGCAAAAAAATGACGTCAAAAGATTATCCCCTATTGGGTTGCGCTGTTTTTGTACAGCCTTCTCAGAACTCAAGAATCTGTCGAATTCAATCTACTATTGTATATAAAATATTCCCAGTTAGGGTTCAATAGGGTTAATCAATAAGATACGTTAATGGCTTCTCTGTACTTCATGAGAGGGTTCCCCGGTTGATTTAAGAAGAAGAAAGGTCTTTTCAAGAGAACAGAACAAATCGATACAATACATTAAACGTTACCCACCATTTAATCCATCAATTGGTTATGATCTCACTCGCACTCCTCATTTTCTTCGATTGCTCCCCATCCACTCTCACTGCGCTATACTGTATGAGATAAAACGCTGCGCACACTCCATTAAAGGGATAAATCCTCCCGTAGATACTTTTAGTGTCATATATCATCAATCTAGGATGTTCAACACATTCCAGGGGCTATTTGGTGATGAAGTGTTGTAATTTTATTTTATCTCACTGTGCCTATGTGGATCTGTAGTCCAGATAGTGACTTCTTATACGTTACCCAGAGTCCAACAACTTACCTGAACTTCCAGCTGTGACGCGTTTAGCGAAAGTTAATTGCTATTAGAGGTTTGTAAGACTTTTCCCAGATCGAATTGGGTGGTGGATCTGGGAAAAAATATATTGTCAGAAGACTCTAGGTTTTAACGTTTGATTTCAGGGAGGGTTTTTTCCTTTCATACAGCAGTTTGTTTTTTCATCCCCTATACCTGCGAGGCCGCTCTCAGTTCAGCAGATTCAACACAGCACATCCAACGACTAAATATTTCTGATGTTCTGATTGGAAATTGGGTCAGCGGCTTGGTGATTTAAACTGTGCGCCAAGCGAACAGGATAGAGGTTCAATGTCCATGGCTTCATAGCAAGCTGCTCCGCTTGACAAAGCAGCGTCGTAAGATTGCCCCCAGGGTAGAGCTCAGTAACAGACCGCAGTTCGGTTCAGGAAGTGGGGGTGTACTGACAGACAAATTCAGCCCCTCATAATGGCTCTTCATTCATGGTTGGGGCTGCCGAATACACTACACAGCTTATGGACACTTGATATGGATTACTGTGCCTTGAAAAGTCGCCCCTTTGATTTTTTGTACGTGCTCGGTTTCTTCGTCGTTCAGTCAACAGTCGTATATTTGTCAAAGTGAGGAGTTCAAGTATTCCGTGCCAATGGTGTCCATTGAACACACTCCAGCACATTTGGCAGCCATTACAGCATCGATTGACATTTTAATAGATTTAATGCAAATTTGTAACCGCTTGAACATGCTCGATCTTCCGTATCACATTTTACATAAACATGCATTTCATGCACGTCTGCCTTTCATTGCCCCAGTGCACGCTGGGATCGGCTCCAGTCCTCAGTCGTGACCCTACAGAGTAAAGCGAGGGTGTTGAAATGGACGGTTGGAGGGACTGATGGATGTGCATTTCATTCTAAATCATCCCCCATCAATTAAAAGTGACCACAGGTGGACTGAAGCGATGGTGATGTCAAGGGGAGAATTTTAATGCGCCTCGAGTCGACTCATCGTGTCACTGCAGAGCAGTTTAAGCAGTCGTTGAGTGGGGAGCCAAGGATGCTAGATAATAAAACAAGAGAAACAAACTGTGACATTTTGTTCCTCACTTAGTCCCTTGTTGCTCCGTGCAAATAAACAGTTTTTTTGTATGGGAAAGTTTAATTGAGTTTCGTGGTATTTACATCATTTAAAACATTATCTATGAGTTGAGCCAACTGAGTCAATCACATTATGTTAAATGGAAAGCAGCTTCCTTTACTGCACACATATTTCCTCATAACATCAATAAAGTTAGCCAGGGAAAGCTTCAAATTGGACTCATTTGACTCACTTACAGCAAATCAAATTTAGGTTTAATGAAAGACAATCATGTTTAGTATTAAGTTAAGGGTTCACTAAAAATAGCTCATGTGATGTCATCAGGGTTATCTCAGCATGAATTGTATTGTGGGAAATGCAGGATCCAGTGTTTGTGCAGTTTGACTTAATAAACTTAATAAATCTCGGCCTTTACCGATTCGATTTTGACCATTCTTCTTTTTAAATGTATTTTTTAATGAGGCTTCTGAGCCCCTCAAGTTTACAGAAGTGCAATACTTAATCACTTGGGTGCCCCATTAATTTAATTAACTTTTCATATTGACAGAACCAAGTTTTGGGTGCATTTCCAGTATTTTCCTCTACTGCACTACGTTTCAGAGAGAAATGCAAAAATATATGACTGACTTATAAAAAATGACACACAGTTATAGTAACTTTTGCTAAAGTACAAATTCTGAACACGTCTTCCACCCTTGAGGAGCAGCACTGTAGCCAATTTCTTCTTCAGACCTACATCTTTTCACCGCCTGCGCACGCTGAACCCTTCTTGTCCTCCAGCAATCATATCCAACGGAGTGATTGTTCTGCATTTCTGCCGCTCACTGTTCATTAAATGTCAGGAGGAATTAAAGGCAGGGAAGAGGCGCATCTTAAATAAAGCGGTGTGTAAGGCACTTAATTGACTGCAGCTTACTACAAAGAAGCTGGTGAAACTCTTGGACGCATAAGAGGGGTCGATAATGTTGCCCAGAAGAGATGTTCTGTTGTTGTGCTCCCAGATATGAATATTAATGACTTGTGGTTGTGGGACGATGCAGCCCAATTTTAACAGACCATTTCATAAAATAATAACTAGGTGAGATGATATGGATTTTTCAGGCTGATATTTGAAAGCATTTCGCTAACAAAGCTAATACATCATCTGCAGTACAAATGAAACAGTGGACACTCTGATGAGTCCACCGTAGTGCCTGTGCTAATGGAGGCAACACAAATTCTATTATTGCAATAATACGCTGTGTTATTTGGCGTATCGAAAGCGTCATTTGTGTGCCATTTTTGTGCGCTCGTGTGCAAAAAGAAGTTGAGCTGACTCTGTAATTACATTTCCAGTCACAAGACACGATTCTTGCCTGGCCGCGGTGCAAATCAAACAGCGTTGGAAATGAATTGTAAATAGTCACAGTTGGTTACTGGTGTATTGTTTGAGTTCCGGTCTGTGAGCTTCTTTGACTGTGAATCAACCCTTTGTGCTTTGTGTGCGTAAGCAATGTATGTCTTTCACCATTGGTTACCTTTGCACTTGGGTTTATTACGAGTCGCACAATTTGCACCATCGCTCATGTTTCCACGAAATTGCATAACACGTGTTACTTTGCAGCAGCTGCCTCTACCTCTACTCATGAACATCCATAGTCATTAGAGCTAGGTTTCCCTATTGTATACCAAGAAAGAGGTACTTAGCTCTAGTGTGCCACCATGTTTCATCATTGTTGTGCAAATGGATGCAGCAAAGCCTCGTAACGTGGGTGTCAGACGAAGTCGCTGTACGATGCAAGTGGTTAAAATCATCTCAAATGAAGCTAAAAATGAATAGAAAAATGTTCTAATATGCATTTCTCCTTAAACACAGTTCTCTTATATGCTTTTTCTTTTATTTAAAAATATCCAAATCATTATCAGGGCTTTCCATTTTTATTAAAGTGCTAAAGTTTTATGATGTTTATCTAACAGACTGGGCCATCCTCACACTGAAGTGAATTGCAAAAGACTTCATATAAAATTACATTTGAAGTAAAACAAGTTCCACCAGTGCTGAGTCAATTATTTTTTATGTACTCTTCTTTGAGTTGTGGCTGTTGACTTATCTTATTAAATGGTTCCAGTAACGCCATGGCTCTGTTTCGATATGGGCGTCTTAGCGAGCTTTAGTTCAGAACACAGTTGTGCACTTTGCTAATGTCTCACCTTGAGAGGAGCATATTGCATACGAGTCTCTCAGGATCAGTCTGCGGAGGCTAGTGTGTCTTCCCTGCTGTGTGCGAGTATCCCTCCGTGAGTTTGCATCCCTATGATGCGTGTCTGCATTCAAATTTATCAACATATATTTATGTTGCTATTTGTATGCGAGTGCTGCACGCGTGTCTGCGTGCGTGAGTGAGTGAGTGAGTGTTTTGCACTGCGAGGTTAAGCGTGTGTTCCTGCAAAGGAGCCTCAGATGCATCAATTATGACAGAAAATGGAGGAATTAGAGAGGGTCCACTGTTTCCCCTGGAGAGGAGGAGGGGAATGAAAGGCAGGCGGAAAAGCAAGATTGGTGAAAAGCCCAATGGGCCATTGTTGTGTGATTAAGGACCAGGTTTGAGCCATCGTGGGGGGTTAAATTATTCACACAGCGGGGGGAAACAACCAAATGGTGTTTATACAAGCACATGCATGCACATATACATTGGCACTGTGGAGGACTGAACCAATTAGGAGAGAATGTCATTCTTTTGGGCGCAGCTCAGGCTGGCTGCTGTGTCAATTAGTCGACATCTTGTGAACTGCAGAGAGTTCCACATCATTGTACGGTATCTATAAGATTATGGATGTTGTCTGAATGCGGTACACATTGTACTTACCATGAACTCAAGTTTATGTAATATTGCAACTCTTTATTTCCTGTTTATCAGTTACAGTTTCTGTTTATATTCTGTACAGCACTGAAGGCACACATAAAACAAAGATATAATGGAACATAAGTATGTACAAAATATACAGAATAAATATAATAATTCAATCTAGTTGAGTAGAAAAGCTACAGAGTGTGTGCTTACATGAACCGTCTTAACGTAGAATGTTTCCAGGAGTGTTAATGGAGTGTATAGTGTAAAGGCTGACAATGTCAACATTGCAAATGTCAGTCGCCAGCAGTCCATTGCTTTGAAACAGAAACAGTTGGCTGGAGTCAGTCGGCAGGTTGTCTGCATGGGAAACTGGAGCTCGCCTGAAACCGTTCATGTGCAAACAGGTTAATATTCCCCGCCTCGATTCAGTCCGAAACAGTTCCAAATCATCCAGCCAGCATGAGCAAGGAGGGGCGTTTCTAAATGCTGTTTTGAGTGTTCTCAGACATCAAATAGTGTCATGAAACGCACAAACACACGCTGAGAGATCATACACGTTGATGGCTCTTTTTTTTTTTCTAGCAGAAAACAAACAATCAAAAAAATAAAAAACGTTTCAGTAGGACTCTGTTGATTGTCATGCACCATCCTATGGCATTTGATTAGTGCAATGCATTTTTCTTTTCTTTTTTACAATATTACAGTTGAGTATAATATACTGTACTTTAAGTGCTGTATTTACTGATTGACAGAAAATAAAACATCCTTCTCTGGATGTCACCAGTTTGTGTATAAAAATAAATAAAAGGACCTATGACTGCAACTGTGCAGTGTATTGAATCACACTCCTATCACTGTTTTCCAATGTACAGTTGTCATTTTGCTGACTCTACGGCACAATGAGCATTCTGGTTACAGCATTCCAGCTGGCTGATGTTGACAGAGGGCGTAATCAGGTCATATCTAGACTCAAGATAGTCTGATTAAACAGCAATTCTGGGTCAAGCGGCGATTGGAATTCACTCACTCCTTTACAAACATCTGCTTTATCCTATCAGGATGTCAGATTGGAGTGTGTGTGTGTGTGTGTGTGTGTGTGTGTGGGAGCTTTGTGGATCAATTCATTTGGTGGCAGTGCGCCATGGAGTTTTATTCAATCATCAAAAGCTGATTGAGTTGATTTCAAAGAGGGTTTCAGCCCAGGCCCAGTCAACACACAACGATAGCTTCTTTAAGTTACATTTGGCCTAAATGACTACACCTTTCACCAGCTACATAACATGGCTGTCAACAGATAAAAGGTAACACAAACTAAACCAGTTACATTCTGTGCTACAATTAAACTTAAAGTGATGTGCCCATGATATATATATCACACTGTGGAAAGTACAGAAGGGCAAACAGGACAAGGCACTTGGTTGAAAACTTAATAAATATATATATATATATATATATATATATATATATATATATATATATATATATATATAGTTGTTTTTTCTGCTTAAGCTCAGTTAAATGCAGTTTGATGCTCCAGAACCTCCAAATAGTCCGGCTCAGTATGCAAGTTAGCCTTGAGTTCAAAGTACTCGTTCTTAGTTTGCTCAAGCATGACCTTGCGTGGTCGTGAGTACATTATTGTCTCCATTAGCTTTAACTCCTCCTGGTGCCCCGGGACCTGCATGTCTACAGCAGACTGAAGCTGGGGCATGTTTTTCCTAAGGTACTCCGTTATTCCAAGCTGCTGCAGCTCCTTCTCCCTCTCCAGAATGTTCCTGTACAAGGAGTTGGGATTTCCCAGAGTGACGAACTCCGCAGGGCACTCTCCGGTCATCGGTCGGAACTTTGAGCTGGGGTTTCCCGTGAGTGGAGACGTGTTCTCCTTCTCCATGATGCTCCGGCAGACGTGATGCTTGGCACTGGGTTCGTCGAGGCCATAATCCAAATCTGCGTCGTGTTCCTTGTGCTGGGAGCAGTAGGTGGGGTTGCGACAGATCTGGACAATGGGACTATGCGATCTCTCTTCGTACAGATTGGCAGACGCCGTTCTTTGTGTCAGAGTGTGGTGTGTTGTCTTCTGCCCGTACATGCTGTAATGTAGGTGAATGGGGCTGCTGCCGCTGTTTTCCCTGGGCTGCTCCTCTGCTGCTTTTTTCTTTGCCCTCCTCCGCCGCCGGTGCACAACAAACACCACCAATCCGGCCGCGCAGAATATAATCAAGAGGATGAACATTAGAAGGCTTAAGATGAGCACAGAGAGCGGGACAGTGTCCGTGAGTGAGCTAAACAAACCCTTGCCAGCGCTGTCGGGTCCCAGGGTTGCCGTCACACTCTCCTCCCCATCTGGGGACATAGGGTAGTAGGTCCCCAACCCGGGACATAACATCTCGTGACGAAGGCTCCTTAGCTCGGCCTGCATCACTTTCTTCGGGGTGTGACACAAAATGGAGCCCACCACTGTGTCCTTTCTGAGTTTCTCCACCCATTGTTTGAGGCTGAGCAAGTCACAGCTGCAGTCCCAGGGGTTGTCCTCTAAATAAATCTGCTCTAGCGAGTCGAGTTGATCAAGCACATTGCTCACTGGCAGGTGCATAAGTAGATTTTTTCTCAGGTTTAATTTGGTGAGGGGCACATTGCGAAATATCTGCGCTGGAAGAGAGCTTAGCAGGTTGTTATTTAATGACAACAGCTTCAGGTTGGGCAGGGGATTAAATGTGCCTGGAGCAATCTCTTTGATAAGGTTGTATTCAAGATACAGGTATTCAAGGTTGTGGAGCCCCACAAACATGGTGGAGAACAGTTTTTCAATTCGGTTGCCATTCAAATACAGTTTTTTCAAACTGCTCAAGCTGAGGAACGTTTCATTATCGATGTAATCAATTCTGTTGTTTGCCAAGTTGAGCAATTCTAAACTGTCGTATGTGACAAAATCATACTTCAAGAGTTTCTGAATCATATTTCCTGTCATGACTAGTTTAGTGGGGCTTTGCTGAAGTATACCGATATCTGATACCTTTTGAATTCCTCTGTCTTGACAATGCATTAAAAACCCAGCCACAGGGTGATTGTGACAAGAACAGTGCTCCACACAAGGGCTGCCGGGAATGTGAGACGGCGTCGGCACCTTGGCGTCATCTTTGGCGTCGATCAACTTGGGGCTCCCTTTAGATGAGGGGGTGACGACCATATCCAGCGACTTTGACGGCTCCTCCAGGTTTATATCTGCATGGGACGGGCACAGAACGTCCCGCTTGACTTTAGCCAGAATGGTCCCCTTAAGGTGATGTGGTGTGCTGCAGACCACATCCCCGATCGCCGACTGGGCCCTCATGTTCTCCATCCAGATTTTTAAATGTAAAATATCACAGTCACAGACCCATTCGTTGTCCTCCAGGAGAAGTTCCATAATACGTCCGATGTGCTCCAAAAAGCCGACATAAGGCAGTGTCTGGAGCTTGTTGCCACGTAGGTCCAAGTGGGTGAGGGGCACGAACCGGAAAATGTTGTTAGGTAAAAACTCTACGGAATTATCATTGAGGATGAGGACCTTGAGGCGGATCAGTTTGTTGAAGGCCCCGGGCTCGATGACCCGAATGAAATTCGTGTCAGCTTGGAGAAACTCCAAATTCACCAGACCTTGAAAAGTGTCCTCTTTCAGAGTGACGAGGAAATTGCTATTTATGTGGAGTTTTTTCAGTGAACCGAGGGTGCTAAAGACCCCTGGTTCCAGCTCTTGAATGCTATTACCCCCGATGTGCAGTGAAAGGGCATTCTTAAGCCCTTCCATTTCCTCGGCGCGGAGCTCAACCAAGTCATTTTTGTAAAGGTTCAGGTGGAAGGGCACACCTGCCGGGACTTTGATTTGGGAGATCTTGCTGATGTTTCTCTGCTCACAGTTAAGATGAAGGATGCCATCTTTCCCCTCGCAGGAGCACAAGGAGTCACAAGACTCACTTATAGAGGATGATGCCTGTGAGGGATGGATATCTTGGGATCGGGCTGCGGTGAGAAACAAGCCGATGAAAATGATGCAGGGCAGCATTTCGGTCTTAGATATCTGTGAAGAAAGGATAGAAGCAAAGGAAGGGTTGGGGAGGAAACAAAAAAGAACATTAAGTGTTGTAAATGTATTCTATATAATGATTCTATTTGAATGTGTGAGAAATGACAGTCAGTCCCAGTGATCCAACTGTCATACAAGTTTAATGTGTTACATTACATGAACTTTGGTTGTTTTATAAGTATAACAGTGTGAAATTATGTTTATGGGTACATCATATGCATGAGGGGAAGTCACACTTGACTAGGATGAAATAGTTTGTTGTTGCATAGTCTTCATATAGTAAAAATGCATGAACAATATATAACAGGAAAACACATTGTCTACATGCCCACTAGTCAACAGTCCTTTAACTGTAAAAATAAGCCTCGGGTTTATCCTAATGTATCTTCATAAAGTTAACCCTATGTGGCCATTACATGACTGAGCAATGTATGAGATACGGGAGTGATCCAAGTGTAGCAACTCAATCCTAATCATCCACATCATTATCATCAGAATCCACAGTATTTACCAGGACACTGCTTTACCAATGATTAAATGCATTTCACAGGGGGAGCAATGACAGTAAGACAGCTTCTCTTTCCAGTGACTCACACTGGGATAATGGTACATTTAATAAAATGACTTTCTCATTTGACTGATTTCCCTGCCCTTTATATGCAGACTCGTCTGAACAAAGACTTACTCAGTGTGAGTCATACGAAGGCAAAAATCAGCTCTGTCCCTTCAGAGTCCATGTCAAAAAGCATGTGTAAAAGAAATTTGAAATAAAGAACTGAAATGAATCGTTGTGTCTTCATTGTTCAGCCAATTAACTCTCCCCTGACTGGACTGAAAGAAAACTAGTCACGAACCGCGCCCTATATTCATCAATCTGTTTTCTTGTACGGTTATTCTGATTGTGTTATTCTACTGTTTAGAACTGTTCCAATGCGGTGACAATCACCTGGAGGAGCACAGAGGCAATGAAAAAGTTCAATCGAGCACAATTCAAACTTCATTGTAAGCGGGATCCACACTGAATGACAAGCAAAACGCTGAAATGTGATTTTAATGATGAGAGGCCTCGGTGCCACATCTAAAACCATTACATTAATTTGACTACGATCACAATGGATCAAAGGCTAGACCACTATCAGGGGACTGGTGGAGAAGTAAAGACATCTTCCCATGATCAAGGATAACGAGATATGCACCATTCGCTACCATAATTCTTCAAAGAGATAAAACATGGAAAGAAGGCGGGAAGGCCCAGCTGTTCTTGTTAACAAATCCGATTAGCATTCATTCATTCTAACAAGACTAGGCAAGCCTAGTTCAGCCGATACATCCTGTATTTGTCAGAAACCGAAACCTCTGACTCATGATCCATCTATAACAGGTGCTCCACTCTCTTTTGACACGAGTTCCAAAACAAACACTTCCCCTTATGGAAAGTCAATGAGACGTAGGGCACATCTCAGGGGCAGTGTTGATTGGAGTTTATCTATCCATTGTACCTCACTAGATATTAATTTAAATACTTGCAACAGCCTGACTACAAATGTTAAAAGATAAATTAGATTACACACATAGCGGACGATGTCCGAGGAGACAACCATGTCCCTGAACGAAGCCGTCAGCTCCAAAGACAAAAGCTGAATCTGATGGAGTCTCTTAAACAGTAACTTCACTCTTGCTTCCTCTTTCTATTTGACATTTTCTTTTTGCCCATTTCAAAAGTGCCTCGATACATTTCTTTGTGCTGTTGGGTGAAGACAAAATTATTGATGAAAACCAAGACAACACTATCTCCAACATCTTTGATGTATTCAGGCATATATACCCCTAGGTCACTCTAAGCTTTTCAGCCAGTTCTAGACTCTCACTCCACAAACCGAGGGAAATGTTTCAGAGAACACAATATAATATGGAACAAATTAAAGCGCAACCACCTCATGCATTAATAGTCCCTGTTACTAATTTCTACAGGGGATCACCACAACATCAGACAGAATGCACCAGAATAATAATTAGTTGCCTTGTGTCGCCTCCAGGGACATCCAGTGCTCTGATGTGGATGTGTGACAGGGAGACCCATTGAAAAATCCTTCAAAAGGACAAGTAACTCATTACAAACTAAAACCAGGAATTGTGCAAATATAACTGTAGTGCAAAAGTTATTTCAGATAATGCTCTAACTATAACCCATTTTGCGCTTTGGAAGGAAACCCTTAATGTCATCTTTATATATTAGGGCTGGCAATATGGAAAAAATCTTTCAACACGGTATAGGTCATTTCATATCTCAAACACAATATAGTTCACAATATAGCTTGTTTTCTTGTAATACAATAAATAAATAGTCCATAGGAAATAACAGCATGGTTTTGTTTCCTCTTGCTTGAGTTCTTGACAAATGAAAAGAGTATTTTGTCTTTTAATTAAGAACTTAAGTGCAAAATAATTTTAAGTTTGTTATAATGAATTTCGACAGCAGAATTTTGTGTCACTATATCTCGTTTTATGATTTCATCACATTATAATGATTATCATATTGAATTATCACCCAGCCCTGTCATATACCTTTCAGAAGTGAGACTGTTACTAAAAACACATAAGATGACAATTTGAAGTTGCAGACATTTAAATCTCCCACATTTATGAAGTGTGTTATACATTCCATCTAGAAAATAACCATTTTAAATCCATTAAAGGCAGAAAATAGGGAGACATGAAGTGGAAGTAAAATACTAATGAAACATACATTTATTTGTCAAATAATATTTATTAAATATGTATTGTTTAGACAGTGATTACATTCCAAAAATGGCCACAAAACCGAGCAACCAAGAATATCTTTGGTCATTTCCTTTTCATTACTCATCCGAATTTGCTTGTTCAGAAGTCTGGCGGTGGTCATGGTACCCAAGGCGCTCACCTCTGTGACCCAGATGGCTCGTAAGACAATGAGAAATGAAACAGACTATGAAGAGATGTTATCGCATACTGCATGATAACACTGCAGAGGGCAGATATGAAGAAGGCATTAGCCTCGTGCACTCTTTCTTCTGCATTTCAAACAGACTTCTCCAGCTGATCCATTTTCCAGGTAATCAATGTTGCATGGAACCCAGCGTGACGGGCACGAGAGATGAAACACTCTTTCGGTGCCAGTCTTCAGATGCGCTCACTTTTCGTAATTCCAATGTGCATCTCTTGCTGTTCAGACAATTCAATTAGAGATCTACTGAAGCCCTATGAGATCTCACCTCATGCATGTGTGTGGAGCCAACTCATCGTCCAAGATCAGATGAAAAAGAAAGAAAAGAGCTGAGGAGGAAAAGACAGCAGAGAGAAATCTTTTGAAGGGAAATGTATCGCACATTAAGACTTTCTACAGGCGCTGTAACACACAGTATGGGTTGCAACTTAGAGAGCCATAAATAGCATGTTTACACTTTATTTGGGCCTGCTACATGTTGTATTGTTCCAATGCAATAAAGTGTTCCATAATATCATGGAAGCCTTACGCCTCCATATTAGAAATGTTCCGATGCCATTTTTTCCTTCCCGATACCTGAATTTGCTTATCAGTCGATACCAGTACGTTAATAAAATAATATGATTACCTAACACCTACTTTATTTTGCTCTTTTACACAACTGTATTTCTTCAGGTTTTCTTGCTAAAACTTGAACACATCATGATAACATTATAATTTACTTTCTCCCAATACTCATTTTGGGAGTATACTGCACATGTGCAGTACAGATCAGGCAGGATGTATGGATCGGGTAGGGAGAGACACATGTTGTCTCTGTTCCTGTGCAGCGTAAATGAGCTGATTAAAGATATGATCATGTGATATTGTATCGGTAATCTTCGATACCCAACACAGCTTTTTTTAGACAGTATCAGAACAACTCTGCTCCACATGATTATCATGTCACAGTGACGAGGCCTCTTCAACACTCACAGAGATAAGTCATGAATACACATGTTCATATGCCCCACAGACACTTCTCTGAGAAATCCATATCTTTTCACGATGATTAGTTTGAACTATATTCACTGATGATCACTGCAACTAATGTACTCAATGTGAAGAAGATGACGGCGATTAACAGCCCACGGATTCAGCTGCAGAATATCACATGCAACCCCGCACATCACTCACTGATGTTCGAGTTCAACTTTTTGACTTCATTGCTCCCTAAAGGGATTTCTCTTTAGTCTTTCACCTATTTTGCAGGGAGGTAAGGTTTGGCTACAAAAGGCAGAAGAGTCCTGCAGCTAGTCATGATCTAGTGTCTTGCTCATCAACACGTCAGTAAGGCAGGAAGTTGGGTTCACCACCCTGGCTCAGTAATACTGCACCATAAACTTAAATATTCTTTTCTACTTTGTTTTCCCTTCTTAGTAGTCTAGCGTACCAGATAATTAGAGACAGTAGATTAACCACCATTCGTCCATGTTATGCGAGGACGCAATGACACTACATATATGGCCAACATGTTGCTGATTAACCAAATTCACGGCATGCCACATTAACGTTGTTTGAAAAAAATCGGATTCATGTTGCTTCTTGTAACTTGTCCTTTCCGTCCTGTTTTCAATATGAATGGGCAGATTCTGACCTTGACACAACTTCTGGAAGACAATGGTGATACATTTGGAAATGTCTCCCTGAGCATGTAATCTTTTCAAAAGAGCACAAAGCACATGTGCCCTTGCCTTCCATTGATTTTGTACGCTTCATGCACCGGATGGCTGGAGCGTTGCGGCACCACTTATTTTCATCCATACATTTGTCATAGTTTGCGGTGAATTGACACAAACAATATACAGACATGGTGTGTGACAACGGGAATCCGGATTTGAACTGACTAGCATGCACCCTCTCCAGTTGACAGTTTAGGACATTATTTCTAAATAATATGAACACAGTGGAAGTCATGTTCTGTCCTCGTCACTGTCAAACTGAGTAAAGCATGCTGGAGCCACAAATAGCCCAAAAGGCAGGAGCCTAATTCCTTTCTCTGTAGCGTGAGGCAACTTGATGTGCAAGTATGAAAGGCTTGTTATCCCTTATGGCACCCGACAGATAGAGCCAATCTCCCAACTCCATCAAGACTGATAAGAGTCACTCTGTATTTGTGTTTTAAGACATATCGAGTGGATAACTTGTGGGGTCTCCGAAATTTTCTTGGTTTTAAAAAGGCTTCCAACTCAGTTCTAAACATTTTATGACCTCGCCCCTCCTCATTGCTAGGCTACCTGCATTCACAGTGATTTATGGTCCTTGACAACAGGGTGGTTGATGGAGTCCATTTTAATTCACCGAAGTCTGAGGTTCCCTGTCAGAAACCATATGAATACTGTATATTATCCTGGGGCGTCATCTACATGTCTGAAATGTAAATGTAATCTGCGCTCCATCACAACGATCAAACACTGCGATGGTTTATTCCAAGCAGGTGTGAATTGCTCTAAAGCTGAATATTATGATTAGGGTGATGAGTAGGGCTGCACAATTAATCGGAAGAGTAATTGCAATCACGATGTTGGCTTCCCCGCGGTGAAATGACCACGACTGCATGCGATACTGACATTTAAAAGGCGTTCCCCGTATATTTGTCCCTTTTAACATTTTGTCTCAATTAGGTACCAAGATTGTGTGCTCTTAGCATGGAGACCTGCTTCTGGTTTGTGCAGAGAATGGTGCATACTTTGCAAAGTTCTATTCATCTACCAGCCGGACCAAACTTCAGCGTCTTTAAACTATTAAATCAAACCTCACGTTCTCCACCTGGATGGAAGTGAGGCCGCAGAAGCCCATAGTCCTCCAATAACTGCTCCGCCATGCAGAAACAAAGATCCTCCTGGTAGTGCTGCAGGCACACAGCCTCTGCGACCAGGGAGGCGAGGGAGGATCACGCCCCCCCCCGTGCTCTGATGGGCTGCTACGAGAGCTGCATCTTCAGAAACATCATCGCCAGCCTGTTCAAAAGCTACGTCAGCTGTGCGCTTATCATGTCATGCAGCAGTCCGGGCAGCTGGCAGCTAATCATAAGGCAAGATAAAAAAGCAGCGGGGCCTCTTATACAGCACTGCTTTACACATAGAAACCTGACGGGAAGATAAACCGATGCACAAAAGGTACATAAAACACAGCTTCATTATATTG
Organism: Cebidichthys violaceus; assembly: GCF_023349555.1. NCBI lineage: Eukaryota > Metazoa > Chordata > Actinopteri > Perciformes > Stichaeidae > Cebidichthys > Cebidichthys violaceus. Next base: position 4,953,288 of record NW_027176417.1, on the reverse strand, counting down.
TTACCTTCTGCCCTGTATAATCCTCTTCTCTTACTGTTTACTGCTGGTGGGCCTTAATTTCTGATAGCGAACATATGCATGATAGAACTAATAATAGAAGCACAAAGACTGCATGGGGAGGGGAGGGGGGGGGGGGGGGGCTGGCTCTGCTCTCCCCTGGCAAGCGTGATTTAGCAGGCTTGCATTTCAAATGGTCTGTTTAACTAATGCGCAGTAATTAGTTCTCCAGAAAAGAGCAGGGCAGATTACACCAGTGAATAGTGGCGTCAAGGTACATTTTGTGAGGGAAGACATCTGCACCAAACAGATGTAAATTTTCCATGTACATTATTGTCCCCCGCACAAGAGGAACACATTCTATTCAGGAGTGACGAGTGCCCAGCAGGACTGGTAATTTGTAGATAAATTCATTTAGAATACTCCATCCGGACGCAGCTGTGTCAGGGAAGTCTGGCACACCATGAGCAAACCAAATATGTGAAATAAATATATATATTCTGGTGCGCTGTAAGATAATTTTGGAACTAATTATTAATTCTGTAAAGTTAAATAACAGCGACTAAACAGGGAACTTTCATTGTGTGTTGATTCTGGCACAAATTAAGCTGTAGTGTTTCCGAGCAGCAGAGTCCCTTTAGAAAACTACTAATTTAACTGCAGCAGGGTCCGACAGTCTGCCCTGCACAGTCCTGGTTCTGGTTCGACCCTGTGACCCCTGTGGCACGCATTAAGAATACCTATGTAGAAATAGACAATATTCTCGCTGTCGGTCCCGTTTACTTATGTAGGTCACATTATGTGGCATTCGTACGATATTGAGACTGTTTGAGTAATTTTAATAAGATGCTGAGAAATATAGGAGTATTCAGTTAGGATATCCTATATAATCATTCTCAGTCTTGTTGTCTTTATGTTCTCAGCAGTTTCAGTTGGCCATTTAAAGTAAGTATACCCACTCTCAGTAAAAGGGCCGCAGGGCAACAGTAATGACAGTCTTATGATTCGCTCCATAAATAGGTGTAGATGAAATCTTCAGACTCAAAGGAGCCACACATTATAGGTAGACTGACCTGCTTACAGAACATAAACAATATACAAGGCACCACCTAGAACACGCTGTCGAGTCTGTACAACAGGACCACGATCTTAATAGAACTGCGGTAGATGTTGTGTGTCATTTTGTGAGCAGACCTTCTTCCCACATTTTCTTTTTGACCAGCCAATAAAAAAAAAAAAAAAAAAAGTCATGTGTGTTCTATAAAAACATAAGCTACAAACTGGATACTTGTCAAAAATATTTAACTGGTTTGAATTGGAATACACTGCATGCTTACAGTTCTTCAACAGAACCCTGCTGAATCTCTAACTGGACGAACGGCTCTCAAGTCATAAGCTGTTTTAACGATCACAGCTGCTAGCGGACGTAGTCATTAGTAACAGCTGAATGGTATCATGGCAATTAGTCAGGAGGCCTGCTGTAACGTTGTACTTTTGAAAGAGTGTGCACAGCACGTGTAATAGTATTTGCTTTGTTTTTGTATGCTATGATGGTTTCAGTACTATCATTTTTGATTTAAAGAGGAGACACTACAGGTGAACAGGGACAAATTAAAACTAAAAGATATCACCAATAAAACCTCCCTAGTTGAATATTACATTAAGAATATTATTTTTTGTATGACATAATTTCTGAAATGTTATGTTTAAATGTGCAAATGATGCATTCTGTTATCAAATATGTGCTAATTTACATTCATTTTCAGAACAGAAATGGGAACACTGGATAAAGCCGGGTTCACAATCCTTGTTTAATTTTTTTGACGTATTAGAGTCAAAGTTTGTCAGGAGAGGGGAATTTTGGATATAGCTTTTTATCATTCCTCTGAAAATACTGTCAACAACTATAAAATATATATATATATATATATATATATATATATATATATATATATATATATATATTTATTTTCGACATGTTTTTAGGACTGAAAAGTTGTATGACTCAGGTTACCTTGAGAATATATATAGGAATGAAACTGTAAACTTTGGTGTATGTAAGCGCTACTGAAGTGGAGATTTCTGGCTCCGAGAAAAAAAGGCCTTTAACTGCAATACGTATACAAGACACTACAGGTGATGCTATCTTTAAAATAAATCTACAGATGCCAATAGACGGAGAAGTAAAATAAACACCTACATCTGTATTTTGTACGTTTTCTTCCCACAATGCATGTAAAACACAGGCAGGTTTGTGCCTGTCGTGACTCGCCATATTATAGTTGATATATTTGAGAATGTCGGCCCATAGGGAGAATGGAAAGAATAAAAAAATAAATAAACAAACAAAAGAAAGCTGGACCCGGCTTTAAGGCCTGTGGATTAGCTTTCAGTTAATTTAGCAAAAACATATATCCAAAGTTCCCTCAGGTCTTGTGGTGGAGAAAAAAGCAATAACAGGCCAGGAGATTATCTCAACGTCACAGACGATCCCTTACTGTTTGGGAAACGTGTACTAGCAAGTTTTACCTCCATTAGAAAATCACTGTTTGGATCGTGTATTCTGATACTCCGTCAGCTCTGCCTTCATGCTGTTTATCCGCTACACACTTCCATACTGGGGTCACTTTAAGATGCTTTACGATGCAGAGCCGGCAGAGCAAACCGGCACCCAGCAGACACCCTGAGCACAGACAGAATGCACATGCAATGGAGATAATAAGACTCGTTGGAACTGCCAGTATCAGACGTCAGCAGTCCACAGACAGACACAGAGAATCTGGGCCGATGGGTAGAAAAATATATTTCACAGAGGACTGGAACGTAGCTCCACTCAACAGCCCTCAACAGGATGAGCTGGTTAGAAGATGGAAGAATCGACTGATGTCAAGTCTGTGCAAGTCTGTATGCTAATCAGTGCATAATCCATATACAGTTTACTGAAGTATCTATTTTCATATAACAGGGGGTTCGCTTGTGTTTTGCCAATAGACAAGAAGTGAGAGATAAAAACAAAAAAACCTGAATGATGCGAATTACCTTCAAAAAATTGGCTGTTAACAATCAAAAGCTGCACTGTAAGGCTTGAACTCTGATGTTAAAAAGACACGTTTCAGGATAGACTTAGGGGATCTCAGTCCAAGTTTGGGATTTGGGTTATATGTTTACATAAATGTCTTGTCTACCGGTGCTTTAAATAATTTATAGAGTACACTTGAGGCAGCAACTTTTAACGCATATTTTAGTTCGAGGTAACTTGTTTTTATGCAAGTTGCATGTTGTTTTATGTTTTCTATTTTTTTTTTTAGATCAGGTACATTGGCTGAGTTAATTGAGTGTCTAATGACTTAACAACTGCAGAGACTTGAGCTGACCTGCGTCGTCGTCCTGAACAAGACCTTTCAAGACCAATTAAGTAGGAATGCCACATCGGGCCGTTAGAGGAGCCGGACTGGATTTGAAAAAAAACTCCTGTTCAAACCTGCCTGAAGAGCAAAGTCAAAGTCTAATCATAAAAACCTCTTGACACCCATAATTCCCTATTTGTATTTGGGATAGATTACTGCCTGCTGGGCACCTTGTTCTAATCGTAACAAAAACAAAAGATTAAAAGCATTTACAGACAACACAGCCCGTACTGTGCTGCACACGTTTGCAGTATGAAACATGTGCACACGTCACGTGTGACGCCGGTGCAGCAGCGGGGAGCGTTGCATCTCAAACAAAAGGCTGTTTACTGTCCCAAAATAATCTGCTCGCCGAGCGTTTCACGTGAACGCTCCTGGCGCCGTCGCAATCCGTGCGCCGCTCTCCAAGCGGCAGGTTTTTTTTTTGAAGGCGTTCGGGCAAAGATTGATGGACGTGCGACAGCTAGATGGGCGGACTCATCAGCGCCTGTCTGTTCTCAGAAGGAACACAAAACCATGTTGCATTGTCATTCCGGCGATGTCACTTTGAAACATTGATCAGAAACACGGCTTTTGAATAAACCACAAACCTGCCGTGGTGAGTTTAAGTGCTGCTCCTACATTTGAAATGAGGCTCCTGACGTGATGAAGTAGGGAGCACCAGCGCTCCGGGTGGAGGAATCTAGCGGAGCCCTGCAAAGACTTTAATAACAGATCCACAGGCCTGAAGCTCCCACCTCCCATATATGTCAGAGAGCTTTATAGCAAGAAAGCGTTTTTAGTGAAAGTGGCGATTTTCCTCCAGGTGTTTGGAGAAACACACACACACACACACACACACACACACACACACACACACACACACACACACACACACACACACCTGCGATACAGCAGGGAGTGATGAAGCACAAACAGGCAATAGCTGGTTTTAATAATACTGAATACCTTGGAAAACACTTCACAGGGAGTGCTTTTTCACAGTGTGAGTCCTCCCCGCTCATTTACACCAATTTGCTCTAGCCGTACTGCGACACACAAAGCAGATAATACCAACAACCCGGCTTAGCAGCACAGGAGGGACTTCTTTTTTTTCCCTTTTTGTCCTATTCACTTGGAGGTCACCAACCAACAGTTGCGTGCGTCCACTAATACTTAAAGTCGGGCCACTTTTGCTTTTCGGTGGGGAGGACAGAACGAGAGAGAATGCGAGATAGCGAGACTTGTTGCTTCCAGCTAGGGGTTGTTTCATTCCAGCCTGACATGGGATAGCAGATTAGAGGCCCCCCTGCGCTTTATTGCTTCTGTGTGCACGTGCACCTTGTTTGTGTACGCGCACGAGGCCCTGACCGTCCATCAACTTTCCCCGGAGCGCCCTGCAGTGTTCCCCGGCACCAATTATGGCCAGGACTTGTCCCTTCTCCTCCTCTGTATCGGAAGTGATGTGGCCTGCCCTACAGGGTCGACACCACCACTACACCCACATATCTGCACAGAGTCCTGCCAGCGCCCGCGGCCCCTCCACCGCCATCCTGGAGAAATGATAATTATGACATCCGCCCACTCAAGAGGCAAGAGATAGTTCAACTCCCCTGCCCCTTGTTCCAGCCCTTTTTTTCTTCTTTGTTGGAGTGATTCAATATTCTGTGGCCTCGCGGTGCCTACTTTCTCCATGTCATAGAGGAGGCAGGGACTCGCCAATACATCCGCAGGCTCCCTCTGTCTGAAAGTAGTGTGCTTTAATAAACTTTCACAATGCCCTCCTCCCCTGCTCTACCCCTGATGCTCTTAAAACGGCAGACTACTCCCACCGGTCACCAATTTCCTTTGGCTGTTTCACACGTTGCAAAGACGCCTGTTCAAACTCCCCGTCATTGTGAGCCATTTCTTCAATAGAGGTCCAATCAATAACTGTTGGTTATTGGTGCTGAGCCCCTGGAAGTCTTCATGAATTCAAATACTTACATGCAGACCTCTTGTTAACATTTTTTTTATGAGAAAGCAGGAATATGAGCAATTAGCAGCGCACTAAACACCCCTTTGTGAACCGTCCCTTTCGAGCGATTCGTTAAATTGGCCCTCAAACCACCCATCAATAATTAATCTCACACTATTCAGACACATGAGGCTTGAGCTGCCCATACATTTATGGCATGGGACGCTTATAACTAAGCTATTAAACAGTGATTCATCCAAGCAAATAATTGGGGCCCAAACTCAATTATGCAATTTTACAACAGCTAATTAGACACTTCTTCTCCCCCTCATTAACTTGTATTTAAGTAGGACTATCACCCCACTTTCACATTGGGGGGGGGGGGGGGGGGGCTGATTAAATTAGACTTGTATGCGGTAAAGATGTATTTAATCCATCCCGATCTACAATGTAACCATGTGTACGCTCAATGTTAACACTGCTGTGCGACACTTAGTTAATTTCAAAGAGATGAACAGACAAAATATGTTTCTGATAAAAAAAAATAATGTAAAACTCCTCTCTGATTGGCTGAGGTCCGTTAGAGAGTCGTGATGCAGTCCAAATTAAACACACCTGCGACCACCGACCTGTCATCATAAATATTCATACGCGGAGGAGCCGCAATGTCAGGGCATTAGAATGTGCGCTCATCGACGCAAAAAGACAAATAGAGCCACTTGAAGTTGCGCTCGGTGTTAAAAAGCGGAGTGTGGGCACAGCACCGGTTTTGATTAACATAAGCGTAGGATACAGTAGCTGCGGGTGGCAAGCGGCCAGGTGTGCTCGAGGTAATGGAGCCCCCTCAGGAAAAAGCTCCCTCTCTCTCTCTCTCTCTCTCTCTCCCCTGTCAAAGTCCAGGCACTTTTTTTTTTGACAGGACTTCTTGTACAATCATGCTAGTGATAAATAACTAACGCTGTTGACACCTCAGTCCACATCCAGTACTGTGCATTTCACAGGAATATACTTAGGTTAAAGATAAAATGGAGGTGCACACTGCTGTGTAACATACTGTAGCTAGTTGGAACCTGCCCATGATGGACACCTGGATTCCTCGAGACTTAGGCTGTTTTATTATACAGCAGGATGTCACCCTCCAGTAAGCCCACCTGGTCATAACAAAATAAAATAAAGTAATTGAGCACATTAACGTTTTAGTGACACACACACACACACACACACACACACACACACACACACACACATATATATATTACAAGTGACAGTGCTTCGTGGCTTACCGTCTAACACAGATGAAAACAGGGGAATGCTATTCCAAATGTCACTGTACTCAGTCCATCAGTATACGAGGGGGACCGACGCATTGAAGAGGGACTAACCCTCCACAACACTTTCTCTCCAGTCCTTAAAAAGAAGAAAAATGAAAAAATAAAAAACAGGCTGACACACGGAGAAACTTCACAGGATCCGTCAATCCCCACTTGTCCTCTCGGGTGCACAGTCTTTTTCTCGAGTCTGATAACCGCTGTCACACTCTGGTTATTCCCTTTGCGCGAGGAGCTCGCGGAGAGGTTTCTTCTCTCCGGTCCCGGGATGCCTGAGTCTCGCCGTCCTCCCGCAGACTCCTCAGAATTAATTAGGATTAAGTTGCAGGTTCGGACCACGGGGACAACACACTGCTGTGATTGTAAAACACTCTATTCTGCCTTCTTTTACGGGCCACTCTGAATGATGAGGGGCGCGCACCGGTTCCAGCTCATGCGCCGCGCCGCGCGCTCTGTGTAGTTAACCAATCTGCGATATATTGGAGTTGCTCCGCAATTTGCATGCTGTGGAGGTGGACGACCGAGACTAGAAGCTGCGTCAAGTCAGACACCATAGATGGAGGAAGTTCTGGTGGTGCCTTTCACAATAAAAGCCCAGAGCTAAATCCACACGAGCTCCTTTGAAATAGTATTTTTTCTTTTTTCCTTATTTTGGTCTTTCATACACAATCCCCCTAAAATACAAGGTAAACGCTTTCCTGCATAATACATGTATCTTTCCAACCAAAATATTCTGCACTTTTATTTAGAAGGAAAAGTTACTCAACTTCCGGGATTTCCCTGTCTATATCTGGTAGCAGCTGATACAACTGGGACAGCTCTGTAGCACTTACACAGAGCTCCTCCTCTTGGTTCTTACAATGCTAAGGAAAAAGAAAATTTGCATTGATGAGCTTTAAATAGCCTGGCTGCAGCACCGTGAAACGAATGCTACAGTGCACCCAAAACACAGATCCAGTCAGCCAATCAAAACAATTTCAGAAAACATGTAATACAATAGAATCAGTCCTTATGAATGAGAAAAAAGGCAGTTTGTGTCAATTTGATAATTCCTTCAGCACAGACACACAAATATTGCACACCTTCCATTTTGCAACGAACCGGGGTTCAAGCTGGTCTGCGTCCTTGAACGCTGAAGTGCAAAACAGTTCCAGCTTTGATTTATCAAAACACAGACAGCTACTGATTCAGTCTGCATCTAAACCCCGATTGGCCGGCACTTACTGGATGATCACTTTCAGATGGGCCGGGGATGTATCCCTCACGGTGCGTTTTTTTTATGTGTCTGTCGCGTCAAGCCGAGCGGGTTTGTCAAAGGATTAGTGTGAATGCACCACCCATCTGGAGCATCAAGGAGTGCTGCAAGTCCTCACCAGTGATCCAATCCAAGATAACTCTTCGAAAAAAGGAGGTGGTCGAAGGATTGAGAAAGTCAAAGTGAAAAATGGCAACCTTGGAAACACTTTTAATGGAGCCCCGAGGAGTTATTGCTGAATTAAAAAGTTAGCCGGTACACAATATCACTTAAATATTAATTTACACAACCTGATATCATCCAAAAGTATGTTTTTTTCAGTTTGGAGCATTTAGGCAAAATCGATATTTGACCGTGCGTGCTGCTTTAATTGCAGTGATAATGTTTTAAAAGCAAGCGCTGAAGTATACAAAATGGTCTCAGCAATGTCACTCTCCCAATAACTCCTCCTCTCCCCCCCCCCCCCCCACCTGGTGTCTCGCTTTCAGAGCAAATATTGTATCCTTTCAGTGGCACTGAACCACTTCCTACACTGGATTTGCAGTTAATGAAAGCCACAAAAAGCCATTAAGCACCTTTTGTCGGTAACTTCTTTATGTGCTGTTCCGAAGCCGTCCAGGTGCTTTATCACACGGACTAATAGCAAATAAAACAGAGATAAGATTCATATCTGTTTTGTGTTTGCCTTTGTGGACCGCGACTAGGACCAAACTGGGTGTGGGTAGCTGTCATCTTGATTATTAACGTCTTTTTATTGGTCTGTTGTCCAAACACAGAATAAGGTGGCTCTAATCAGATTAAATATTAGCCCCACCGATGTGCAGATGGGATACCAATAGACAATACAAAACCTTGTCGAGTGAAATAAATGGCGCTTGTTGGATTTCAAAGGAAGTTGGAGAGGAGATGTGGAGATTTGCGTCACACTTTGTGGCTCAGTAACAGAGCATTGGTGGACAAAATAAAAGAAACATCATAACGCAATATATGGCACTCCAGAAAATACCAGTCAGGGGTAGCTCACAATGTTTTACTTTTTTTTTCTGAGACTGTTGTGGATGTTGATGCAACCTGCTGCTATTCATTAAATCTGTATTTAGTGGATGCAGTTGCAAGCTAATATCCTGCAAGTGTCTCACAGGCGGTGCTGAATTTTTACAGCAACAACAGTCGGCGTTTCTGCGGACGTGTCATCATTTTACATTACCTTGCAGTGTGTGCATAGCAGCAACATATTGAAAGCAACTCATACAGTGGATCTAGTTGAGGCCCTCAACACTGACGCTGAATTAATTCTATTTATGACATCTGTTTTTAATTTTTTTTTTTTATGTACCATGGGAACCCTGCTGTCGATTTCCCTGCTGTAAGTTTGCAGACTTTAAAATGCCGAGCCAAGCGCTCTAGGCTGCGGCGCATGCATCTGGTTTTTAACATTGACTGTAAAAGTAGGGTGACACTCACACAGGAACCATCTGTTGGCAACTGCTCAAACACACCTGTCCTATTTTCATTATAATCACCATCTACCTATCAGCAAAAAAAGAAAAGCAATGAAGCTTCGTTGCATCCACAAAGTGCTCCCACATCTCTCTCCCAGAGCTCCATCAGTGACGCTACCTCTCTGTTACCTGTGCTGCTTTACTGAAAAGGGACACTGCAATTGTACGAACACAATCACATGCCTCCCACTCGTCTGATAAAGCAGCAGATATACGCATCTGAGCTGAAAGAGGGCTTGGAGATATACAAGGGCAGGGTGGCATCACTGCCATAGCAAGACTTCATCCGACTATTCTCCCGTTGGACGTGGGCTGAAAATCTGTGCTTGAACAATAAAGATTTTTGAATTTGTTTTGGTTCAATTTGCAACAAAGCTATCCAGAATCTGAGTATCCGGTTTTGTTACAGTTTTTTTAGTTACAACTGCTCTCATGCATAATTCAAGAACTCTCAAACCACAGCTTTCCGAGGCAACTCACATTTTCAGAAAGTTGAGTGTCGTCTGAGCAACATCTCATTGCTAAACAGAGGATTTTTTACATAATATTTGCATAGTGGCGCTGTAACAATATGCACAATTATCATCAATGCACTCCACAGCTGTTTGCTATTTTCTCCCCATCAAGGTCATATTTTCTGCATCACAGGAGACAAAAAAGCCGTGGATGTGCTCCTGGCTTCGTTTGGACCTCGAGGCACACAGATTTCGCCACCCATTCAGAGCCATGTCTGCTCCTACTTTCTGTACTTCTGATGTCACCTTCGCTCATCTTCACGGGAGTTGCACGGTACCCAAGAAGCCAAAAGGAGTGAAACACTGCTGCGTGATGACATTTGAAAGACAGGGCAACTTTTGCTTATGCTGCGATGAGAATCTCTTCCCAAATAATGGAAGATCCTTTTTACATTGGTGTGTGTGTGTTTTTTTTGGTGTTGGCCCAAGGAGCTATAGCCCACCCACAGCCCTACGCTGCACAATTTTGTGTGCTGCAGTCTGAGATGTCTCGCATGCTCTGCATCAGGGATTCTTATGGAGAAAAAAAATAAAAAATGTCTTGGGTAAATTTAGTCTCGCTCCTCACTGCTTCTCCTGTCAAAAAGGAGAGGCACCAGAAACATTCCCCAAACTTCAGAATCTTCTACGCTGCTCACTGAGCTGGCTGCCACTGCGTGGATTAGGTCAACGAATGCTGTGATTTGCCAGTGCTCAAAACCAGTATACGGATAAAACCTCATTTAATTCAGGACAATCTCCTTACAATTACTTAATATGTTGTATCTTTGTCAGACTGAAGCAGAAGATAGATGTTTAACAAAATTAAACAAACTAAAGTATTGGCACACATATTTTTTAGCTGTAGCCTGAGTCCTGTCTTTACACCTTATTTAACCTTGGTACATATGGCAATGTGTCCTAATCGGACACTTCCATGTTTCCTTTTTCCTTAGAGGGGCAATTTAGTGCCCCGGCGTGCCCCTTTTTGTCAGACCAGTTGCTCCCTGAGTGCTGCTCCGGTTGGCCCATGGTGCCCTCGCAGTTAGCGTGATTGTTCCTTCAGCTGGACTAATTGCCCTGTAACTCTTCAAGAGCTCTTGTGGTCAGGCCAAGTGCTCTTTTGATTCGGACAAATGCTGTTCCGGTGCGGTTTTAGGTTCGACAATGAACCCTCCCCTAACTCCTAACAACACCAGGTTGATGTTTAATGTATGTGTGTGGCCTGAACTGGCAAGCTTTGGCAAAAAAATGATGTAATAAAGAAACTGTTCCCTACAGTAGCAATTACATTTCAGGTGTCAGATAAGAGAACCAGACGTAGCAGTGAGTTCCCCCAGACTGCAAGTGGAGCTGGACGGTCGAGTCACTTAAATAAGGTCAATCTTGATACTTTTTTAGACGCTGCTCGTCTTGTTAGCATGAATCACCAGATGATGGAGAGGCAAATGGAGGCCTTCCTGCGCTCTTATCGCCTGTCTTTCAAAATATTGTGACATCCTCTCACGGTTCTCCACCCCGCAGCAACGTATGTGGTCGGACGAGTCGGATGAGAAAAGTAACACGGCAGTCACGTTGGATAACTTGAACGACGCCATCTCCCTTTGGCTAGTGAACAACTTGCATGACGTTTATTGCTGATATGTACGCGCTTACTCCTAAATCTTCTGAGGACGGCCCCTTTCGTCACGTCGTCCAAAGGGCAGATGCTACTGCCTTTGGTTGGCACTAGGGCTTAGCGTGGACCGCGTTGCAAACCCTGCCTTTTTGACAAACATGCGATAGACGAGACGAGCGTGCTGATTTCCCTCATTGACTCAGGTCCAGGCTCATATTTGTCACGCTCTGGCAGTCGAACCTGTCCTTGTGACGTCATGCAATGAAAGAATAAACACAAAAACGGTATAAAAGCAATGTAGCATCTTGATAGTTCAATGGAAAAACCCTTGATGCATAGCTTCATGTGAAATGTTTTACACAGTTTGGGGTCATGCAAGGCATGTTTGTATTCAAGCAAAGTATATTAGGCGTGAGAAGGCAGGGAGGGTTATGCTTTACAAAACACACTTCATGCTCCAACATGCTTTTCTTTGACTTACAGTGACAGAGGTTAGTTTTCTGCCTTGTTGCTCTCCCTGTGGTTAGCAATGATTTATGGTTTTGTAATAATGAGATACTTTGCTGCATACCGTAATTCATAGAATTCTTTTTTTTCCTTCTGGTGGTTACTGAAAACAAAAACAAAGCAGCGCTGCAGGTCATTGGACAGTACCTGCTTTGAGCACAACAAGAACAAGCAACTTGAATAATTTCACGCTCTTTGTTCATCACATTCCTCCTGCATCCCCATCCTCTGATGTCAATGTCGACTCCAAAAAACCAGCACCTTCGAGTTTCACGGCTGTAATCCACATCGTTCTCTGGAAAAATGCTACACATTTCAGGTACAGCGACCACTCTGACAGTTTCACTCATTCGTTCTGGCAGCGCTTTTGTTTTCAGGGTACGGGTTCTTTGTTTCCAATTCCACTTTTACACTGCTGTTGTGACGAGGGGGCAAAAAGGTGAATGCATGGCGGCCAGATGCAAAGGCAGGGCCAGGGCAGGGGACATGGCAGGTGTCGGATTTGATCCCGTTCCCCCGCAGGGAGACGCACTTCAAGTGTATGAAAGAGTGTAAAAAAAACCCAAACAGGTGCCAATGGCAACCTGGTGGAGCACAAAGACCTGACAGGAAAGGACAGAAAAACACAAGCGCTGTGTTACATCTACAGGTAGTATGAGTTGTAGGAGCATTAAAACAAGAAAATGTGCTGCAAGCATTCTTTTTCCACCCCAACACACTGTTTGTCCTGAAATGCTCTCTGGAGGTAAGTCCATTACCAGTCTCACACACCACAACACACACTCGAGCCCATTGCAGGCATTCGAACGAGCAGCCAAGCTCGCGAGGCAAAAGTTTGCCCGGTGGGAATCCAGCACCTTAATGGGAGCTAATTGAGCACACCTGTGCTGTGTGAATGAAGGGCAAACAAACACACCTGAACACACTTGTGAGATCCAAAGTTCCAAACTCTTAAGAAACCCTAAAAAATAATATAAATCCCAAGAACAGTAGTTGTGAGAAAAAAAGACAGGCAGTTAGGATTACACAAGTAATATATGTATAAAAATATAACAAATGCAACCTTGAAATACATACATATGACATTTTGATTCTTTAAGATGCCTGCAAGTTCCATAAAGTTTACTTTGCAAAGTGTCATGGTTTCTTTAACGTGAAGATCTGCTTCTGCAGACGACTGCAAATCAAAATCACCTCGCAAGAAGAATTAGTAGAAGTTCTGAGTTACAGCAGCATGGGATGCATAACTTCCCCACATACGGACTCAGTGAAGGAAATGGCTCCAAATCTGATGTGGACTTTACATCACCTTAACCTTCCTGCAATAGGAATTCGATTAATGCTAACCTGTGATTAATGCCGACACACCCTGACGTCCGACTGTTAGAGCTGTGCGGCCATTTTGAAATCACATCAGCTAAAGTAAACCCTCAACATGAAATACACTGTGCATGGAAGCCCTCTGTCCTTGAGCTGAAGTCGAGCCAACTGATCATTGCACGTGCATTACTCATGCTGCCCGAGCCCCATTGATCTATTATTGAGCCAAAATCTTATTAGCAATCCAATCCCATTTGTCACAGTGCCCTTCCCCTCGGCATCATGGCTCTTTCACCTGCGCCGCGTGAGTCACAAGTGCTGTATGGACGCTCCCGAAAGCGTCGCCCTCGTGGTTTTCCCGCCCTGTGAACACCTGTCTGCTCTGCGGGGACGTTCATTTGACACCGCTCCAGTCGTTCTCACGTGAGACCCTGTATCCTGTACCCCACACACACACACACACACACACAAACTGCGACAAAAAGATGACCAGCATGAGCAATATCCTGCTTATTGTTCACCTGGGACGACTCTTAATTAAAACCCAACGCTGCTTTTGTGTTTTCAACAAAGCGACCGGCGCCATTGTAATCAGGCTGGGAGCCACCTAGGCTTTTGTGTGCCGTCCTTTTATTGACTGGTGATCTACGAGCCACTTCCAGGTGACACGGCAAATGACTAACCCATCCTGATCTGCGAGCGTGGCTGACGGGACCTCTGGTGAAAGAGGACAGCTTGTTTCCCTGATGAAGTGGCTTTGAGAAAGAGAGAGAGATCGGAAGGGCCCCGGGGGGCGGGAGCCCTCTGCCACATGGTCCCTCGGTCTATTGCTCTCTGATTTCTGGTTTGTTTCGCTCGCGGTGCCTGTCACTCTGCACTTCTGCCCCGACTCCCTCCCGTCCTCCGCTCTAGCCTTCATTCTGTTGGAGCCACATGCAGACTGTTTGGGTCACCGCGCAAATTGGTGGCCAGTTTGGTCCAGTGGCCTCGGTGTTGCATTAATTGCTGAAACACACATGCCGGATGATTTTTGATGCAGGTGCATTCCCGATTTGTTTGCCCAATATCAAATTTATACTAAGAACATCCATGGCTACTTTCTTCTCAAACATTTAAAGCTCAGAGGTTGAACTGGGGGAATGTAATAAGTTGGCACAAAATTAACAAGGGCATCTTTTTTTTTTTTTTGCTGGAGGATTCATAAAAAATATTAAAGGGAAGAAATGTCAATTTCACTGTTCGCCACAAACCCAATATTAGATTTCAACAAACCACTGCAGTCTTGAGGGGAGCGAGTGTTGTTAATTGTTAGTTTTGGTGGCCCTCTGCTGGCGAACATTTGACACTTAATATTGTTCAGTGAAGTCAGCCTAAACCACATAAAACACCACTGTTGTTGATCTTGTCCCTGCTCTACATAGATTTTTATGTTTTTATTGGACAATACAAAAGAAAATAGCATCTCATCAGTGTCTGGTTATAATATATTGATGAAACGGTATTGCAAAATGCTAAATATGCAAACAAGTGATATAATGTATGCAAATTTAAAACAGTGAGATCTTCATATTAGCTTTTCCATGGTGAGTTTTGTTGAGAGATTGCAGAGGCTATGACAGATTTTCTATATCCGTTTGCTCTATGGGAAACCCATAGATCTACTCAACTGTACATTATGCATATTTTGCAGTGATAAAATAGGAGTCTGCATGGTGCTGTAAACCTGCAGCCTGCACAGCACATGCAGCTATACAGCGCTCAAGCATCTACTGTTCTGTTCTGTGTGCAGGAGCTCATCATTTGCAGGAAAAAATAAGAACAAAATGTATCTATGAAAAAGAATGTCTTAGTCTCACTTTAGTAATTTGCACTAAAGAACTGCAGTTGGTTTTGTGGAAACTAAACTGCTTCGTGGATTAAAAGAAGCAGCTAATTGCTTTTTTTCCCCTTTTCTGTCCAGTTTCAAATTGCCCCAGCACATTTTAGATAAGAGACAGTGCACACTCAGCGTGGACAGATTTCCAGTCGAGGGGCCTCGTTTTAAATGTGCAAGCTCAGAGCGGTAGGTCTTGGTTACAAGGACAGTGTGGGCATCTCAAAGCACACACCAATGCTTCAGTCCATGTATGTGCAGCAGCGTAAAGTACAAAAGGGCAGCGCGTAAGTGGATATTGATCCCAGGGTGAGGTGATTGATAAAAGCACTCTCACCTATTCACCACTGGGTCTAATCGCTCTAAAACACCAGGTCAATAAAGACAACTTTCAGAAGCAAATTTTAAGATCAGGAAAATATGAGGACAGTTTTCTGTCGGCGACTTTTTTTAGTTTTTTATGCTTAAGATATGGTCAAACTTTAAGGTGAGTTTGGAACACCCGCCTTCTGAGTCACTACCAGGGCGCCATCAATCTCAGCCCAGAAGATTTATGGGACAGCTTCAGAAGATGAGTGAGGTGATTTCATGTGGGTTTACTTCTCAGCTCCTCCATGACTGAGAGGAAGTCACCCATGAAAACCGCCTCACAGTGAGTCGGCCGCCCCACACCCACTCTCCGCTGTCTCCCCGTCAGCACTGCGATGGCAGACCTTTTCCAAACAGGAGACTTTTGGGGGGGCGAGAGTCCAACTGTCACCCTGCGGCTGTCCGGCCAAAAGCGTGTTCACCTCAGACTGTTGCAGAGCAGCAGCGCACTTTATTTTTGGAGGGGAAGAGATCCAGCTCGATACTTAAAATAACTCAACACATGCACCCGCGTTCATTATTGGCTGTATAGCGACAAAATCAAATAAAGGTATCTCTTAATAGCCCACTTCAAACACTCCATATTTGGGCCTCTGTCTCTGCAGAAATGCAGAGTGTGTTTGGAGTATTGGCTCACTGGACAAAAGCAGCAGCACTGAATTTCATGCACGCACACACACACACACACACACACACACACACACACACACACACACACACACACACACACACTCACTGGCACACACACCATCTCTGGGCCTCAGCTGCAGGTTGCCCTCCACTGGCAATTACTTTCATCCACAGACTGTGACCGGGAACTGTTACCCTTGGGGTTGGCGCACACACTCACACACACGAGCACACACACCACTAACCTGCTGAATGCTGATTCTGGGCTTCTGCCTGTGCAGCTTTGGTTCTTGGACTCCGGTCCTGATCCCTTCCTACACAGTGGAAATCCTCCTAAATGCACCCTGATGGCTGCGTGGTCACCGGTCCCTGCTCGACCGTGGAGCTCAAATCCATAAAGACATGTGCACACACACACACACACACACACACACACGCCTACACACATATTGGTTTAACAAGCTTTTAGTGCCCCAGATCTACACAGATGAGGTGATGATGCATGCATACACCCACAGATCAGTCAAGTCATATAAAGGGAAAGTAACCTGCGTGAGCTCGGTAGTGCCTTGAAGACAATTAGAGTGAAAGCAAATAGTGAATGAGGACTGGGGAGTGGGGATTAGGGCGGCAGGGTTTGGCTCCAAGGATTAGTTCAGGGGTGCAGGGCGCTTTAAAAGCAGGAGATAAGCTCCCCAACAACTAAAGGTCACTCACCAAACAGATTGAGTGCTTAGCAAGGATGAGAGGAGATCTCAGTGTCAGCCAGGTAGAGCTCCGGAAAGAGAGAGTGGGTGCACGAGGTGCATATGTATCTACTGTGTCTACACAGTTTGTATAAAAAGATCCCAGACGTCAAATTAAAACCAACCTCTTGAGATTGCAGGAAAAGCCGCAGATCCTTTTTTAAAGTCAAACACAAGACCTGCTGCTTTGCACTTGTCGTCGCACTTGTGCAATTAAAATAGGGCCCCGTGGCAGAGATGTACGAGAGGTCGGCGAGGGGAAATACGCTCGACTGACTTTATTTGTCTTGACCCATCACTAAGTGGGCTTTTAGAGCAAAAAAGAGCATTAAATCTGTTCAATAGCACAGAGTTTTAAACTGTATTCACCCTGAAATCATGTAAGGGAGGTTGAGGGTTGTTACGTTTAGTTTTGCCCTAATGGTGATGGGCGAGGTGCGAGCGCAGCACGACCACAACAGTCATTTTGTTGTGGTCATCACTTAATAAGAAGGGAGATGCCAGCGGTGATTCAGCGGTCCAAGGCAGATCTGCCAGAAATGTGTGCTTGGACATTTGGCTAACGCAATGTGTTTAGCAGATGATGTTGTTTTGTGTTGTGGCTACAATTGGGCCAAGAACCGTCTTCATCCCACCCTATGCTGTGCAAAAACAGTAGTCTCATTGAAATTAATGAGGAGGCTGGTTTTGCAGTTTGTGACGCTGGGCACGGCCAGTCGGCGAGTCTCTGCTGAGGTGCTAGTGGACGTAGCTGTGTCATTGAATGTCACTGGGAACTGGCTATAACGGAACGGGATGGGGTGAAATAAAAATGGTTGATTGACACTTCAACGCGTCATTGGAGCGCTGAAAAAAGTTGTCAGGCGTCAGTTTGCGGCTTCATGTCACCGACTTCCATTGAAAATGACTTGTGGACTCTTTTGTTGCTTGTCGCGTGAACACAGCATAAACTAAAGTTCTAATTCATCGTCCTAGAGTACGTGAGGATTGGCTAGGGTCAGCGTGACGTGAATTTCTTGAGTTTACGCGCGGACATCTGCATATCGGCAATTTGTTGTGCAGGCGCATGCTTGGGCTCGCTCATGCAGTCGGGCACTTCAATTAGAAGTAAATTAGACGTCTCCATTCGAATTTGGAGCCCCGGCGAACACCTGCCGACCCGCCCACCTGCCTGGCCCCCCGCTGCGAATCAACTCAAGAAGCCCACTGGGTCTGTAACAGCCGGCCTTGTTTAGCACCAGGGACAAGGTCGTTTAAGTGATAATGAAATCGTCTCATTACTGTAATGAGACACATTTATAATGAAGGTGATTTGCCAAAAAATGTACACACACTCAAGACACTCGTTTACACACACACACACACACAGGTAGGGACATGGAAGCTGACAGATGAGCACGGAGCTCAACGCGTATGTATAAGACAGGCCTATGCACAGGGAGACACGCATGCTCTCGACGCAAACACACACACACAAACAACAAGAGAGCCTGCCACCTAATTACCCAGCAAGCAAAACATAATGTACGACTTCTGTTTGAGGAGAGCGCTGGAGTCCACCGCCACAGTCAGAGAGGAGCTCTTTATAGCTGCTGTGTATGTTTGCATAACTTTATCTGTTTACTTTCAGCCACCACCTCGAAGCTAATTATGCTGCGATGAAGTCTTAGACTGTCAACACCAACTGCAGATGTGGTTTGACTCGGGGCGCTATTACGGAGAGCGGGGGGGACATATATGTTATAATTGGCGAGAATGTGTCTTGTTGCGCGATTTTCTAGTCACAGCAGTTTCATGTCTTGCAGAATTATGCCACAACTGCTGCATGTAGTGCAGTGAACAAATTATCACTCTATGTATCTGCATATTATGCGGGCGTGCTACAAATCGTGAGGACTTTTGGTTTGGAGCAAGAGGGAATGATCTAGAAAAGGACGCCGGGCGCTTTATGGCTCCCTTTGCGAGCATGAAATCGCACAAGGCTGCATTTAATGCCCCTGTGTGCAAGATATCAAATGCAGCAGTCCAGGCCAGACGAGACAGACGAGACGCAAACTCTTGATTACACCCCGTGGCTGCGGCGTGACATGCAAGCACAATCATCTCATTAGACACGTAACCAGTGACTTCGCTTTTGATAAGACTTACATTATTAGAAGGTGTCACTGGATGCCCCCACTCCATCATTTGCCTTTTTAACCCAGCTTCAACCCCCCCTCCACCTCCTCTTGTGCGAGAGCTTACAACGTCACACACTGTGACTCTGAAGGGGTCACGCTGCTGAGTCCGGTTCGGTGGCCACAGATTTGCAAACTCCCTGTCTGATACCACCTAACAGATTCACTTGAGTTAAAAAAAAAAAAAGACCCCAAATAGATACATTTTTGAAGCAGCTCTGGGAAGGACACAAGAGGGCACTGGTGGCTCTCCAAAAGCTCTCACTGCAAAGCATGCAGGCAAGTCAATCACACTGCTATGCCCCCCTGGAGTAAGTAGCCTATTCTCTGGCACTTGTTCATATATAAATAGTCCCCCAAGGTGAATGTCCTATAAATTGCCTGTCCGTGAGTAAAAGGGATCGCAATTAGGTCTGTCATTGAGACTGGAAAAAAAAGAAGAAAAGATTGAGACCGTATGTCACTCCAGGCGCGCACGCGCTGCATCTGCCACTTGACCCTTTGTCTTTTTGCACCATGCATTTATTTCCCCTGTTTGTGTCTTTACCCTGCAACGGAGGGGGCACGTCAACTCCATAACTCACCTCCGCTACATAATGGCTGCGAATGGGCCCCCCCCCCCCCCATCACTCACAAACCTGGCCCTATTAGCTTGTCGAGCGCGGCGCGAACAGACAGCTCTTCGAGGAGACATGCATCTCGCCGGTCGTGGCTGTCCGTCTCATATCTGTTGCGTTTTGCAAAGCACGTCGGATGAGTAGACGCAGGGATGTCTTTTCCCCAAGTCCCAGTGAGAGGGGGATAGGGGGGTGAGGCCTCACACACACACACACACACACACACACACACACACACACACACACGCTGCTGCCAAACAAGTGAGCATCCATGACTGATGCAACAGAGTGAATGATGGGAAAGGCTAAAAAAGTGCAGCCAAGGCTTTGCGAGAGCATCGCGCGTGTGCCCGACATCTGTGTGCACTTCCACTGTAAGTGCCCGCGCTGTGTGTGTACTCCCCACAGATTGCCGCTCATCTGTGGTTTATTCATCCCTGTGGATGGCAAGGGTGTACAAGCTGAAAGGACACATCAATCACCCAGACCGGGGGTAAAAATAGACAGGCTCTGTCGAATACAGATGTGTCTCTTAGCTCTGGATGCATGTGGAATATGTCTGAGAGAGAAATACAAAAAGAGGAATGAATGTAATTTTTTTGGGGGGAAAACACGTCAGGCTCTATCCAACCCGCCACCTCCTAATCCCACACACTGAGCCACTCCTGCTGTCCATATCAATTAGCGGCATTTAGCCGGCCACACCACGGCGCACACACATGACTACATCTCCCACATCTCGGCGAGGCAGATTGCCTCTCGTTATTAATGGCGCCGCTGGGGAGGAGATAGTCGCTGAGCGCTCCACTGTGAACCTGCAGGTGAGTGCTGCAGGAACCTCCTCCCCATACTGCAAAAGGTCAACCTTTCAGATAGGGAGACTTTTTTTTCCATTTTTTATCTGCATTTTATCAACTGTTTGCCACGGTCTCCCAGAATGTTTCCTACTTATAGGAAATGATGTCAGCTGTCAAGCAAGATAAAAAAAGGAGGGAAAAACAGTATGGTGCTTCTGGAAAGTGTGCATCCACGCTTTCCTCACAGGAGGGAGGGCCGAGGGTGACTGATCGATCATGGCATGGTGTTAATAGTTTCATGCAGCCTGTGTGTTCGTGCGCGCCAGCGTGCGCCTTTGCAAGCTTTATTGATCATGTGCCAGGGGGCGTGGGTTAATGCTCAGCACTTTCAAGTGCTCGGGGCAGACGGCGGCCAAAGTCACTCCATGAGAAAAAAGGGCCATTGGCAGGGAATTGCGCGCGTTTAATCCTCATATCAAGAGGAAGGGGTTAAATGTTGCGTGTCACCTTCATCTAAAGTGACTCTTGGAGTCTGAGAGTGCTCGGAGCGGGACTGCTGGAGTCTGTCAATGTGCCGAGGCAATTCAATCTGGGGAAATATTAAATAAGGACAGCCTATGATCAGATTTTTGCATAACAATTGAATCATATTGTCAACAGTTCAAAGCTTAAGTATACACAAAGAAAGATACCATCCCCCTTTACTCTTACTGATGAAATGTTCTGCTCAACTGCAAACCAAACATTATAATTACCGTTTATATCTACGGGTGAAACTTAATCAGAATTATACGACTCTTTGCAAGAGAAGTAAAGGTTGTTTGAATAACTAAAAGAAAGATTTTCGCTGGAGAACGTGTCTTTGTTAGCAATCCTGTAAACAGTTGGGAGATTAGAATCCAGGGACCTTGTTAGGGGCCACGCACAACCTGACACAAACTGTTTAGAAACTGAGAAGCCAGCATCCTCCGTTGGAACAAAACCAGACCCTCACACATATCTGCGTGGAAATTAGTTTGTTAGGATCAAGGTTTGATTTAATTTCTTGTCGGAATGTAATTGAAGTTTTGAATTTGAACATTTGAATGACAGAAAGGGCAGAGGCTGGATGGAATTTGCGAGAACTATTTGCAAGAATGTTGCAAAGGAGCGGGCAAAAGCACAAGGTCGTACAAATAATGTGAGGATCGGTTGAACCGAGAGCACGCAAAGTCAAGTTTTTGTGATACTTTAATTGCACGAAAACAATAATATTTGCTCAGGCAGTTGGTAAAAATAGTTTTGTCTGTTTCCACCCACTCACACTAGAAGTGTTTGTGCATATCCTTGATCAGAACAAAAAGCTGTTTCGTCTGTCTTTTGGAGCAACACCACAAGTTCAAAAGCCAATAAGTATTTTGTAACTCTAAGCTCCTCTCAAGGTGACTGACAGGCAGCACCTCTGTCCCTCTAAATCTCTCGGCTCCCCCTCTATTCTCACTTTACACTCACCGATCCCGACTCTTTGTGGAATTGCTGAATAAGTCAATACTTTTGAAGGATTCGTGGTGATTAATAGATCCAAAATATGCATTAATAGAGGTTTTGCGCTTGAGAAACGATCAGATTCACCAAAGTCATGTCGATGCCCTCCAACACCACGCAGTTCAAAATGCCAGGGTTGTGCTGGACACGCATTCCCCGCTCATGTATTATTCATTTATTTTTTGGGTCACTGGCGTTGATCAATAACTCCACCGCTGATATGTTAGGTCATTTGGTGTTATGGGGCGATATAAATCTCACTCATTGCCCCTTTAAACGGAGTCGGTGAAGGAAGTTTAGTGCGAAACATCGATGCGGGGCGATGATCGTTGCATTCCAATTCCACCCAGGGATTCATCATTCCAAACGGTCGCATTGGCCCAAGTGGCATTCTCAGGCCTCGGGGCGCACAGCAAACCAAACTTCATCTACTTTTTCCTCCTTTTTTTTTTGGGGGGGGGGGGGTTAATAAACCGCTGATTCAAGCAGCATGATTGCTGGCAGCATACACCTCCACTTAACTTAACGGCCCTCATAAAATTAACAGTGGCAATAAAACACATACCAAGGAAGTATGTTTCTAATGACACCTGGAGCACCGCAGGTCATTTATGTAGGAAATTATACAGTAAAATATTATTGGAGCCAACAACTGCACAGGATAAGAGTGCGGGGTGGTGGCAGGATGGCTACATTTGAAACATAGGAACACAAATTGCGCCTGTTTTAGTGCTCGATAAGACGAGTGAAATCAACAAAAACAAAAACAACAAATAGCATGTTTTACTCCACCACATTTTGTTTCTTTTGGTGCTGAGTACAAGCGGGATTTCTCAGCTTGAGAAACTGAATCAGACCATCCCTCTGGCCATTTTGACACAGCTATTGACACTTGTGTATTCCATAGTGCTTCCTGAAGATAGCCAAGGTTGTAAATTGTATCTATGGGCAACCTCGACAGTCGGAAAAAAAGCCATTACTCAGAGAAGAAGTCTCAATATGTCTCACGAAAAACCCAGGAGGAACATGGAAATTGAAAAATCATCTGCACCGTGCTGCAATGTGGAGTAAATGATCCTATGCTTTGGTGAGAGAAAAAAATAAATCGTATCTGTTGCTCCCCGTCTTGGGTGAGTCATTAAATCCCTCGGCCTGAAGGAACAGATGTTTAGGCAGGAAGTTATTTTTAAATCTTTGGTAACGTACAGCACAGTGGTATCCACTGAAACTCCCTTTCATGTCTCATATATCTCTATAAGTGCTGCAGCAGCCACTGCAGCTCGTTATCGCTCCGTTTGTAGGTCTGTTTTAACACAGAACCTGCCTGTCAAAGGCCCAGTTTCTCGGCCAAAATCTTTGATGTTTCCAGCAGCCGGGAAATAATAATCATTCGCAATTAATTGCCGCAGAGCAAACTATGTGTCCAAAGTGTAAAACTGAGATCGGTGTGATCACAACACCCCGCTGACAGCCTCTGGAGAGGCTACAGGACACATCTCGCGGTCTGAATACAGGGTCAGCGGGGACGGCATGTGACTCAAATGCTTCCTCTCCCCTCTTTCAGGGATTGCAGAACGGACCATGTGACATCGTGAGTCACTCGCTATGGGCCTTTAGGAAACAAAAAAAAGGCCTTTCATATTAACTTAATTTCTTCCCAGATACAAGCTGTCTGCTGTACTTAATATCTAATCTGAGAATGAGTCATGTGTGAGTTTTTTGCCCGTCAGAGTGACTTATTTCGGCACAGTGGCTCTTTGAGCTAAATGTTTAGCAGGTATGACATTAACCATGTTCTTAGTTTTACCCTTCTACCTATGAGTAACATGTGATTTCAGACTCTTTAGGAATAATCTTCATTTTGTGCACCATCACTGACAGGTACAGTGTCACCTCACTGTGTTTTCTATATCAAAAAGCATGGTGGGACAAACACATTTTATTTCATTATGTTGTGTTTCAGAGAACTTTATAACGGATACCTTTTACACTTGTAAGTATATTTATATCTATAGGCAATTTAAAATGTCCTTGTTTGCAATGTCAGAAGAAACATATATCATAGGGAACAAAAGTAATCTCATCAGATTTAAGAGTTTTCAGCAAGTTGTGGGGCTGTGGGAGGAAACTACAGCACCCAAACCGACATCTGCAAAAATGAAAGATGCACCTTTCTGGCTTTAACATAAGGATCACATGTACAGTCGGGGTCGGAAATGACAGCCTCCATTTTAAAAATGCAGTTTACTGACTGACAGCAAGGGGGCATTAAAAGCTTGTGGCACAGGCAGGAGAGATTCTGCCTCTCCAAGGAACGGTTATGTCATCGTCTCTCTCTTTCTGTGTGTCTGTGTTCAGCTACAGGAGGCAGAATCTGGTGTATTTAGGGGATGGAGACAATAGCCTGATCTCTCTGGTGTTTACGCTGGTGTCACATTTTCTGCCGAACCGCTCTTGTCGTTCCTCCAGCACACCATGCCCCAACGCTGGCGCCACACTCATTGAAATCAGCTTGTGTACTGTAAAAAAACGCCCTGGGTTTAAGATGAACTTGGCAACGTCCACCGGGGTGTGAGAAGTGCTGATTGGTGGGAAAAGCTGGCAGGTTGATGTCCACAGTTGTGGTTTTAAGAACTCCCTGTATGTTTAAGTGTTGCTCTGGTTGTCTGACTACAGCCTTCAGATGACTCGGGATTGGTGTTCACATTGAGAGGAAGTTGACATCACAATCACTGTCTGCCCTAAGCTCCAGTCTTGACTCAAAAAAAGTGTATATATATATATATATATATATATATATATATATATATATATATATATATATATATATATATATATATATATATATATATATATCAAAATCTTTATTTTCACAGCTTCTCCCTTGTTCTCATATCTTTATTTAGCATTCATGAATAATTGAAATTTCAGGCGCATAAATATTCGTCACTGCAAACTACTTGCTGTTGCGCAACTGAAACTGAGAGGATGTCAGCTGTTTCACATCTTATTTTAGAACACAATCCAAATCAGTAAGTACAGATTTAGATGAAACTTGATGGAGATAAATAACATACTTAACTTACTGCGACTGGCAGGGTACCATATAAAAAAGCAGAACAATTTGAGTATCATATTAGTTGTTGAAAGTAAATGAAAATGGGGGTGAGTGTTCCATTTTGGTTCCTCAAAAAAAATGAAATGGAGCAGCAAGCATCAGGGAGGAAGAAAAGAAAAGAAGCAGTATTGATTGTGGCGGGCAAAGTCAAGAAAAGACATTTTATTGTTGTTGTTCACAATCAGAAGCTATTGATTGCATTAAGTTGTGTAGCTATACATCACTATAGGTGCAGGGCTATTTCATCCTCCTGATGGAGACCCCTAGGGGCGATCGGTTAAAGAGGGACATTGTAATCACTGCCTTTGAAGAAGAGCTATTTTTATATCTTGGAACATTCTCCATGCCTGTGTGTCTCTATATGACATTGGATGTTTGTCCACGAGAGGAAAAAAAGGACAGAGGTCTTCAGGAATTTGTTAGTTCTTTTCTTGTCAATATCAATATAAACGTAGAAATATATGCACCACATTATCGGGTTTGATCTCACCCACGTCTTCTAAATGCTAATGATATCGCCTTTATTTGAATTATGACTCTAATGATACAACAGGTTCATGAATTGTCATGACAAAAAAAATAAAAGTTCTCTTTAACTTGTAGGCAGATACCCTGAGGCAGAAACTGATGAATTACTCCATCCTTTACACCGAAAAAACACCTTTGAGCAAGAGCCTTGCTGCATTCGCCGCTCGTCCAAAATCTGTACAAAAGAGACTTTTGAAAAACAAGCTGATGAGATGGAGTACAAATTCTAACAAAGAGGCTGCCCTGATGAATGGGACAGAACAGCCACACTCACTCAAATGACCGTGATGAGTGTTCCTAAAAAGGGCAAAGCGTCCCCCAGACAGTGCTCCCTACATGGTTAACTTTAAATACGCTGCTGATCAATGCGTCTCAGGACTCATCCTCACGCGATTCCTTTCAATACAGTACATTATTTAACAAACCTCCTTCACGCAGCGTAGTGTGACTTCTGTGCACAAGGCTATTTTGTTTTTTAAGTGCGGCACTTCTACCCAATATCTAATAAAGTAGTGATAGTAAGCAGAACTATTTTTCTCTCCAGTATCTGGATATTTCTTTCGAAGATACTGAGATCATAAAAACACCAGTCAGAACAAATGTACTGTACCGTGGTCACTGTACATTTAATGAGGCCGTTGCTGCTCCAAAAAGGGGCTCACACTTATATAAAACTTTGCAGAAGTTTGTCACAAAGCTGCACAGCAAGGACGATAAACTCAGCCTTCATTCCCCCTGCAGCCAGAGCTAAGTTCCCCGTCAGTACGTTGCTAAAAACATTAGTCTTCAGCTGATTAGTCAATTAGATGAAAAGGTATTGGACAGTTATTTTGATAACTGATTTGTCGTTAGTGTTGTGATTTCCTAGTGTTTTATGATATGGAATTCACTGACTATCTTTGGGTTTCTGACTGTTGGTCAAACACAATCAGCTATTGGTCTGACCACAATTTAGCCTCTGTGTCCAACGGCCAATATTGCTAAGACAAATAAAAAGCTAAATTCTTGTTAGCTGATGGGATAAAACAAGATACGCGTCAACTGCAGGTTTGGGAAACTGGAACGGACATGTTTTCCTATTTTCTGTCATTAGTTGGTGTACAATTGATGTTAGTAATAACAAAAAAAAATAGCCAAGAGAATGATTGCTTATCAAAAAGATTGTTAGTTGCAGCTGAAATATATTGTATTTGCTCTCTCATCTTCTTCCTGCGGTAAGGTCAAGCCAGTCACAACAAGCAACACCTCACATGGCAACAGCTTCATGGCAATGCAGAAACAATGGTGGATCACCTGCTCTTTTATAAAGCTCATAAAAACTGTGAGGAACACGGCCCTTGAACTCTTTATGTGTTCTGCTATGTATTCATGTACTCATACTGTACTCGGCTGTGGTTTAAGTGAGACTACTGTTGCAGATGAAACGCCATTATTTCTTTGTATTCACTCATCTATTTCAACAACAGACACCGCGGAGTCAAACTCTAACCTTTGCTTTTCTTGACCTTGTCATAATAAAATCACCACAAATTGCACGTGTTGGACTCATTTAGACTCGGGGTGACGGTGGTAGACGTCAAACCTCGTAAAAGCAGAGCAGATTAATTATGGCTGATTAAAACGTCTGAAGATTAAAACACTAAAATGAATTGGCAGCGTGAGATAGCACTGTTAAACATGCCCCGTGGAGGCTTCACTGTAAACAATCTTGGCTTTATTTACATTTGACATTCATCACTAAAAAGCTTCCTTTGTACCGACATTTCAGCCCAGAGCTGAAGTTGAAAAAGAAGCCCTGCGTTGCTTCTACCCACACGCTTCTTGGGCAACAATGGGGGTGAGCTCTTGCACCAGGGCAACGTTAACAGTAAAAATAGAGTATTAGGTATTGCTCAGATACATTTGGTGTGCGGGTCATTTCAATCCAGCAAGGGTCAGCCTTTCCATTACCCTGTTGTTGGCTTTATGTTGAGTTTGGCTGGGATTTTCTGGACCGGGTTTCACCATTTTAAACAGTGGCAAAAAGTAGCTCTCATGTAAAACACTTTCTTAAAAACTTAGGCCTCAAATAAGAATCAAAAACATTTACACCGAATTAGATATTTCCATTAGAATATATGTAAAGTTTAGGAGCGTTATCCCTGAATGTGGATCTGAGAGGGATTCAAGCCCCAAAATGACGGACAGGAGGCGAACACACTCTGCATGCTGAGTAGCTCCATGTTGACGTTGCAACGAGATAATACTTTTTCTTAAATTCACAAATATATTCCCTTTTGCTCGCAAAAATTCATAAAATGCTTCCAGAGAAGAAATACCAGTAATTCACTATGATATTCTGCGCTGTACACTGACGATTTAGCTCTCAGATACGACCACTTCACTGCACTCATGTGGCAAAAAATGAAAATGTCTGAATACACAAACTGCCTCCTGAACGGCCTTGTAAACATTATCAGACTAGCATTTGATGTGTGTCCCATTGACGGGACGCATCAAAGACTGCCCTGGTTGGCAGCGTCCTGATTTAACATGACTGGGTGGTCGCATTGCCCCCCCCTCCCCCCCCTCCCCAACAGTGTTATCAACTCTCCTGCTGCTGATCAGTGACTGATTACCTTCTCAGCTGCAGCTGACTGGAACCTACCATCTGCTCAGGCTACCACAGGGTGAGGCAGACAGATGCAAATCATGTGGAAAAAACCCCCACAATAACTAACAAACCCATAATTCAACATTTCTCTACTTATGAGCACGCACACACACACGCACACACACACACACACACACACACACACGAATTGTAGTAGAATGCTGCCAACTGCAGAGCTCTTCCCTCCAAAAACCTGACAGTGCTCAGTCACTCACCACTCACTGGAGCTAATGATGCACACCTGCTTTCATTATCACTCAATGAGCATCTGACCTGCCCCGACATTAGCAGCAGAAAAAACATCGTCATACATCAACAAGAATTAAAAGCTAGCAGAATTTAAACACGCTGCTGTTCAGTTCAGGGTGTAACCCCGACAGATATATTTAAACGCTGGTCTGAAATTCATGATTTAAGACAGTTTTGCAAGCAGCCTCTCAAGACCCGTATTTATGATTATTTTTAGGCAGTGGATGTATTCATTATAGGGGTAGCAAAGGAGGAAGTCAGTAACGTTTAAAGCAGCGTGGTGAGCGTGGATGGATTGGTCGAGAAGACGAAAGACTTTCACCCAGGAGACCTTCCTTTGTGTCCCGGGACAACTTCTTGGCATGATGCAGAAACTACTCCCCCCCTCTGTTGTCAACACAACACACATTTCATCTCCCTGTATCCAGGATACAGGGAGATGAAATGGTCTCTGCCTGTGAGTTGATAACAAATGAGCATTTTTACTCAAATTGTCAGTGCGTGTTTCTTTAAGCGTGCAGGTGTTTGCTCCAACACGATTCCGCACTCTGCCAAGAAAGATTTGCACATGCAATTTCTATGAATACATGTGGAGTCTGTTCATTGCCAATGCTTTTCTGAACGTATGTATGCATGGGGTGAGAGGATGGGTTGGATGTGTGTGTGCATATATTCTATTTGTGGGCATGCGATGCATATATAGAGGCCCTACATTTGTGCTTTTTTCGATCATTGGTTGATCACTGCGAGCCTCGGCTGTGATGCGTTGACATGAACATTATGTGCTTATTTGCAGATATCACATTGCCAGTCGTATATTATGTATAGTGAGCAGTGTGTCACCGATGGCCCTCTCAAGGCATACTGCTGGGGTGGAACCGAGTGGAGGCTACGACTTGGCACGCCGCCTCTGTGATTCCTGCCGGGGTCCTGCGCTGCCTCCATCGGCCGTCACCCCGCGGCGTGTGTGCGTATCCGTGCAGCCCAAAAAAGAGATACAGTGCTTTGTCACCATGCCCTGAAGCAGAGCAGAATATGGCTCACAGGAGAGCTGTCACAGGAGGGGAGGCAGCCACGGCTGCTCGCCCTCCTCCTTCCTCTCGCAGAGAAGGCCAGCTCAGAGATGACTGTGGCTTGCATGCCTGCCCACGTGTTTTCTGTCACCCAGTTCATTCACTCTTTTTTTTTAACCATTTGACCGTTCTTGTTTACAATACATACAGCTCGTTCTTGCCGAATTTCTCTTGTCATTTACCTCTGCACACAAGTCGATCGGCTGGCATATTCTCTGCCATCTCCTTCATTTTTCGCCTTTCTGATAGGGGCTAAAAATGATCATCGAGGCCTTAAAAGACTGAGGCACAGCAAGAATCAAAAGCAACGCCCTGGCACACCTCTCATGTACGGCACTCACTATTTTACTCAGCCTTCTATTCTCTCTGAATTACTCTGCATGTTTGTCATAATCAATGACATTAGCTTCATCAAACGCCCTTGCACCGCAGACGTGACAGTTTGGTACTGCTGGATGAACCGACTCCTCAGCTTCGGAATGCCACCGTGCGGCAACTTCAAAAGATAGTCGCTTTTGAAGTGGCATGAAGGGTTGGTAAGCTGTTGCTAGCACTGACAAGCAAAGGATTTGTGAGTTGCAATCGAAAGAAAAGCAGACATAGAGAAGGAGCATAACTTCTTGATTGCATGAGTGTTTTTCTTCTTCTTTTCCCAGTGGCTGTCTGACCCCGGGAATATATACACTAAAAAAAAAAGAAGTGAGATATTACAGAGTTCAGTCGGGTCCTCAGCAGAGGACTGACACTCCGTCTGGCTGATGTCAAGAGATAAAAACTGCAAGCTGCCCTGTTGGTGATGAATAGAAGACCAGATCTGTGGAATTACACAAAGCCACTCCGAGCTTTGCACTGAAATAAGCTTCATATCATCGTGTTCTGAACCAGAAAATGTGCCATTATCTGTGGAAAATCACCCAGGGTGCTGCCACAGAGTCGACACAGTTCACCTTATCTTCATTGGCAATAGAGGATACAATTGTTGTACCCAGACGTGGTCTTTAAGTTTTAATTGTCACTTTAAGGATAAACATACTCAACCGCCTGAGCTCAGGTGACATCCAGAATAAGGTTTACCAACCCAAGCAGAAAACATTAGCTATTTCTTCAACAAATGGCTGCTTCATATCCAGAGCCTGAGAAATGTGCTGAGTGCTTAATGTCAAACGGGTGAAATACACCATTTGCCATTCTGCTTAATTCACACGTGGATAATGGTTGCCCTCTGTGGGTATAAATCTAACCCTTTAGGAGATTAAGTTCAGATGGGGGATGGCATGAATAATGGTTTTTAAGTAACAAGATGAATGGCCCTAAATAAAACAGTAATGCTCCACAAAAATATGCTACAGCCATAACTTCGGTGCCCAAGTAGCACTTCTGGGCTTTCTTTTTAATGTTAGCTTCCCCTGAATACAAAGTAAAGGTATGCAGCCATGTGTTTAATGGCCAGACCCCCCCCCCCCCACACACCTTTTTAAGACCGCATGGCTTTCTGAAACCGTTCAAATTCAGCCGGGCAAGATGAGATCACAGCGAACATCATTCAGCTTTATCTCCGAGATGTGTCGCTTTCTGCGTCTTTGAATGATCGTCCGCGGCCACATCATTAGCCGCCGGGGACAAAAGTTGAACTCGTAATTTGCGTTGTCAGATTCGAGAGGGGCTGGAAAATTATTCAGAAACAATAGAAGAAGTGGCTGCGACATCCGCCAGGACACTGCAGTGTTTCCGGGCAACATGGTGTATTATTTCTTGTTTGGAACTGACAGTTCAACTCATTGGATGAAATTGTGACAAACAGGCATTGTGAGCCCAGACAACTCTGCATTCATTTACACACATTCTGTTTCACAGTGAGAGTCTTAACATCAAGTATAAGCATTCTGTCACATCTTGAGCAATTATTTTAATCAACCGATACTGGCTGAGATGAAAAAAGGCACTTGACTTTTCCCTAATTAATCCAAACCCGGTCCTTTATTTATTTAGCTGGATGTTCAGGGATAAAGTGAAGAGCCTTTCAAGGTTCTTGGAAGTGCATTCATGGATGAATGAAACGCACCAACGAATCAGTGGTTTCATCGTTACCGCCATGAAGCATTCATGATTGTAGAACATCATTATGACAGTATTGAGTTTAGAGCGTTGTACTCTGCCATCAACAAACCATTGTACCATTAAGTAAAAACGTAACGATGCCTTTAAACCAAATTTACATCAACCTACTTTGCTGCCACTGTTATGCGTCGTTGCCCGTAATCGCATAGTGCAGAAGCTCTCTCCTTCTCCGGTGGCATGGATGTTATTTTTAGCAAGATATCCAATGTGCAGGTGTTGAAAGGGCTACGCATAGAGGGTCAAATGTGATGTCTTGAATTCCCGTGTTGATACAAGTGACCTACTTCTTTGTCTATGATGTGCTAGATACAGTACAGAGGGAGGACATATTTTGTAGCTGATCCCTTGCAGCTTGTGCTGTTTGACTTTTAAGCACGCCTAAGCTGTGATTGCCAGATTTCGATTGATACATATTGTTTAATACACCGGGGGGAAATCTAAATTGACTTTTTCATGAGGCATGTAATAACAATGATGCATGTTTACTGACTTTAATAAGTGGATAATGGCTACTGGACATAATGGGTATAAAATCAATCCAAGCACCATCCTCATGAACTTTCTCTTTTCATCCAGTAAACATCTTTCTTTGCACAAGACTGCGCCTTATGTTCCATCCATTTAGGAACCAATTTCAGCCATCATTTTTATAGCGCCGACATCTCAGGTGTAAGCACCACAGCTAGCGTCTTGTCTATAATTGCAGCCTTATTAAATTCCATCAACTCGTGAGTCTCATTTGGGAGGTCATTCCAAAATTTCATCAAGCAAACTTATGATCATGACATTGTAGGAATTTCAAATACAAGTAGCTCCACACACGCAGCGCACAAATCAATAGGTCATTTTGAGGATTTTCCAGCATCTCATTAATTGATCCGGTGCACAGTAGTGCCCTTTTTCTTCCTATTTTGCCCTGTCTCCACTAATAGAAACCTGAACACATTAAAGACATAAAATGAATGCTTCCTTGCTTTGCAGATCGATGGGAATGTTTGAAGGATAATACAGGTTTAATAATTGTAAAAATACATGAAAATGAAGAGATTTCACTCTTTCAAAGGCCTTAAAAAAGTAGGTGGGTGCATTTCTCACCTTTCCACAAATACTCAACAACTTTCTAATTGTATCTACCTACATCCAACTGCACACACGATTTACTCACACAACTTTCTGGCCACCTTGCCATTCGTGACCTGCTCCATCTGACTCAGTAAGAGATTTGTCATGTGCCTAATTTAGATATTCTATATTCTGGGTTTTCCGGACCCACAGGGAAGGACATAATTGAATAGGCTGTGTCAAAGCCTCCTCCACCCCCACTCCACAAAAACCTCCCAGGGACGAACTAACGTTAATTATCTCCCATTGCAATATGGCCTAGTTTTATAATTACTGGTCCTGCCAAATATATTACAACATACTAAACCTCCCACAATACGGTTATTCATTTAGTGTGTGTGATCTGTAGACATGTGCCGTACAATTTGCTTGCTTACCTTATTATTTACAGACTGGATGACAATATATTATATATATATATATATATATATATATATTTGTGCACAAGGGGTTGATTAAATTGTGCGTCGCAATCACAGGGTGCTAGTTAAATATCTAAGACAGGCTCTTCATTAGCTGTACATATTGTATCAACATTAGTGTGCTCATTTCAGCAATAAAGGGGCACTGTCTGCAGTTTATACATTCAGACTCTTTCACTCGCCATAAGGACTGAGCCTGTGAAACCGGCTGTTTAATATGACTCCGGGGGAGCTTTGCATCGCCTGAAACAAGATTGCAGTCATGCTAGCAGCTCTGTGAGGCTGTTCTAAGGAACTGAGCACATTGTTACCATCAGTATGCAAACACGTTTACAATGAAAACGCTCTCATGCCGATAGGTATATTGCCAACCATGTTCGCCATCTTAGCATGCTAACAATTGCTAATTAGCATTAAACACAACAGCAGAGGGTGAAAGTAATCGAATTAGTTTAGCAGGTATTTGGTCATGAACCAATGTATCGGTGGACAAACGCTGACCACGCTGTTGGTGCCAAAATCATCAGGATTCGAATGTATTTAACAGTTCATGAGACATGTGCATCACAGTGAAGGACATGTTTGCGTGATAGAATCAAGTATTTCTTGAAAGGGACAATATCTTGGCCTCTACTGTGTCACTGTTGCCCACTCCTTCTTAATCTGTCTCTTGTAAGTCCCTTGATTTTAAAGAAGTATAAACTGAAATGCTAGAGTCTGCCTTTAAAGGAATGCATCTCAATATCCATCTCGAATAAGACTTTGTCAGCATTAGTAAAGGTAAGAGCTACAAAGAAAGCCAAGGTTATATGTGATCCATCCATGTTGTTTTATAGCATATGAGCCTTTTGATTTCAAAGCAGCAGCATAAAACATTCACATACCAGGGGAGGTGTTTGATAAACCGCAGTAGCTTTCTCCTAATAGTGATACATGGCTTTCATTTAACTTAGCAGCAATGATGGTCACTCGAGGTCACATGAGATAAAATTAGTTTTGGTCCGAAGCTGGACCTGGCTCGTCGGTGAACATCCTCTGTATTAATGAAAAATAAACAACATAATCAGCCCTGGACTTTCCACATGGAGAGCAATGCTGCAGTAAGGTCCAATTTTTGTGTAATGAAATGCTGCAACTGAATTTGGCATTTAACATATGGGGTGAGAAGTTTTAATTAAAAATTCAACAATTGGATGAATGATTCTGTATCTCTATCTGAGAGAGCCTGGGGTGAAGCAGAGACCAGAAGTGCTGCTCTTAAGCTTCTATTCCCAAGGCTGAAAGTCAATTTATTGTTCATTCCAGTGCTTTGTTAGCAATAAAATAACTAAAATAAGAACACAATTGATCTTTCAACGTGTGCTTTTTGTGTCTTTATGTAGAATAGTATCTGCTTTTAGGCACAATAAACATACATTGAGAAATGCATCGCTTTTACCATCTAATACTGGTGTATCTACATTATTTCCTGCAGTACATTGTGACTCTCTGGCTCATATCGACCCACTGTTCATGTTTTCACACTCAAAACCAATTAAAAATGTTTCTACCACCATGTGAAGACATCCTTAGCATGAATAATAATATGCATCATTATGCTGCTGCATGTATACATGTTTAGCTGTTAGCTCTTGTGCCAGCAAACTAAATAATTTGTGTCCTTCTGGCATCAAAGAGATTCATGGTAGTTATTATTATTTTTATTTTTTTTGAGTGTGATCTGTGGCTTTCCTGCCCTTTCTTTTTGGACCATTTACTCCCAATGGTTCCATATTTCTTTAGCAACATTAAATATAATAGCTGTGGATGACACCAACTCAACTGGCCACTAACTGCCTCCAGTCCTAAAGCGGTTGCCCTCCAGTTGCCGTGTGCATGCTGTGCCTTTATGGCCGGCAAGAGCCACCTGAGGACATTTTTACGGTTTCAATTACCGAGTGCTGTTCTAAAATTAAGGCTAGCAATTAAAAGAACCCACCACTTACCCAAATTATATCATTGACAAAAGGTTAACAGCAAACGCAACCAAATCTAGTTCACAGGAAAGCAAGTTCAGGAAAGCAGAACTCTATAAGCGCCTTCATTTTTTTAAAATGTAATCCCACAGCACTTACATGTTAAGTCCACAGTATAGCCAGTTAAGGCTATACCTGCACTGAACCCACAAGTAACAGTCTATATCAAGCAGAGCCTCCTATAATCACGAACACTTGCGAAAGGAACTTGAAGAATATGATCATCATGCCCTGCTTTCAGAAAATCTGTGTTTTTAAGGTTAAAACTGGGAAATGAAATGCATTTTGCATTCCTTTTCTTGTCTTAGGTATCACTGTTTTTGTTCTTATTGATCAAAGAGAATAAACTGCTGCCTTCAACCTTTTCCTCCTACTGCTGTTAGCTTTTGTTCCTAGGCTTTGTCCTCAAGTGTTCTGGGGAAATAAGGGCACTCCCTGTCATGGAGGTGAAGCAGCAGGCTTTCAAAGAGGTCATTAATGAATGGTCCGGGATCAGTGTGAGGTCTGGATAAAATATCATACCTCTCATCGGCAGTGGAGGAAAGTAACTTAAGTGACCTTGAGTGGAGTTAACGTAATTGCTTTCCATCAATCATCAGAGCATTCTTCAAATGTAAGCGTACGGTAGATCTAATGCCGTTGTTGCAGTCTGATCTTGAGTCTCGTCACATCTTATTTGAAGTGAAACACTCATCA
>NW_027176417.1:4051077-4313577 GCF_023349555.1 Cebidichthys violaceus | reverse complement strand
TGAGTTACCTTTCTGCACCACTAGGTGGAGCCCACGTTGCACTGTTTTCCACCCGTGACTGACCGGGTGGGAGTAATGTAAACGCCACTGTAGAAACAGCTGTTGCCATGACACTCTAGAGTGAATATTAAATAATTTTGAAATGCGATTGAGGGTTAGAGATAATGAATGGGACACAGATAGGGTGAGAAGCTGTGGGCTGACATACAGACTTCCTTGTCCGAAATAAAGAGTTAGCTGGAATATTGTATTCTTTGTTTAGGAAAGCTTACTGTTTAGTTTTCAGTTGTTTTACTTTTAAATAACCAGGATTATGTTTATCGTATCAATTGGTTTTATAGTTCCAACTGTTGTACTGGTTCATCAGGGTTTAACTTTAGTGCCTTGCTTTCGCTGCTTTGTCTGTCGACGCACTTTGTAAACTGTTTTTAGAGTTGCTGTATAAATGCAGTAATTATTATTTGTCTCCAGGGTATCGTGCAGAGTGGTGCGTAGTAATATCACAGCCACGGCATCTCGATGTACTGTATGTTAATGTGGACCACCCACTCGCAGATATTATTAATTTACAATGTGTAAATTCGAGATTAAATTGGTTTGGCTGAGCCCACATATAGCTGCCCACATCGTGGAGTTTTTCTTGAGACAGACAGAAAAGTTTTGCTCTGTTTTGTTGCCTCTAATTACAGAAAGAATACTAATGAAATGGCAAATACAACCACGGTGTTAGTCCAAGCCGTCACAATAAATCATAGCTTGCTTTTAGAGAGAGAGAAATAAATGATTTCTGTGATGTCAAAATTACCACTGCAAATTGAGCCTTCCTTTCTGAAGCTTAACTGTTCTGTCGTAGAGCTAAAAGCTGTGAAGGCACGCCCGGGGTCTCACCTGAGTCTAGTCCCGCGCTCATTAGAGGCCACCAGGAAGTCCTCACTTAAGCTCACTGATCTTTAAGGAGCTCCAAGGCCCACCCAAGTAGCGTAGAAGTTAAAATGCTATTATTATGACATGGCTGCAAAGAAAAGGAAAAAGATTAAAAACAACCAATGCATTCCTGCTCCCCTGTGCCTCGGATGTGTTTTTGAGGTTGCCTTCACTACAGCGCCGAGATCAGAGAACTGCCAGCTACAAAGACGGGCCTCCCTGTCTGCCTGCCTCTCTGCATAGCACCGCCGTGGCCCTTTCATGGCACCGCAAAATCAGTGTTTTACCTCCAGTGCTCCGTCGTGCACATCCAAAATCAGCAATAGTTTATGCTCCCAGTACACGCCGTCACTGGAGGTTAGCGCCCGGAAAGAACGGGCTAATATGTCACCGTTTTAGTTGCTCATGATGCATTAATGTAATAATGAACAGGCTTTCATCGTCACGCCTAACCTAACCGACCTTTCACTTTAGCTGTGTCAGATCAGGGAACAGCTTCTGTTTGAAAATGGCGATATGTAACAATTTCGAAGGCCACTGACCAATGATGTCGTCCTTCCCTCTAGGGGTGTCGTGGAGGACAATGACAACATGTTTTGTCATTTAATTTGGAGGACTTTGTTCTGGTCCACCAGTGGCTCTCAATTAGCTTGTAAATATAACAGTCACATGGTTTCTCCTGGCTTTAGAAGTTGACAGTACTGTACAAGTGACCTGCATGCAGTGGATTAGAGGATACTGAGGGACCCTGAACAAAACATCTGGTTTAGAGGAGCCTTTGTCGACCCATTACTTTTACAGTTTGCAGTCATAGATTGTGGACTTTGATAGAGGCGGCGCCTGAACTGGAACACAGCAAGTGGGTTTGCGTGCCTTCTTAAAGGGTTGTGAAAAAAATTCAGAAAATAGATGAGGCAGGGTGAAGGTAATTTCATCCCAAAATAGCTCCCGCGATGCCCCGGACATCTCTGATGGATTGTGCTCCTGTGGAATAATTCTCTCTCGGTAGAATGTGAGCTTTACGTTGGTGGTTTTGAGTTTGACTTCAGTCATCTAATAAAGGGCTGATTTACTCCTTGGGGTGCCAGGTGAGTGTAATTAACTAGCCGTGAGGACGTAAAGAAACGGTGCTGTTGAGTCCCACTGTTACGGAAAGCGACTGAGAGTGAGTGAACACAGTGGCTGAGTGTTTGTACATGACTTGAATCGTCTCGCGTAGCTTAACTCCCCTCGTAGACATCTGTACTGACATTCAAACATCTGTCGCTGCAGCCCGGGCAATCTGAGCTGAAAGAGAGAGAGAGAGAGAGAGAGAGAGAGAGCGTTCTGATGCCGTGCCGCCAGAATTGCGATGATAAATCCAAAGAGCCTCGCTGGTGCCGAGGACACTGATAAGAACAGCAAGGACAAAACTTGCTGCCACGGTGCTGGAGATGACCTTTACGGTCCTATTTTTGTAAAGTTTAATTGTGTCTTACAATAGTGAGCTCCTTCCACATAGCATCCAGGGCTTTGCTTCAAATTAGCAGAGCTGTGGGCCGGTGACGTCTGTTATTACATTCCCCAAATGATCCCTTGGTTATACTGCATATACTATATGTGTTCCCATCTGTGACCGAATACCCCCGATACAGTTATCTCTTTGGAGGAAAATGACACTGATTTATTACAATTAGATTGAAATTGGCTTTTGGTTTGGAGAATATTCACAGCCCATGTTTAAAGCTGCAGGGCTACAGAATACACAAGGGCTGGTTGTGGGTTGGAACTTAATTAATTTGTGTTTATTGTGTTCTTGGTCTAAACGAGTCGATGCACCTTTTTTTTCACGTCAGCCATGTTGACATGTCGTAGCAGCAAAGCCACAGGTGTAGTTCAAGCAGTCATGGCTGCATTCCATTACGGTGGGGACGTTTCAGGGCCCCGGTGTTGCGCATGCTGGCTCATTGGCTCGGCCGTTCCAGATGTTAGAGACGCTCGTGGGTGAATGGTGTTATCTTCAGGCAAAGCCCGGCTACCCTGTTTCCAGTGTTTGTGCTAAGCTAACCAGCTGCTAGTTCCAGCTTCATGTGTCGTATTGAACACACACACACGAGAGAGGTATCAATATTTTCATCTACTCGCGGCAAGGAAGCGAATGACTGTTGTTCCCCGAAAAATTTAGAATGATTCTTTCTATCAAGTCGGTAAAGTATCAACAATATCTTGGCTTCCTACTTCACATTAGAATAATCGGTTTCAGATTCCTCCCTCTGGGATTGCAGTATGCCGTTCACGTTTGAAATTTCACATGCAAATGTAATCAGAGGCCTCTCTGTCGACCGCACTTCAAAGCTGCACGGCGGGACACTCAAACCACTCTTTTATTTTTTGAACCATTGCGTCAATTTCTCTTTGAGATTTGATTGAATCTTTAGTGTCAAACGTTATTTTAGCAAGGCTAAAACATTCTATTCCTACTCCAACAGCGGCTGTTTTCTGCGGGTGAGTCTGGTAATTTTTTGGTTTTTCTTTCAGTTACAGAAGAGCGAAGCAATTTTTCCGATGGTAAAAGGTCAAGAGAAATCAGTGAGCTCTATCAAACCCTGAAAAGCAGTCCAGTTTGAATGAAAATACGCAGGGATGTGTAGTTTTGACAACGACATCCGTCCGTGTTTTGAATTGCTTTTCTGCACAGTGGAGAGATGCAGACAAGATGGTGGCGATGGAGATTAAGGAATTACATGTAACAAGTCTGCACTTTAATCCACAGAGCAATCTTCCTCCCTCCTCTCCTGAATATGAATTAAGTAGAGGAATTCCGTTTTTTAGCCAAAATATATGCTCAAGGACTGAGGCACACCAACAAGCATTGGTTTTTAAACCTGATTTAACTTTTAATCATGTTGCACCAAAATGAAAAGATTTAATTTAAACCTCTCTTTAAACATTTAGTTTAGTTTTTACTCCAGACCAGGATTTATTTTGATTCTCTTGCACCAGCAGTTTAAACCCCAGTTTAACATCTGGTCCAGTATTTCACTTTAAACTTACGCATGAGGAGGTTTAACTTTTAAAATGGCTGTCTTCTGAGATGGATTGAGCAAAAGTAATCAAATTCCTCTAAAGAAATTGCAATATTCTCTCTCTATACATCAATATATTATCTCAACTCTATTTAATTTTGCTTTAAACTTGGATTTACTAAATGGAGAATCGTTTTTTAATTGAACTCTGCCTAATGTGCAACCCGGGCCTAAGCAGATGAAGCGTGTTTGACCACTGACAAAAGACAGAGCACCGTTCAGCGGGATGTGTTTCTGAGGGGATAAATGACCACGTAATAGCACTGTCAAAACTAATTATATCAAGCTGTTTTAGATGACTCTAAAGTGCTTGGCTCCCACATCTAGTCTCTCAACTGCAGATGAAACGCAGGTTGATTCTGCGTGCCCCCCAGGTCATTGGAAGCAGGTGCTCATGAATATAGAGGATGTTAAATATGCGTGAAGTTATTAATTACAAGTCTGGTGTATTTACAAGGTGCTCCTGTATTCTGGCTTTGCCAGTCGGGCTCGTCTGTCAACACGTCTCTTCTTCTCCTGCTCGTCTGCTTTCTTCCTCCCTCACTCACCCCTCACCCGAGGTGGCCTCGGGGGGGGGGGGGGGGGGCAAGTTTCATCCCGCCGACAGCCCCGCCAGGCGAAACGGTGACAGCAATCGCTCCAATGTTTTCTTCGTCACTTACAGTTATATTGCTGTTATTCCTATTTTTATTCGGTGTGTTTTGTTCGTACGTTATCCGGTGTTAGTCAGCAGCTTTTGTTTTGTCCCTGGAGACAAAATGATAAGTTGAAAATGCAAACGCGCCATGGCACATAAAAACATTACTGAATTAAAGGATTGGTAGTTTTCTGTTGACCTTTATCTGCAACCAGTAGCAAAGACATTTAGCAAAGTCTCTGCCCGTCCTCTGCCACCCAAAGTAAATACATTCACACGTGTTGAACTAAATATAGTCGATGCCAGTGTTCAGCTCCGCTGTAGTGCAGCATAAGGTGGGTGCAGAGGTCCCCTTAACCGTGTGGCTTCAGTCTTAAGCTCACATCAATCATACTTTAGCTGCAGCTGTAATATTAGCATGGCATCGCTGTAGTGGCGGTGCACGTTTGCAGATGGGAACAATTCACTTTTCTTTCAGATAGACTGAAGACAAACACAGTT
Source organism: Cebidichthys violaceus (assembly GCF_023349555.1). Classification (NCBI taxonomy): domain Eukaryota; kingdom Metazoa; phylum Chordata; class Actinopteri; order Perciformes; family Stichaeidae; genus Cebidichthys; species Cebidichthys violaceus. The sequence goes on along the minus strand of NW_027176417.1, from coordinate 4,308,450 downwards.
TCCTATCAATATAACTTGTAGGAGGCACAGGTATCCACCATCATTAGAACGGAGATCACATACCTCTGTTCAAGAGTGTGTGGTTGAATGCTCTTATAAGTTAGTCGCGTTGGAGGCAATGTCAAGTACAGTAAGATATAGAAACCAAACATGTCGGAAAGCAGGATGTTAATGTTGTTATTTGTGCCTTTTTTCGGCTTGAGAGCAGACTTTGCTTTCGTGAGTCATTTGGCATCTGACTGTGTAAAGAGGAGGGAGGACGTGTGGTTTTGAGTGCTAGAAATCCCAGCAGCTGGTGGCTTTTATTCATCAACACACCGTCAAATTTGGCTGAGTAGGAAATATCCTGATTATGGCTTTGGCATTGGCGTTTCTGAAGACACGTTTTAAATCCTGCAATCAGGTTAATTGCTGTACTTGTTACTCATTCCGAGGGAGAATGACATCCACGTTTCTGTTAATGAGGTGGAGCCCGGCTAGAGGTGACTGTGTGCATAACTTTATCACTGATCTAATTAACATTGGCACATTAGAACTGCTCAGAATTGGCCTTAATGTCAGAAATCACTTGACTTTGTACTGCAGTGGTGAAGTTGGTCGGCGCTCTCATTGACTTCTATTCGTCAGAGGAAATTACTACATGTCACATTTAAAATTCAGCCACTGTGGTTGCTGCCTAATTGTCCCTTTTAAAGGCAAGTTTAGTGTTTTAAATGAGAAAAGCTTTGTCTCAAAGTTCTATTCATTCAAACAGTGGGCATGAATGAGGAACAATATTCGAGAACACATCAAAACTGCTGCTGACATCTCACACTGAAATGCAGCGTATTACCCAGAACATTGCTCTAATAGTCGGAGCTAGACAGGCGAGCGCCTCCACTCTGTGAGAGCGAGAGAAAGGCAACAGATATGGACAGCATAATGGCGTACGGTGGGGTCTCAAAATGACAGGCGAGCCGCTGACCAGGCCCCCGAGGGGACCCCGTCCCGGGGTCATGTGTCATTAGCACCATCTGATTTGGTGGCAGCCTCCGAAACAGCCGAGCGGCGGGGACAGCGGTGCTGTTTTTCATGGCTGAGTGGAAAGCGCTCGCGGCCAGCGCCTGTCCTCACTTTGCCTCTTTCCAGGGAATAAGCTCCATCCAGGCAGCGTCAGACAGGCAGAAGATTCCTCCCACTCACTCGGCTGCACAGCCAGATGCTTCTGACGATACGCTCACCTTACTTTGACAAAGTCGACGTTGTCATGAGTGTCAGAAAAGCAAAAATTTCAGTGTCAATTTAACTAATTTAAGCATATTTTAGCGCCGCTATATCAGCTGTGTGAATGGATAAAGTCTTTCTAGCCGATTCTTGAAAATGCTGACTCTGTATATGCACATTACAGACTCTAGACTCCTCAAACAACACAGATTGGGATGGAGTGTTTGCTGTCAGTCACAGCGACGGCCCTGTTTAAACTTAGATGAAGAGTCACACTGATAGGCGTGGAAGATCTGGAGTAGAGCTAAATTACTACCACAGAACAGAAATGCCCTCCAAGGGGTTCCTTTTGCATTTCAGAGGTGAGCTGGAATGGACACACAAAGAGTTCAGGTTAGCGTGCTGTGTTTGTGCATGACAGCTGTCATATCCCACTCATAACTACAATTACCTGTAAGTGGGTCTGTAAAATGAAAGCAATATATGATATAGCATTAAGAGCTAACTCACTCCTGCACGATTGGATCATATATTCAGTATACAAAGTATATGTGTGCAAGGAGTTTGTTTTGGAGTCTGTGCGGCAGAATATAAACTTGTATGTGAGACACGTGTATGATATTCTGATCAAGGTGGACCTGGAAGAACAGTCTGATTTTGATCTTAATTAAAACCTTTTTTATCCCAAGAAGTTATAGAAACAGTATATGGATGGCATTAATCCATTAGGAATATAATATTAACCACACCTGTCTTGCTATTACAGATATCTTTTATCTGCGTCCCCGCTTCTGACCCTTTTTTCAACTCACTTGGAGAATTCATGTGAAGCGTTACTTCAGATCGGCCACACAAACTGCCATTCATCACCAAAAAAAAAAGCATCAACATCCACTGCTTTTCCTCGCTCCCAACTGCGCCTTTTATGTTTTCAAACGGATTGTGTGTTGCAGCCCTCCCTACACGCCAGTCTTCCTTCCCAGACAGGAAGTCATTACAGGGGCTCTCACCCCATCACAGATGGCCATTTAGCACATCGCTGGCAACTACAAAATGAACCAGGAGTAGCAGCCGCTTGACTAGACCCGGCCGACTTTGCACAAATGTTTATCTCTCGCTCACCTGCTGGGATGGGAGGTGCACTTCAGCCTTGGCTCGATTGTTGCTTTATTTGTTTTGTCACAGGGAGCCGACGCTTAACATTCAGTTTGGAGTTGTCTTTTTGCAAGCTTTTGCAGTTGCAACGGATGTTTTTTTCCCCCCCAAGACCTTTTAGGTCTGTGTACTTTTTGATAGTTTGTTTCATTGTTTAATCGAAAAAACAAAACTACAGAAACACCATCGTTTTTTGACTCGTTTTGTTTGAATAAAGTCAGCTGTGAATCTCTAACTCAGACCCTTTTTATTCTCTTCCTACCTTGCTGAACAAACACCATTTAGCATGCTTTCGAAAGAAACCCATGTTGCTTGGATAAGGACTTCTCTGTTTTGTATTTTTTTCTTTTTTTCTGGTGCACGACAGGCATTTTCCCTCAAATCTCCTTTTGCTGCCCTATCAAAATTTGTAATAGCCATATTTGCTCTGTTGAGCCGCCTTAGTCTTCGGTGCGTTTGGAGTTCCATTGGTGATAAAACAGATAAAGCCGACTTGACAAGTTAAAAATGAAAAAGCAATTGTGGCTGACACCTGGGAGACAGCCGTCCACTCTGCCTCTTCCTTCCGCTCCCTTGCTGTGTTCTGTTTGCTCTTGTTCTCTGGAAATGCCTTGCTTGTTATTTACTATCTACACCGAGTGAAATATTAACGAAGGTACCTCTTGAGGATGTTTGCAATTGCTGAGACATACGAATGTAGCCGGGCTATTATCGGGGAGAGCCTAAGCAATGAGGAGTGTATACACAGGGCCTCTTCATTAGCCCCCTCCTGTTATTCCAGCATTTGGGATTCAGTACAGTATATTCACAGGATGTTGACACATGTATCGCGAGTGTTAAGGTGTGAAAATGTGTCGGAACTGTCTAATGTCTGTTTCCGTGTGTCTGTTAAACTTTGTGTGCCTGAGGGAATGGCAGTACGTATGGACCAAGCACCTCACGTGCGAAAAAAAAACAAAAACCTCACAGGAGAGGGGTGAGAGGGGGTTGATGGAGCGGCGCTGGCAAGGCTGGGCGCCTAAATCACGGCTTGGAATGGACCCTCGGCGTGGCGATTGGCTGCCACAGCCACAGATGGAGGACGGCGCCCACAGGAAAAGGATAAACTGTCTGATAAGCGCACCGTGAGGTACGGGGCTTCTGCTGGCAGACAGGCTCCTGAGAGTGTGTGTGTGTGTGTGTGTGTGTGTGTGTGTGTGTGTGTGTGTGTGTGTGTGTGTGTGTGTGTGTGTGGGGTGGGGGGGAGAAGATGGGAGTAGAAAAGGAGAATGAGTCAAGGGGGAACAGGCAACAGATGAATCTCCATCTGTGTTCAGAGGCAAGCAGGGCTAGCAGAGAGAAGACAAGCCAAACAAACACTGAGGTTCGGCTTTGCTCTCACACCTCCTGTGGGCTCACCTTCTCCGTACGGACACTCCAGTGCTTTTTGATATTTCCCCTCTCCACAGAGGAAGGGACAACATGCTCTGCTGTAATAATGAGCCGGGATGAGTGGCATCAATCAGCTCCTTCAGAAGCTGAGAGCAATGCAGCAGCTGTAGTAGCACAGTAGCGACAGCATGGGGCGTATTTAATCCAGTACGAATAGATGAAGGTGCAAGTTGCAATGAAAAAAATCCTATAAGATGAATGAATATAACTTGTGTCATGTTAGTGAAGAGTGGCGGTTTGAAAATGAGAGACAGGTGATTCAAACGTTTCTTTATGTTTTCCTCACATTGGTTAAAAATCCCCTGACATCAGTGCAGGCTACAGTACGTGTGCAGTTGAAGTTGAAAGACAGGTAGAGCGGTAACGTCATTAACGAACCGGCGTAGTGTCTCGTCTGTAACAGAGGGATCTGTGAATGGATCCAAATACAAATACCTCCCAGACTGTCCGAGTCTTATCTGTTATTCCCGCAGCCTGTTTTGGGTTAAAGTGGCTTTTCCGCCTAAGTCCGAGCTGTGTGGAGTTGGCTCTTGAAAGATGGTGCTGGTGTAGGTGTCTGTAATATAACGTGAATTACAGAGCCATCTATTGTTGCTGCATGGGATGAAGTGACCTCCCCGACGATGAGCAAGGAGACAAAATGAACAAATAAATAGCAGAAGCTGTTACCTACACTCAATATTCGACTCAATATTTGTTGTCATAACCTTTTTGTGCTCAGTGTTTACCACACATTTATTGGGGATGCTTCATATAGAACTAAACAGTGGTAATAAAGAAAAGGCATTTTTTAATAATATACTGTGTATTGGAACGATTATTTTACGGCTTGCAATGCACAAAATAGCACAGAGAAGAAGTGTGGACTTGAAGAGAGACATAACTGAAATGTGTTTTTTAATCTTGCTTTATTTTCTTGTTCCTTGGAATAGTCTTTATGTGTTATCACTACTTTCAATGGGACTAGCTGAGCACGACGGACGTGCTTCATCAAATCTCATCTTCATTCCCCCGAAACGCACTAAAAGAGGAGAGAGTCTGTTGAGACAAAAGTGTGCCCTCAATTAATCTTGTCATCATGCCTGACAGACTGCTGGCTATCACATTTAACAACCTCCACCTTTTATCCAGACAACATTGCATGCTGGGAACATTTCCTGTGGGCGTGTAATTATGTTGACCCTGCATTTTTTTCCTTCTATTTGGGCATTCACTGAGTTACTTGTTTACGACTTAAGAGAGTAACTGCTTAATATTCAGGGCAAGTAGCATCCTCCATAGTGGTGACGCAGGACTTTTGCAAATATTCACATTGCAATATGGTAGGAAAAAATATCATCAAACGGGGATGTTAGAGGAGCATCACAGGCAGGAACTAACATTCACAGCCAAGATCTGAGACCTTATTTGATTAAGATGAAGGCTTAACCCAGACAGAAACTCAGTTATTTAACAAAGGGATCCTAATACCAACACAGCAGCAAGTTAAAGAGGTGGGAAGAGGCCAGACATGAGTTTTCTCAAGATGGTGTCCGAGGGGAAACGAGCAGTCAAGTTCCAAGAGTCATTTACATTCATGTGAACAAAATAGCTACGGTATCTAGTTTGGCTTATTTCACTATGATTGTGAGGAATCTCAAGTACAGGGAGCATTAGCAACTAATAAAACAGGTTTTTGGCAGAGATTGAATGCCATTGCTGCGTTCACGTCATATTGTATAGAACGCAACCGCAAGCAGCTGAGTAATAAAAATACATTCTCGTCAATCTTTCACTTGCAATTCATATAGTATCTCCCAAAATATCCAAATAAGGTTTAAATGTCCAATTGGCTGGTGTGACTGCTGGGCTAGCAGTGGGGTAACTATATTGAAATAATGCCCCCCCCCCCCCCCCCCGACGTCAAAATAATGGGAGAGTTTTCCGTTCTTCATATTATGCTGACATGGTGAGAATGCAGCGTGTACCACAGCTGTCGCCAGTCAGGGCGGTAATGGTGAAGTCAGCCGAGTACGACAGTGAGAGGAGGAGAGAGGAAGTGAAGGGAGCAGCTCTTGCTTCTGCTAACTTCGGTGCTACACGGTTAGAGTAGTGACGCTACTTCTAAATCCAGACTTCCATTAGACTCTAATACAATCGACGCATTTCAAAGCTCATAAAGTCCTGTAAAATCCAGACGGAAAACAAACAAACTCTAATATGAAAACAAAGGGACAGGGATCAATATAGTGCAACGCGTTGTAATTGGGGGATTTATAAATCGTTGCACATCACAGCTCTGATTAGATATAACCACCACTAATCAACAGGCAGGGGACCAGACTCTTTACTAAGGACTGTACACTTCTATAGGAACCTGAAATCATGCAGGAGTTCACCTGGCAGCTAAATATAGATGACCAATAATAGGGCCCTGCAGCTGGCTCTACAGCAGCTCCGTCTGAAAGCGTTGCTGACTGCTGAGTTTAACCAACCAGTTGTGAAGATGCATTCTGGGAAACACGTGGAACCACTGCCTAGTCCACGGCTCAAACAGTGGTGACAGGAACAAATAGCCGTGAAAAGACACTCCCAATCAGACCTACTTCCTGTGCTAGATGTCGTCCTCACAGGGGGTTCTTTGTAAGCAAAACGACATTGTCAGTACTTCACAAGACTTTTTGCTGAGTCACATGCTGACTCTAAAAAAAATACTAATTTATTTTGCAACCGAAACAGTTTTATCATTAGTCTAGCCAAAAGGAATTTAGTTTTAAGTGGTCCAAAGGCATGTTTCACTAAAACTGAATTAGCCCTCAATGCCCATGGGCTCAAACGACACGTTTAAGCACGACTCTGCACGGTTGAATCCCTATTGTTCTGTCTCAATAGCAGCTAAATGAAGCTTAGCCCTGAGTTCAATCAGGGAGATTGCCTCATTCACAAATCTGTGCCCTCTACTCTGTCATTCAGCACTCATTCCTAATCAGTTCCAGCTACTTCGAGCTAAATTTTCTTCCCACGAACCACAGCCAGAGATTAGGGCCTGAGACAGAGCTGGATTCCGAGGTGTGGGATCATGCATTAATGTATCAGTGGGGGACTGAATCAGTTATGTTACCTCTTTTCAGCTGGATAATTGTGTTGCTGTCCACTGGTGAAGACAACTTGAGGGTGAAAAATATCCTCCAGGACCATTTAGTGACCTAGCTAACCTAGCAAAGTACCTCAGCATGATGAAAAGTTACCACCTGCAAACAAAGTTTTTTTTTTGTGATACACTAATGATGCATCCATGCTTTGATGCTGGAGAACATGTTTAAAACAAAGGAATAGCCAGCAGTCATTCCCAAATTTCAATCCACACCTGATTCTATGAGCATGAATTCAATTCCTTCGGGTTGCATTTTTTACAAAACACCAGCGAGGCATCCATTCCTAGCTTTATGCTCATGGGATGAAGGGTTTCCTCCTCCTTTTTTATGCCAGCTGTAGGTATTGATAGCAGACAGTTAGAGGCCGCTCACAGTGCAACAGTCTGGACACTTATTCCAGCATCCCTTGGCTATATTGTACGTTAAAAGATAGGATGTGCAATATTCTCGGACCAAGAAATGAATCCACAGAGGTTTCTTTGTGGCTTGTCCAGATAATCCTTTTGGTCAAATAAAAAGAAACTCTTCGCTCGAGGCGTCGGGGGGGGGGGGGGGGGGGGGGGGTTCTCGGAAGAGGCAGTTTTCATTTCACTTGCGCTCTACACAATTGGTGTACAATGCTCTGATCAGTTTTAGAGATATGGAGTGAATGACTGAGTAGCTCGAGTAGGAAGCACTTCAGGTAAATCGGCAGAAAATCTATTCAAGGATAAACTTGAGTTTATGGATTCATTGGATTGATATGCTCAGCAATGTCGAGACGAAGGAGGGGGGGAAGGGAAGGACAGGATGTTATTTCAAGTGTCCCCTCTGCAATTTACTGTCCAGGGATGAGTAAATATCTCTTTTTCATTATTTAAGTTCCCTCGGGCTGTCAGCATCCAAACCACTAAGATTTAAACAAAGAAAACTATTGTCTGATGCGGTTTGAATGCTGAATAAAACTGAGGCCATTTCCTTATCAGAGATTTGTTCATGCTGTGGATAGTCTCTCTGTGTGTGTGTGTGTGTGTGTGTGTGTGTGTGTTTATGCTTATGGGCATGCATACAGGCGCGCTTGTGTGTGACAAGGCACCGAGTTGCTCTCATTCCGTGAAGCCCCCCAGGCGCTGGGGAGCATCTGCAGCCCTCTCTTTTCCATATGCCCCGTGCTTCTCAGTCTCACTCAATCATTAATTCAGGGTGATTATGAATTAACAAGCCGCCATCACTCTTCTCCCTGTCAGATCAGCCTGATTTTTCATCCCTTTTTATGATTTCGGCATTAGAAGAGGGCTTATAATTGCGTGGGCAAAGCGGTCTCAGGTGGACGGTTTGGCTTGATGATGCTGCGGATACAGTTGCTATAGTGATCCAGGTTTTTTTTTTTTCAATTAGAAAAACGTGCTACTTTGATTCTCCCATTGGAAATTCTCAGCCTGGGTATAGAAGTCGAGGCGGAGTTCAATGCTGTCTTTCATGTATTGATGATAACAATGTCACCCTAAATTTAGGATGTTTAGGGCACCAAATGTCATGCAGAGAATGTAGTTTTAGTGTAACCGAGTAGGCCGGAGGAGCCCAGTATTGCTGCTCTGAATTGGTAGAGCTGTGGGTGGAAAACAAATGAATGGAAATGTAGCCACAAGTTTATTTCCCTGACGTATAGTGTGTTGTATACACTTCCAAAGTTTGTGAGGCTATGATGGAAATCCTCCCCAGGTGGCAAAGAGAACAGACCTCCCTCGAGCGGCGGTGGGGTTCTCTCTGTTGCTCAGAGACACACAAGAACCGGACAGATGCTCACCAACACGGGGGCCTGAGCACAGCATCCTCCAGTTGAAGGGCGGTCTCTTTAATCACCATGACACCCTGCTGCTCTGTTGTTTTGGCAAAACAACGGCGAAGCAAACAGACAGAACAAACTTGATTAGATATGTTCTGTTGGGAATGAGATTTACAAGCTTCAAGCTGCTTTTTTGGGGGGATGTCTGACTCCGACTATAGGTCACAGGACACTGCGTGACATTGAAGTGCTCCTGAACAATAGGGATTTTAAGTTTTTTGAATAATCACAGGATCTAATGAATTTACCAACCAAAAAAAAGTGTATTCATATTTTTAGATTCAACACACATTTGTTGTTTTTCCATTGTCACAGTATTGTTACTTATTTTCACTTCTTTATTTACTGCTTGTGCAAAAGTTAAAAGCAATGCAAATATGTAATAGTGTATAGAGCAATTAGCAACAGTTGCACCATACAATCTTGGTGTTGACCCCTTTTTTTGTTGCGTTGTCGCCATCTGCTGGACATGACCAGTAGAGCTAGCCACGGCTACTATTGTGCTCATGGCTTTGTATGTCCTACGAGGCTACCGTACTGCGGTTGGAGCTAAACCATTGTCACCGTCTTCATAAACCAAATATGAGACCTAATTTAATAATTTATTATCGTATAACTTCATATGCAGTATGTATATGATGGTATTTCAATTATTAAAACGTAAGGTTTAATTAATTAGCTAATTTCAACTGACCTGTAGTATAAACTTTAATTTACTTCTCGACTCTGAATCAAGTTGTATAGCTGGTGGGGCTCGCGCTACCTACGCTCCCGCTTTTGGCCAGCTGCAACTGTCGTCACACTAATTAGCGTTGACAGAATAACAGTTGCAATATAACAGGAGAAACACGAACGTTTGGCGGTTTCTTTCACCAGAAAACTGTCAAACAGCTTTTTCCAAGACTCGGAAGGACAATATATATATACAATATTTGTCTGCGACGCAAATTTCAACACAACTGGATAGAAAACAAACCGGAATGGTAACAGTGAGCTATGACGGGACGGTTCTGATAGGAGTTCATGAAGCTCCGCAACAGGTGAGTTTTTCCATAAGTAAATGGCAGCTATAATATTTGTATATGTTATATTGTAGCCTACTGTTGCAGCTGGCTAACTGTTGGTGCGCACTTAATGTTTCACAGCTAAACTCAGCTTATTTGTCACTAACCGGCTCCTCGCTCCCAGAAGTAGCAGCCTATGCTAGGCTACATACAGGAGTTTGTTTTACCAGGTGTGTTAATTATGCGCCGGAATAGACGCACGTTCCGTTTGCGTTCTTCTTAGGACCATGACGTCATCGTGACGTCATTCGAATTTCGAATTGGTGCCAATTGAAGTTAATGGCAAGTTCCACTGAAGCCAAACATATGTGTTTATATGTTGTATTCTCTCTCAATCTAGCTGTTGACTGCAATCTTTGTCCTTCTTTATTTTAAACGTGCAGCCCCGTATAAGAACAGTTATTATTGGACAAGTATTTGTTGTTCTAGCATTGTATTATCCGAGATGAGAACAGAATACATATTTAAAGTGTTGCTATCTTACCTCTGGGGGGATTTTATAATCTCAACAGAATGTTCTTGACCTTTCAAGTAGTGCATGTCGGGTCTGAGGCGCCGTGCTTGATCAGTTCCTTTCCCAATGAAAATGCCTCTTGGTTAGGGAGATAGATATTTGAAATTGTCTGAAAGCAAGAATTATTCATTTTTTTAATGACTTTGCTGTGTTTACAGACCTTTAGAACTTAGTAATAAGACTTATTTTTGGAGAAAACATCTTTTAAACTAGATTTGTGGATATGGGGGAATTAAAACTCATGTGAGGAATAGATTTATTGTTTTCAACAAATTTGTAGCAATAGACATGCTGCCCTCTACACCGCATCTGGCCACATTTGCAGGATTTTCTTCAGCACATGTGCAGCCCCTGCAATCCACTACATAGAGCCTGCACTGTTAAAGGTTTTTTTGGGGGGTGGGGGGTCTTCCCTTATCTGAGGCGAGGGTGTAAGGACAGAGGGTGCCATATCATGTACAGATTTTAAAGCCCCTTGATGCAAATTTGTAATATGGGGCTATGTAAATATAGAAATATTCAACTTGCCCGTCTGCTGTCAATCTGTAACCTGAGCCATGCACCATTCACATTTCAAAAACGATTTATGTTTGGAAGAACTCTAAAAGAGTCAAATAAATGGTGTTTGAGTGTGGCCGTTTGGTGCTTTTGTGGACAAACAGTAGATTGCCCCGCACATTACAAGCTGCACACACACACACACACACACACACACACACACACACACACAGCAAAGAGGAAAGGGGAGGACAAAATAAGGAAAATCTGTGCAACCAACATCTGCTGTTGGTCTGATGGGACAGAGCCAACCCGCCCTGTGCAGACCTCTATTACCAGGTTTGGATGATGCCAGAAGGCTCTGTGAGATGAAGTCATGTACATGCGTATGCTGATGGTTTTACTTCTTGGTTAATTTTTTTCCCACAGAGCTCAAGGACACCTCAGCTGTCCAGTGTGCGGCATGTGATATTTTCAACGTTGGACTCAAGTTGAGGGACTTTCTGTGTGGAAGGTAAATAACTTTGGAGTTTTTGACTTTGCTGTTGAAATCATGGAAGAAAAAGACATTGTCATCAGGCAGATTATACGTTTCTTAACCATCACAGGGAAGCAAGGAAGCAGAACTCCTTCGCTCTGCTGTTTCAGCACCTGACCAGAGAAGGCTTCGATGCAATGGTAAGTCACAAACTAGCTTGATGCTCCCATGGGGCTATATCAAAGTTGGACTGATCTGTAGAGAGAACTGTAATTAAATGGATACAGTGGAGTAGGAGTGATCCATCTCCCAAAGGGCTCAGAATATAAACCCAAATGAAAGGCTTATTCAATTATTTGTGTCGCTGTAGCAGCTCAAGAGTACTCAAGTGCATTTTGAGGTGGTCTTTTTTAAACAATGGGCCAACCTTAAAGGATGAGCTACAGGAGTCTGACTCACTGGACAAACTACAGCGGTCTAGTGTGCTCTAATGAGCTGCAGGGGTTTGACTTGCTGAGCTAGCAGTAGTTGTCTGACTCAAATGACAAACCACAGGGATCTGGCAGCGATGGCCTCTGAACGCATCGTCTTCTTCCACCAATTCTTCCCACTCGTCGGGGTAACAATCTCCTTTCACAGCATCAGCCTCAAACATCCCTTAGCCACACTCTTCCTCTGGCCCAGTGTCCTGTCATATTGGTATTATGAAAACACTGCTGCTCTGCGCTCCCAAAAACATAGTTATATGGAAAAAGCATGATGAAGGCGATGTTTTTCAGCCCCCTGCTTCTCTCTCTGACAGACACACAAGGCACAGTGCCCTGACTCCGATTTCTCTCCTATATATTGAAGTTTACTTTAATAAGCCAGTGCCAATGAAGTGTGGGGCACACATCCAATCTCAATCACAATAGAAAAGTTCTGAGAAGCATGAATAAGGACAGAGCTGGAGGGAGAGACAGCAACACCAAGGCTACTCAAGGTTATTTAAAATCTTCCACACCATCCAATTTAAAATGTGCCCACACATTCTTTTTTTTTCCTCTGCACAATCACGTTCTGCATGAAAGTAAACCAGGAAAGTGTGTGCCCAAGAGTGTGTGACCTGGCCTTAAAGGAGCGGTGTGCCAGAATTTTAGTTTAAAAACTTACAGTGTTGACGTTAAGTCAAAGACGTCTACGTATTTTGTCAAACATTGTAAAGTAGAGATAAGTAGCCAACTAGTTTAAAATACCATGACACTGTACGTTGGTTGACTATTGATGGAGTCACGGACTGATGGAGTTTACTCAAATATGAAGGCATAAATGTTATGGAATTGAGCATTTTTGTCACTTAACCATGAGTTGATGCATACATTCCTTATTTGTGTCCGGGCACCATACGAGGCTTTGGTGTCACTTTGTTGTTATTAGACAGCCTTTGAATAGAAGACACTACCTTAATCACATTATGAATGACCAAGTACATATGGTAACTGTTTGTGTTGTGGGTTTGACTTCGTGAACTCACATTTCAAATGCACAGACGACACATTTAAGGCTGTATTGTCATTGTCTTGGTCCGACTACTTTCCAAAAGACCTTTTTAAAATGGCAGATTCTGTTGCACTATTAATGTGTTGAATAGATTTGTTTTAATCACTTTCTGGCCTCAACCTTTGGCCCTGTCTGTGTGTGCATTAGTCAAGCGTGCTACCTTTTTAATCTGAGCAACATAAAGCTCTAAGTGAGGACATCTTTAGCACCATCCATAGTGGGATAGTAAATAATAGGAGGATAGGTCCCAGGTCAGAAAGTAACTCCTTCACTAACGGTTTTTCTGTTGCCTTTTGCTAACCTTTTCATTTGAAATGCCCGGCTCAGTTGGTACGTATTCCTTTCATATCAGGAAATCAAGCACTCCAGTCATTATTCATGCCCGCAATATGAGCTCTGCTCTGTTTAGTACCCCGTTCAAAACCAACACTGGGAACGCTACACATGAAACAGAAATACATAACCAACACTTGTATCTCATCTTGTTAATTTACGCAGTTTTCAAAGGACATGAAGTTTTGTTGAAGTTAGAGAGTTGTGTAATCACACTGCTTTTACAGCCGTCTTCGCCCATTTTCTCCCATGCTGCCCTTGAGATGAAAAAGCATTGCTGAGTGAGAGCTGCTAACCTTGGATGTGATGGATTATGGCTCATTTCAGAGAGCTTATGATAATGGGTGCCCCAGCCCCTGGTTTATGAATGGGGGGGGTCATGTATCTGCTGGGAATGTTTTCCCCACCCTCGGACTCCCCAGTTTCCTCCCACAATTCATCTCTGGGGGTTTCATTCAGAACTTGCTGGGAGCATATCCACAGATTGATTCAAGCAAGCGAAACCATTAGGAGTACTGTGATGCAGTTTTTGGCAAGAGAGAGACCCGGGCCTTAGCTACACAGCTCTTTCTTTAGTTAGGAGCAACTTCATCAGCAAACCCATGTCATTGAAGGACAACAAAATATGTTTTTGTTATTGTTTGTCCTTAATTTTTTGCAACAATTCACATCTACCGTCTTTGTCACTGCTGTGTCATGCTTATACATTCAGGAACAACCCACAGATTGCCATTTTCTTTGGCTTGTGTCCCCTTTTTGTAAAATGAACTGGGCAGCCTGTTCAACCCCAAATTATGCATTTCATTTTTTGCTCAATAGAATTGCACCCATAAAACACAGTGCTGAAGTGGACATTTCTAACGTGCCAAATGTAGCCTGGGTGTAAGAAAATTGATTGCTAAAACCAAGTGGGAGAAAGCAAAAGAAAAATCATGTTATCACCACTTATCTGTGGCTTTGTCAGTGGCTCTATAATTTCAAATTTAAGGCCATGACATCTATTTTTACTATTATTTATGAGACAGAAGAAAAGAGAAGTGTGGCTTTTAGCTGGGGGTCTGAAGTATTTGACAGCATTAATACACAGTATTCGTCTGTTGACATGGAAATAAACTCTTCATTCCAAATGAGCATCTGTATTCCTCTCCCCACACACTCTACTCGCTCCGAGTGCCTCCTCCTGAAATTGCTGCTCGCTCATAGCAGCCTCTTTTCTCGTGACGTGATCTGGTAATCCATCTTCAAAGCAACCCCCCCCCCTTCCAGTTTCGCTCTCCTGGGTTAACGTAGGCGGATGCGCTGTAGCCCGAATATCATATGCATGAAAAATTTGCCGTCCCTGCACTTTTTTTCTTGGTATGTGGCAGTGCAGCAGTTGATGGATAGAATGTGTCACATAGTGCAGCGCTCGGGGCAAGAGACATGCGTTTGGAGGTGAGGGTTTGTCCCTGAGAGTCAGGCGACCGGAGACTGGAAAGCAAAGGCCAAAGACCTGGCTGCTTTTTTCTGCGTTAAATACCATGACCTGAAAGGGACACACAATTCACAAGAGACCGACTGTTCTCTAGATTAACCTCGGCTGAAGTCCCAGACATAAACATATATTATTTAAACTCAGCTGCTACATTTGAGTGAAAAATACTACAGAACGTTTGCAGCGCCAAAGACAACACCTGAACCATATGCTGTTGATTTTAGGAATAAAATCCATAAGGATATGTGTTGAAGTTGTTGTAGTTCAACTGTATCATTTTAAATCAATACGCTGTTCAGCATTTTAAGATGTTAACAAAATGTGCGGTTTATTTGACTTGTGAGATTTCCATTAGCTTCCATTAGCTTGATGCAATACAAAGAAACTTAAGTATTGTAAGAACACTAAAGTCTGATCTGAACTGCAACTTAGGCTGCAACTGATTATTATTATTGATTAATTGACTCGTCTTTTAATCCATTAAAGGTCAACACACTTCCCAGAACCCTCTGGGACATATTAGAGTTACTTGTTTTGTCCAGCCAGTCAAAAATGTAGAGGTTATTGAATTTCTATACCGGAAAATCCTCACAGTTTTGCAAGATGTTCAATACCGGGATGGACTCAGCCTTAAGAGCTGACAGGTCACATTCAGAGTGTGGCCGTGACTCGCTATTCTGAGCAGGCAATGGGCAAGGCGGCCTTCAGCACTTACAGGTCCTGATGATATTATTTCAACAGGCTTTCAGCGGTGTGGAGAGTCATTGCAGTGGTTGGGAGCTAATGGGCCAGATGTAAGAGCCACCTGGCCAGTGCCAGACCGCCTTATGCTGCCGTTGACAGAGCCAGTCATGCAGAGCCGAGGCTCTGCTGTCTGCTGCTCGCTGTTTCTCAGACACGAGGCCTACTGCAGCCTTATTTAGCAGAGCAACTGTGCTCATCAAGGCAACATTCTTTTGCAACTTTTTTGTGCACCAAAGTGTAAAACCTTAGCTGGCATTTAGAAGCAATGCGTTTGGTAATTATAACTTAAAGCCGTTATTAATATATATATATTTTTTCTTCTTATCATGACATTAACGCAGCTTGACCTGTAGAAATAGAGGTCATGGTGCGGAGCTCTGAAACCAAAATTCATCACTTTGAATTAGCCCCAGGCAACGTGTGAGTGCACTTCAAAATTCTGTCTATACATACCCGAGACGCAAGCTGCTATATCTGCTATGTGTGGAATGAGCAGGGGCTCTTGGCAGTCCGCCCATTTAATTCATTTAACACTGAAGAAAACAGAGCACCTCTGGCAAACAGGGCAGTGGAAAATAGAGCCGTGAATCTTGATTGTGGAGGTAAATGAACAGCTAGGTCTGGAGGTGTGTCATCTGTCTGTGAGCAGAGATGCATAAGTGTGGTTACACCCCATCACTTCTTTGTCCCCAGTAACCTCACCGAGAAAAAACAACTTTGAGTGCACGAAGCAGGTATTCCTTTTGGATATTTTCTCATCTAATCTGTCATTAGAATGTGTCTGGATATACCGAAGATGGAAACGAAAAATGTCCAAAGTTGCGCTTTCTTAGACAAAGGCATAATGCATGTGTAACTCCAGGCAATAAATACTATTCTAGACAGTGTAAGGCGGTGTGGTGTGTATGTATACTTGTTTAAATATTCATGGAGAGAGGGCAGGAGTGTGTGGCTGGACTGTGATTTACACCAGCAATAAGTTTGTGTCAGCGCAGAGGTCGTCGGTCCCCCCGAGCAAACCTAACAGAGCTGTGAATCGGAGATGATAACCTCCCACCAGTGATGACCTCTTAAACTGCTCAGCTATTCAAAATACGCTTTTTTTTTAACAGAAATCACACACATTGTACACATTTTATATTTACCTCAATGGAAAACAATTGTCAGGATCAAAGTCAATAGTCTAAACTGTTGTGGAATAAATGTCATTGTCCTTTATGATGATGACACATTTCTGAATATAAGTAAAGTGTGCAGTGCTCATTTGACTACCATCATTCCCTCAACGGAAAAACAACAGAATTGGTCATTTGTTAATCGCCTGTTTTTACATTCGCTGACAAGTAACCTTCATAAGGTAGCGTGTTGTGATTCAACTGCAAAACCTCCATAGTTTTGCCAACAAAGTGTGTGACTTAGACACCGCAGACCAGGCTTCACATTCAATGTCCTACAGACAATCAACGCTTTGTTCTCAGACAATCGCCTTTCTTTTTGTTCTCCAGACTTAACAAAGCAGCTTTAGTTCCATAAGCTTTACTGAAGGAGTGGTAGACCTGAACAAGTTTACAGTATATATGGGTCATTTTGGAAGCTCAACAACCTATTTTATTGTTTAGATTCAAGGGCTAGTTGTATAACTTACATTTCTTGGTTTGTAGATTGAAAAGAAAAATCATACAGTCTGTAATGGACACAGCTTAAATGAATAACCCGCAATTTCCGATCTAACATGAGAGGAGGACAGTATGTTCTGCTCATCTGAGTAGACATAATTTAATATTAATAATATTAATATAAAAAATGAATGGACTACTGAATAGGTAAGCACCCTATCGACTTATCTCCAGAAAAGAAAAACAAAGGTTAAAAGAAAGTCACTAGGCACCAATGCCCTCCTCACCTCAAGCCTTTAAAAGTGCCTCAGTCAAGAGAACAAACTGCCCTTTGGAGATGTGCACGGGAAGACGTAAACAGCAAAGTACATCGGCCCTGTGTGCATCTCCGAGTGCAACTCCATCACCCATCACTGTCTGGGCCTCTCCCTCACTCTTTAAATCTGGAGCGACAGGGTGTCACTGGGAAAACCCATTGAGCACACTGCGGGGCGACGGCATCATGCCCTCCTCCATCACACCTTTGTTCCATCCTCCTCTCCGAGCCATGACAAGGTAGGGGACAAGTTATCACAGCCGTCAGCTTTATGAGTCCCCGTCTGCCTGTGCCGCGGTAATAAAGTCATTGTGCTGCTTCTTCAAAATGAGGTGAGTCAGAGCAAGTGATGGAAAATTGGTCAGCAGAGTGTTGTTGAGGGGCAAAAAAAGCACATTCTGCGCCACTGGCTTCTTTGAATGCATTGTTGGTTTGATTAATAATATGAAGAAAAAAACCCTCATTCCTTCAAAGTATTTTCCACCTGAGAGACGGCAATAAAAGCCCAAAATAGCCCAGAAACCCTCAAAGCTCAATGGCAGGAGATTATTGTCAGAGTGAATTCCCTTATTTAAATAAGTCCGTAATAAGAGTGCTGCAAGAATATGGAGTACAATTTATTCCGTAATGAACAGTATCTGTTGCTGATACCGTATTATTATTATTAACTTACATATACACTCCTGTCAATCATATACTGAGATCTCCTTGTCCCGTTTTCTGGCTTCAAAGTTCACATACATTATTTCCGGTTTTGACAGCTTGAAAGGCCCACTAAGAGGATTCCTTCATGGCAGCAGAGCTGTGGAGATTTTTATTTATTTTTTTTTTTCGGAGAAGTGTTAGACAGAATCTGAACCCGACGGCCTGCTGTGCACTGTGAGGAGTAGTAATTGTGTGAGCAGTAATTGCACTCACTGCATCTGCTAGGGAGAATAAGGGCCATCGTCGGGTCAGATGCCTGCCGCCTCAGGGAACATTTAGACAGTCGCAGCACATGTGAATGCTTAGTTCATTGGATGTGTACAGCATGTAGAGTATTGACAAGAAAAGTGTCGTATTAAATCCGTTCAGACTAAGTAATTATAATTGATTATGTCCATTTTGCTAAATTATTCTGAAAGTTGCTTATGACGGTGCACTCAAAGCACACCTGTGCCAGCGGTTCATTGAGAGGGTAGTTTGTCAAAAGCATTGCATTAATTGTTAAACTTGCAGGGGGTGTTATGCTTCTGAAATTGAGACCATTTGTATTACCTGTCATGTTACTTTAAAAAAAAAAAAAAAAAAAAAAAAGAACATAACTGACTGGAAATTACTGCACTGCTAGAAATGGTGTGTGGTAAAGAGGTTTTCTTTCTTGTTGATACAGAGACAGTACTTGCTATTTATTATGTCCTATTGAAGTTACATGCTAATGAAAACACATGCAGAACATCTATAGTGAATGTATAAGAATCTTTAACACAACATTGAAACAATTACAGTTGATTGATTGAAAGAAAATGTAACGACCCTTTATAATTTAAGTCACTTATAAAGCTTCACAAATGTGATGATTTGCAGGTATTTTTTTAGCATTGTGAATTTAATTCCTTTAGGTTTTGAGCTGTGGATTGGACTAAGCAATGAATTTACAGATGTAACCTTCTTCTCTGGGAACCAGTGATGGGCGTTTGTCACAATTCAGCCTTCATGTTTCAATTATTAATAATTAATTTAAACAATGAAAGGAAACCAGGAAAAAACATGAGCTGCAGCCCAAAGCCATTGGATGAAAGGCATTTTCTTTGGTCTATCAAAAACTCAAAGCTTAAATAAGAATATGCCCTAAAACATAATCTTTCTCCTGATGCAAGACAGTTCAGTCAGTGTGTCTGACAGTTGAAGCTATCTCCCAAAAATAGAAGGCTGAAGTCTGTCATGCTGTCAAAATATCAATCCTGGAGGAGTGCTACTGACAGATTAGGATGCTGCATTTACATAACTGTCACCTTCTGGACCAGAAAAATGCAACCAGTTCCTCACTCGATGTGTCTGCATGAGTCTTTATTATCAGCTTTAGGATTTGTTATATAATTTACAAATCTGCATTGATCACTATAATAAGCCACAGTAAACAAACTGTAATGATAACAGTAATGTTACAGTTTATTTCATGGATTCTGAATGATGGATTGATTCCAAATGCCTGAGGCAAAACATGCTCTACAAAGGGAACTCGATTGGAGGCAATTGGAACAGCATCTAACACCGTGGACCCAGCTGACTGGATCAGTTTGTTCATATCACTCTTGATGAAGTGAGACTGAAAAGCCACCGAGGGTCATTTATGTTAGTCTGGTTTTGTAATGGCTTTGGTATTTGGGAGTTGTACTTTAAATCAACGATGGGTCCAGTGCTTCCCTGCTGAAGCATTAACTTGCAGCTTTCCTGGAAGTGAGCCTTTATGTGCTGTCTTAGATTTATGAGGCCAGAGCAAAAGGAATACATTTAATAACAACTGCAAGATTTCAATGGAACGTACTATTCAATCTGATGTCTTTCGATTAGTGGCTGGAAGCACAATTTGTATTTGCATCACATTTCGTCACTCCTTTGACCTCCTTACTTTCTACCAATCTGTCATAGTGTTTGACAAGCAACAAAGACTGTAGCATGCAGAGCGGAGGCCCCCCCGCAGAGACCGAGACCTATGAAGTTTGATGCAAATTCACCTGTTCAGTCTTGCTGCTCTGTTCTTTTCACACCAGCCGAAGATATTGTGCATTAGAGATAACAGCCAACCTGGGCAACTATCCTTTCACTAGCAGCTCTCCGGGGTAGCACTGACGAGTGGAGGCGACTGCTGAGGTCAATAGAAATGCCTCATGGTGCTGGAAATGGTCCATAAAAGCTCTTTCTGAC
The DNA here is from genome assembly GCF_023349555.1 of Cebidichthys violaceus. Lineage (NCBI taxonomy): Eukaryota > Metazoa > Chordata > Actinopteri > Perciformes > Stichaeidae > Cebidichthys > Cebidichthys violaceus. The sequence continues at coordinate 4,288,219 of NW_027176417.1, read as the reverse complement.
ATGACAGAGCAGCCCTGGAATCTTGCCAACGGACACTTTTTTTCCCGGTAGATCCCTCACAGTAGAATCCTGCGGTGCCTGTCAGGGCGGAGGTCAATCCATTGTGATTTACTGTAATACAAGATCCAACCTGCTGTTTCTTTATTCGGACTGATAACAACCTCTTCTGACAACATTATAATTTACTCCATAGTTTGTGATGTGGATACAATACATGAAGAATGGCGTGATCAATGTTGTGTTAAAGGTGCTAAACTCAATATTCAGAGCATTAATATAGCAGCAAACAACTATTTGCTATGTAAAGCTATAGTGGAGTAATGTCTACCTGAGCAGAGAATGAAGCAGCTCTCCCTCTGTGTGTGTGTTGTAATCTGAATTTCTCCGCTCTTTGTTGACGTAGCCGGGCCAGCCTCGCGTGCCCCACTGGTTAGCTCATGGCCACCGCTGTGCACTGCTCTCACACGGTGGTTACAGCTGATAACGTTGTCATAGCTGAAGCATAGCACCCAACCTCTGGTTACCCCTCTTGTTAGTACTGTTAGCGCTGTCACCACTGTTACTGTTGTTTGCACTGTTAGCTGCAAGCCGCCATCTCAGTTGTCGCCACTGAGATGCAATAGAAATGCTCCAAATCTCGCATGTTGAACCTGACAAAATCTGATCTGGAATGTGAAACTGCTTAATTTTGAATAAACTGTTAAGACATTATAGGCCAATTGCCTTGAATAGTGACAAAGTCTGTGTTTTGCATGTTTGACATTGCATTGAAAATGATGCTACTGGGATCTGGCGTGTCTCCATGCCCCTTCCCTGCACTCCTCCAAGAAAGAGTACAGCACATATGGCCCCCTGGGCGGTATGGATGGGTCGCTGCAATCAAAGTGGGAGGATATGAGCACAAGAAGTATCCCATCTGTCATGTTGTCCTCTCTCTCTAAAATGGATTAATAACGGTCGGGAAGAGAACAGTGAGCAGAATAAAAGCATCATAATTATCTGCTACAGAATGAGAGAATTCACAGGGTGCGTGTTATAGATGTCCATTTCTGATTGAGCAGAAAACATGTTATTCAGTGCTGCATTAGTGGCTGCTGTTAGCTACCTCCATCCTACTTCCACTTGAAAATGCTCTTACATTTTAAATGCATAGCCATTCACTAGTCATCCTGCAGTACATCCGCACTACAGCTGCAACTCTGAATAATATTTAAAAGCTCTCACTCCATTGTATTCATGGACCAGTTTTTTTTTATTCTTGTACAATACTTAGAGCTCCCCAGAGGTTGCTAATGCAGCCATAATGCTGGCACTGCGACATGGTGTGACGGTGTTCTTTAATGGCCTTATGATGTGTGAAGCCCACACCTGTGAGTCTTGTCCAAGTTATGCTGGGATGTTTTAAATGTGATATTAAGACAGGGATTCTATCGTCGTGGTTTATGCCGCATGTGAAGAAATAAGGTGTGCAAAAGATGGTGGCCTCTTGGTGATTTCATTGGGTCAGATTTAATTCCAAAATATTTTTTTTGGATTCATTTGTGGTGCTGAAATCTTCTCTCACACAGCTGCTTGTTCCATTTCCATCCATGTTTTTTTTTTTTTTTTTTTTAGTCAAATGTACAGTCCTGTGGTGTTTATTAATTATTATGCATTTTATCATTTCCCTTATTTGAAGAAGCCGAGATTAATTTCCAACTAAATGTGACGTTAACTTCTCATTTGCAGTTATTATTGTGCACAAGACATAAACTGTATAGCTACGTGTCTTTTGATTATACCTTGTTATACTTGAAGGAAGATGATGCCACAATACATCTTTGTATGCATGCATGTTAAACATGTAAACATGATGTTGACTTTAGTGACACATTTTTGAAAAGTAATGGTAGAAAGTGCCTTAAGGCAAAACTGTGGCTATTTGGGGACTCTGTAGAATCAGTTTTATGCATACGTGCATATGTACGATAGGATACGTTATGAAAAGCTACATGAGGCAGCTAACATAGACTGATGGCTCTAAATAGCAACAAAAGATAGAAAAATGCAATTTAACATCAATAAATATGCAAAACATCTTATTATTTACCGACTTGGTCTGTGATTTGACTCTGTGAAAATGAAGGATTGTTAATAACTAACATTAAAAGAGAGCTTTGCCTGAGTGAATGATGCCGATCTGAGCTTTTTTTTAGAGGAGATAACCATTCAGCCTAGTGTATCGTGAATCTACTGGGAACAAAGATATTTCAGTAAAACAAATATAATCTCCCTCCCCGGGGTTCTCTGTCCCACTTTAGATGGCAATTCTCGGCCAGAAAAGCATCTCAACCTCTACCTCTGATCAAACCCCTATCACTTACATTTTATTGTGTGGCTGTCCTTGCCCCAGGGAATTTGTAGATGTTATTTATGGAGAGCCCATAGTCCTTTTTCCCCACCACCAATCCATTCAGGAGTGCACTTGCCTGTTGCATCTGCCTGATCAGAGCCAGGAGGTTTAATATGCTGCTTCTGGTAGAATAGGTAAATAAACAAATGACACATTTTACTCCGCGGGGGTGTGGTGTAGGGGGTTGGGGTTTTTTTTAAGTGGTAATGAAAGCAATAGTGCCACATCTCCACCTTAATCATGAGCTGAATATGTTTAGCAGCCAAGATGGGGGCACAATAAAAGGATCATAGCAGAGGGAAATTCATATTCATTGAAGCCACTGTTATTGACTGTAAGCGACACTGAAGGGGGGCTCAGGTACTGAAATAGCACATTGTGTGAACAATGAATTTAAAAAGGGGGAAGGGATGTTTTTCATCACTGATAAATGACAAGTAAAATTAATGTATTACAGAAAAGTACTGTACGTACTGCTTATTAGCTAAGTGTCCTGATAAAAGGAAACAAAAATGATCTGTATCGTTATAGTTTATACATTTTAGGTTAATACAAACAATTGTGAACTGAAACACCTTTTCTTTACTGCGTTGACAAACACGTAAGCCATGTAAATGTTGTTTCCACATTTTCATAACAAATTATTGTAGCAGTTGAGGAAGGCATGTGCTGCCCACACACCTTTCTTAGTGTTTCACATCAATTGTACAGAATGCGCTGAAGGCAAAGGCAGACATATCAAATGTATTCTAATTTTCAATTTTGACAAAGCCAAATTTCATATCTTCTCGGTGTAGGAAGCCGCCCACGCAAAAGCACACATTGAGATGTGAGGCCTGCGCTGCAATGATTCAGCCTCACATGGAGAGCAGAGAGTATAGGTGACTGAGAGAAAAGACCCGAGCATGGCCGGCCCCTCTTCATCATTAAATTACATTTGGCATTTAGAGCAGCTAGACCAGCAGTAACGTCACTTTTACATTTGCCGAACCAGGTTTAAAGCCTTGAGAGTCTCGCATTCAAAGGTTCAATTTCAAAGCAGTCAGCGCTGCCACTTGATCAAGTTGCTGCCCAGCTTTAATGTGAAAGTGGACAGTCACCGCTGCTCACTGGCTCCTTGTCTTCAGGGAATCAATTATGTCCATGGCCGACACAAAATGTGAGAAAGTGATGAGCAAGAGCTCTGAAGGGTGAGCAGACCGAGCCAAAAGTTAACAGCAGTCACTGTTAAGTTGTTTACACTGTTAAGTTACTCCGACTCCACCTGACTGTGCTCACTGTTTGCTGCCCGTGTACACAGGACATGAAGCTGCTGCATTGAATTAAAACAAATTTTTCATAGTTAATTTAATATTGCTGAGTTGGCCAATACTGCTGTTATGATTGTACATGATGAACTCTACAAATTAACTTGACTTGATATTGAGAAAGTTGCTTGTCATTTTTAGTCCACCTCTTTACCCAGTGCTAAGAGACATGGCGTCTCAATCCAACACCAGCTGGTAATGTTGATTAGAAGTCCGGTATGTAACAGGCCTCGAAGGTAAATCATTGGTGAGGGTTACAGTTTTCTGACTGCACACTGGTGTTGCTGTCCCACCGGGCCTAAATCCAAAGGCACAGAACCAGAGGAAGAGATGATGGAATGAGAGGACTGGATGCTACTTGAACCGATCGATCACAAACCAGACCGTGAACAGATCACAAAGATCTGGGATATGTCCAGAGTCGACTGATGATTTCACTTCCTGTTCTGACATAATTATTTAATTTTTACAGAAGGCAGCATGTTATAATCACATAAATGCCCAATTCAGTTCATTATCTGTAATATTCACTCAGTGTGAGTGCAACTTGTCAGAGACAATAGTGCAGGAAATGAGGTCTCTGGATTTTCACATTTTCCAAGTAATGACACCCACCTACCTAGTGGTTGTGAATAACTCCTTATCTGTGGACTCTTGAAGGTCGCCAGCTACTGTGCAGGAATAATGACAGCTGTTCTAAAGCGTTTTTCAGCTAACCTGAGTGGTTGTACCACGTTTGCATGTCCTTGATTATCCATCTCTGCAGTGATGCGCACATCTTGTAATTTCCGCACACCCACAGACTGACGCTCTGAGTGATCCGACAGATCCGTGGACTAAATTAGCCACCGTATACACATCTTTAAAGCTGACTACAATGATGACCACAAACCTGATTTGCTTCTATTCTTTTTCTATTACTTGATAATGCCGTTTGTCAGTTTCACTGTCAGGAGAGCTTGATAAAAACAGTGCATTTAGAGCTTTACTCAACATGGAGTAAATGTTTGTCAAACTTTAGTTTGAAGGAAAACAATATTAGTTTCTCGAAATTACTATAATCAGTTGTCAACAAGAGCACATTGTTTTATCCAGAATCGTCTTTTCGCTGGTGACAATGCCTTATTACCTAATAATTACATCACCCCGTGGACATTTCCAGTGACAGCTTGTAATTAACAATTGCTCAAAGCAAGTTTTAGTATTGTTGGGAACAGACTTAGACAGTTCTTGCAGATTTTCACTTTGAAAAAATGTAAAAAGGTGTTGATGACCCTAAGTCTAAAGAAATAAAGTGAGCTAAAGAAATAACCGATATGCAATTAAATGCTGTCTGCGTTTGAGCAATTCCAAACCCGTCGAAAGAACATTTCCATTTTTGCTGCAACATGTTGCCAAGTTTACAGTCCTCAGCGGCAGTTGCGAGAGGGAGAAATAACAGTGGGAGGCAAAAACAAGGGGTAGAAATTAGGAGCAATTAAAAGAGCATGGAAAACAAACAAGACTAAAGGAGCGTAGGAATAAGGAGCGAGACAGGAGCGAAAGATGATGGGGTGGAGATTAGAGGACAGCAGCTGCTGACAGTGAGGGGTCTTGTCTCTCAACACCGGTGTAAAGCGATGACACCTGGACGCCATGCAGAGCTCAGCATGACCAGCCAGTTCTTAGACCTTTTCCCAAGGAAAGCATCTCATTATGGGGGACGGGGGTTGTAAGGAGACTGAACAACAGAAAGAGTGTGCTGAAATATTTCACTTGGACCACAAGGTTTACTTGAATTTAATCAAAATAATGTGGAATTAGCTTCAACATAGACAACGGTAATTATAGTGAGTGACCTCAAGCTGTGTTCGGCAGTTAAAGCTAGACAACTTTATTTTAAATACATAGTTCTGGAAAGCATAATAGTCATACCTGCAAACTTGTGGCTTTTTGGCGAAATTCACCGTTTTGAATCAAAATGTCGTCCACGTTGAATCATGGTATGACTATAGACTGAGTAAGAGTCAGGGCGTGTTGAGAGTTCACTGTTAATGGCATGGCCATTCATGGTAAATCGTTTCTGAAAGGCAGCCTCCCGGTGAGAGGTGCAGCTCTGGCCGTCGTTAAAGTTATAGAAATGATTGTATTATAATAATATATTATTATTCTATAAGTGTCTTCCAAATGCTTTTAGTGACGTGTGCTCTATTCTTTGCAACAATGTTACATACAGTAAAGGAAATCATTTTTTGACTCCTTGCTGATTTTGTAAGTGCCCACTAACAAAGGACGAAAATCCCTCCTGAGATGTGCGCAAACCTGGTGACCAACTACAAGAAGTGTCTGACCTCTGTGCTGCCAACACCAAGTACTGAGTCATGTTTTGCTAGGGGACCAAATACTTACTTCACACAATCAAATGCAAATCAATTTAAAACTTGTATATGATGACTACCTTGACTATCTTCTAATGCAAAGTATTTATTTACCATCTTCAAATGTAATGAAGTTAATTGAAATGCAATATGATTCCTCCAACTGTAAGCACAGAGTTGACTTTAATGTTAAGATTGCTAATGTGCCATCTCTCTGCTTAATCCATCTCACAGAGTGAGACACTCCTTGCTGATAGCTTTGTCCTCATGGATGCTGCTTACATTTTCAGCGGGTTGTCTACAAGCTCGGTGAAGTACAAAATAATTACCAGCACAAGTGGTGCACCACCTCTCTGTGTTCTGCGCTCCACATGGACCCACACTGGTAATTAAGTCTGTGAGTTGGAGATAAGAGGAAATAGACAAAAGACACACAAATGCATCCAAACCAAATTTATGCAGGACAAATTACATTAAACAATATATGTTGTAGTTACAAGCAATCCGTTTTAATGTGTCACACCATTCTCTTCTCTGCTGAATACTCAAAGATGTGTGTGCAAGGCAATTTCATGTTTTGGCATCTAGTAAAAAACTGCATGACATATATATATATATATATATATATATATATATATATATATATATATATATATATATATATATATATATATATATATATATATATATATATATATAACGTTTAGTACCTACAAATTAAGAAACATGACAGTGAACTGTAGACTGGTCGACCTTTAGCAAACTTCTAGAAAACGGGCAACGGATGTGCTGTAGCTGCACTCAGCAGCTCACTCTTAGTTAAGACAGTTTAGATTTGACAAAGTTTCAATTCACCACCTCCTGTGGGCAGAGATCTGATTATCTCTGGGACCAGGATTTCATTTAGGAAAAAAGAGAATCCACAGGCCTCAAGGAAGCCACACTTTGTGATGCGGGTTGATAGCATTTCTTTGTGTAATCTTGGCCAGAACAGCTTTTAATTCCCCCCCCCACACACACACACACACACACACACACACACACACACACACACACGATCAAAGTTGGTTTCATGTTTCTGTCTCTTAAATACACGGCATATTGGGCATGAAAGAAAGAGTTCAAATGAGTTGAAATCTTTGACATTTTTGAGACATGACTTGGAAATGACTTTGGGTTCGAACAACATTGTCAAAGGCTACTTGCCTTCAAATTGAAGTCAGCACATTAGTATCAAGTGGTACAAACACAATTGAATACGTGCAGCTGGGTCTTAAATCCCCAACAGTACAGTCCGCCTGTTTTTCTACCGGATATATCTATAATATCTTCTGTGAAGTAGTTTCTTTGATGTTGCTTGTTTTTCCTGGCAGTATTACAAGAGCACTGCAGCAATTTGATATTGTTATTCCAACAAGTTAAATAACTTAATGATTCAGTAGAGGTCAAGATATATACTCGCCCCCATGTGTCAAAGCTAAGCAAATAATGGATATCTTCCCATGATGCAACTTGAAAGTGTCTTTTGTCAGACCCTCCCTGATGATTCATTCTGATTTATATCCGTCCTAAATTTCTAATTTTGAGCTCAGATTAATTATTTTTTTTCCGTTGTAGATGTCCAACTTTATTCTCAAAGGAAATTCTGAAAATATTCCTTTCATTTTGGCTGCACTCTTGGATTCAAACACACACACACACACACACACACACACACACACACACACACACACACACACACACACACACACACACACACACCACCCCCACCTCCCACATGCTTTGGGTGAGCAGTGTGCTTTTTTGTCTCGTTTCAAGGCTGTAACGCGCAGTAACAGATGTCACATTACTCTGTGTACGAGTTTCTATATATTTATCACTTCAGAATGGGTTTGGGTTTAGTTTCTTCTCATTAGTCACAATCTGCATGGCTTTCAAGGCTCCTCCCCTGCACACTCACTCACTCTCTCACTCTCACTCACACACACACACACACACATTTATATGTACACTTGCGCTCTCTTCACACGTGTGTGCACCCACAGGTCTCATGGCAGATAAATTATTGATCACAGCGTTGGTTGGCCACGTTCAAAGAGGCAACGCTGTACCTACCTACACACGTGTGCGTGCGCACACGCAGAGACGCTATACATCGCCTGCAGCTGCAGACCTATATGACGGGAAAAAAAATCAAAGTGAGAGGAGGAGAAGAGAGACTGATGTTTTCTGCTCAGTGGATGAACAGGGTGGAGCGTGTGGGAGGACAAGATAAAGAGAGCTGAAGGAAAAGGAAAACTGCGTCGAGGAGAGAATGTGTCATCTCCTTTGACATATTCTAGTCTTTATTGGCTGATTTTGCTGACATTATATCTCATGTAAAAAAAAAAGAAATTGGCAACAGACGTCATATGACAGCCATCTGAATACAGCTAGTGTGCCCTCATCAGTAACGTTGCTGCAGGAAGCTCCTTCAACTGAGAACAGGAAGAAGACTGCATGTACAGAGCACAGAGAAAGAAACGGTGCCCTTGAACTCCGTTATGTAATACAACATGTTGACTGGCTTAGCTGATAAAGTATTTTTTATGTTTTAAGTAATAATCTTTCACAATCTAGTGGCATATATATATATATATATATATATATATATATATATATATATATCAATAACTATTGGATGGATTGTCCTCAGAGGATGAACCCTACTGGTTGTGATGATCCCCTGGCTCATCATCTTGTGTCACCAGTTGGTCAAAGTTCTTACGCTCTGAAAACCGCAAAGGTCAACCGCAAAGGTCAACCTGGTGGCACTTACGTAAAATGTCTTACCATGAAATTAGCTCTTGTTAAATACGACATTGTAATTTAGAGAAGTAGATTCAGATGTACAACTGAAGAGACAGTCACTCACAGGGATGGTACAAAGATGGAATTATGTTGAATTAGGTTTTCCTTGGCGGTCATTAATTTGTTTTATGAGTGTAGACGGAACCTATTATTGACTTGTTCTGTTGTTTATCATATTGAATATGACTGGTTTTTGAGTGACAACGCCTTTTATAAAGCTTGTACATCAGAATCAATAGCAGGCGGATCGTTGAATGCGGGTTGTGAGTTTTGAGGTCAATACTTACTTTAGAATAATGTTCAAGGGAAATGATTTGATCTGCAAGGAAATCATCTGTTGAGCTCAATCAGATGAAATTGTGGCTTAGTTGGATGGGGTTTCAGTGACCTCATCGATAATTAGTTTTGGCTCCTGTGAGTGCACATTTAATGCACACTTTAACCTCACATGCTGAGAAGCTGAATCTGGTTGAATATCATCCTCGCTCTTATTTTCTGCAGGTGTGTTTAAGCATTGAAAAAAACCAACAACATGGCATTTGTTTCCTCCAGCTGCATTTCCTTTTTAATTATCTTTGCCACAGAATTACATGCCAAGCTGTTCAGCGGCAAATTTATGAAATATTCTTTGATGCAACTGATGCAGTTCGTCAAAGGCACGGCTCCCAGGTGCTTTTTTAGATAAAGAATCTGCCATCTTGAGATTGGAGGTGAGCATGAAACATGGCTAGAGGGTGTGTTCAGGGTGTTTACTGAGTGGCTCATGTGTGACTGGCTTGTGGTTGAGATTTGTGACATCTAATGGCTTTATTTGATGTTAGTTTGAGCAACGTATTCCTTGCCTGAAAGCTCCACTGGCAGAAATACGTTTAAATGAGGATCCCAAAAATCACCCTTTAGACTTTTTTTGGACATTGTTTATTTTATATTATTTTTAAAATAATGTTTAGAAAACCTTTTTAGAACAGCAAGAAAAAACGACTGAACAAAGGACTAAAAGGCTCGCTGAGACAGAGTTCTTTCATGCAGTCAGTGTCCATCTGAAAGCTGCAGGCAGGAGCAGTTTTAAAATGCAGGCTCCAGGGTGGACAGTTGCCATTTTGCCTCTGGCTTTATCAATGCTGGCATCTGACACTGGCAGCAGTGCTGGAGCTCAACCCTCCATTGAAGAAGAGGAGAGAGGGCGTCGTATTTCCACTTTGCCCTTGGACACCTCAAACAAAGACATTGTCTGAATGATATCTGGAAGGAGGGAATGAAAAGTAAAACTGCCCTTGATGGAGTAAAAAAATCCTTGAAATAGATGCCCCTGGACATATTGTATTTTATACACAGAGTGTTTGTTTCAGCTCGTCACCAAAGACTGACAGAGAAATGAATCAGGTCAGAAAATAAAGAGGTTAAGCTTCCCCACACATCATTCCATAAACAGATCAAATTTAATTGGTTGACTTTGATGGAATTGTGCTGAAGTCCCAAAACCCCCAGTCTGCCATTTATGCATCGCCACAATACAGTAGTGAAGAAAGTAGTGACTTGTGCATGTGGCTGTAGCTCTCTTACGATATGGGGCTTCCATATACTTGGGACAAAATCAGATTGTGCGTAAAGGACCACTGTACTGCTGTCACAGTGATGATGTTTCTTCTCTACATGATGTTTAAGAAATCCATTTATTTTCAGTATCCCGGTTACTTTTTTGCACTTAATGCATTAAATGTACCTCGAGGCCATGTGTAAAAAGTGTGTGCAAATGAGAGAGCACTGAGTTTTAGTGAAGGGCGGTGTGCTCTGACATTTTATTGTGTTTCACCTGTTGCCGTATTTCTCCCACAACCTATTTATCAATATATGTTGCTCTTCATTTTGTCTGCTCATTATAAAAACACAATTTGTCACACAAATTGAAGAGTGTAAATCATGGTCGTAACAACAATCAAAAGTTAGAACTTCCTTTCACAAAGTGACTTTGTGTGGAAGCACAGAGGATTGCTTTTAGAACCTGATATAATGTCTGCATGAATGCTAAGTTGCATTTCTGCAGGTGGTCCACCAGGTACAATGGATGATAATGGTAGCTCTTGCTCTATCCACTTCTCAGTGTCGCAAACTCGCCCGCTGAAGCTTCTGGTGCGTAGCTCCATCTAAATTCTTGTAATTTGCTGATTGTTGTTTGCGTCCCTCGTATAGCCACACGCAACAGGCTAGCTCTCTCTCGAGAATAAAATAGGTACATAGAATGAAGGTTGTTAGTGCAAATACGACGTTCCCTCTGTGCAGCGGTGCATAAGTCTGAAACAACCACCACTGCGCCTGGCATTCTAGTGTTAGCTCCAGGGAAGACTTGGGGGAATGTCATACTCAACGACTTAAACAGACTCACTCACATTTTGGGAAAAAAACTAGTTTGTACCTGGAAATCTTGTCTGCAGGAAATAATTGACATTGGTTGGTTCCATACAGTTTGTAACTTCAGTGCATCTTGATTCATTTTGTACGGATCAGTATTTTGGGTTGTGGGCATCGCTACAGCTCCAAAAAAAGATCCATCTGTCATCCAGCATGTTTCCACGTATTCTATATACAATATTGTTATTACACTATGTAAGATTGTCATTTTTTTGTAGTGTACCAACTGTTCGTTAGCACCAGCGTAAACATGTGAGGTAATATTTCTCAAGAACAACCCAGATAGAGCCACGTGTCAGATACCTGGAGGTGCTTTTGATAAAAGCATGCAAAAGACATATTTCATCCCAGGTGTTGTGCATCAGTTTTTTTTCTTTCTCTTTCATGGTTTCTCTTCTTTTATCCACAGTGATCCCCCCCCTTCAGTTTACACTCTCATGTAGAATTCCCCTATTTTCCACCTCACACAGTAGCCTGTTTGGCTATCAGCACGGCTGCTTCGCTTTGGAGTGAATTATTGATCAGATATTTTCCACATGTGCTTAAAAGATCTTCATAAGGAACAGGTAGCTGTTATTGATGGCTCAACCAGGAAAAATGTTTTTTTAATAAGCAGGGACTTTGAATATGGGGGAGTGCAAATTAAACTGCATTTAAAGGAGGTCTGTCATAAAATCCGTTAAGACTATGGTTTTACACAGCAAGGTTTCAGCCTTTTTACCGGAGTCCACATTTAAGTGGTAATCTGCAAGATTACGGCTGTAATGTTTCTTCATTTTTCATCGCTACAGCCAAGCCTTGGTCCTTTTAGTATGAGGAATTATGTAGCTTGTCACTATGAGTTCGCTGCAGGTGCCCTCCTGATATTCTGATACTTACTCATGCCTTGTTTTTTTTCTAATAAAGCTTTCCATGTAAGCTCTCCTCTTGTATCACAGGGGGCATCAGCTTTTGATCATGGGTAAATGTCTTGAGGTCTAAAGATGGCATGTAGAGAGTATGTGATCCAGAGGAAATCCTCACGCTTCACATTTTGAAGTTGTTATCAATCTGTTTCACTGGTGGATCTACACAATCTCTTCATCAATATATATATATATATATATATATATATATATATATATATATATATATATATATATATATAGGAGCAATTTGGGGTTAAGTGTCTTGCTCAAGGACACATTGACATGTGACTAGCGGAGCCGGAGATCAAACCGCCGATCCTCTGATTGAAGGATGGCCCTGCTCTCCACTTAGCCACGGTCATATATATGAGTGTAAACCATGCATCTTCCAATTTGGTTTGGAGAGATAAAGGGCACAAAGTGCATGTTTTCAGTCTCACTTTCATCAAAGACATATTGGAAGTAGATCTTCACACTCAGCTGTTGTCCTATACTGTATATCATGTGGCTCAAAGAGCCATGACACTGGCCACTGCATCATACCACTCAGACTGGTGCCAGTGTTAGAAGCTTTATTTTTTGCCTTCCACTTTCCTTCCTCAGTAAATGAGCATATAGAAAAAGATCACCACACACTGAGATTTATGCACGTATTAATGAGAAAATGATCATTAAAGGTATAGGTAGGAAGTATAACAAGTAAATAACGAAATGTACGTCATGCTGACCTTTGCTGCTGTGTGGACGTAGAACATTTCTACTTTAGTATAGTATGTCTCAAAGTTTATAGCGACCACACTGAACTATAGAAATGACTGTCATGTGGAGAAGTGTTTCATTGAAATCAAGCAGTAGGAATAACATTTCCCACTAATTGCTTTTTTTACAATCCATATAACAAGTGCAGCTCTTAGGACTTTATTCATTCTCATCCTCCTCATTTCATGCATTGAAAGCCTCTTTCAGCATTACCTTAACCAGTCGGGAGGTAAACACACGCAGTGTGTGTGTGTGTGTGTGTGTGTGTGTGTGTGTGTGTGTGTGTGTGTGTCAGACAGAGGGTGACAGACACACACACTCAGCATTGAATTAAGGAAGATCAAAAATATTGCTCCTCTTCAAAATTAAGTGATGCTCTCTATACAAAATGTGTATTGCTTGTAGTCCTGTGTGTTTATGTATTAGATTGTGTTTTACTGTATATGTTATGCTTGACATGAATATGGCCCTGCAGGGATAAATTAAGTTTATTGGTTGGAATTGAAAATTTAATTGAGTTCCCTCAAAATAGGCTTGAAGAAGTTCCCGATACTAAATCATTACAGAGCCGTCCCCCTGTGAACTCCCGGAGCTGGTATTGCTTTGTAAGGCATCTTTGCTACCCGCAAATCCGGGGCCATATCTGTGTACCTGTGCTGAGTTGGGAATTGTGTCAGCAAAATGACAATAAAGATAACCAAAGCTTCAGAAAGCTCGATCCGAGATTCTGCTGAAAGTACGATCAAATGGACCCAACTTGGCCTGGCACCAAAACTGCGAAGGGTTGCAAGGGACGTGGAATAATTTGTATTTGATCAATTTTTACTGAAGTTAATAACATTTAAGATCTTATTTTGAGAAAGATAGCTCATTACAAGCTGTATTAATAGCTTAAAAGTGTCTCGCTTGCAGAAATTTTATGAAGCTATTTTCTACTCATCACATTACTGAACTGTCAACACAAGAGACTTATTCTGTTCTTTTTAGTCCGTGGCCCACTGCCCATGTTGCATTCAGACGGGTGTCCTGTGCCAAAGAATTGAGGCTCTTTTCTACTGTAGTTTCCACTTTCGTACACATACTGTACAGTAGATGTGTCACCCACAGAACGGTATGGAGTCTAATCTACTTGTTACACAAATAACTGCAGTACTCTTGCATATAGCGATTGCACAATTGTCAACAAATTCCTGAATATTTTGTATGTTAGATCAAAAGAAAAACGGTGTGAGTTGTAATGGAACACTAGACAGAATGAGTTCATTCCCAAATGCTGCAAACACGACGTGTGCATGCAGCCTCCGACATGCCACGAGCAGCAGTAACCAAGACACTTCTCAGCTGTTTGAATGTACAATATATTTAAGATGGCTCCAATTACTGTATGGCATGCACTCAGTTTGAGCTCATGTAATATTGATTTGGCCAGTCTCCCTGGAAACGAAGTGCTAACCCCGTCTGTCATGTGATGTTACGCTTAGTGAAGCCTTTTGACCACTTTTCTGTTGCATGTCTTTCAACCGGCAGACGTTAACATATTATCTTGTCATTAAAAAGCGTAGGGGCCCCCTTTAATTTTAGAAATGGATTGCAGTCGAGCCAACTAAAAGCTTTTTCAAAGGTTAAAATGAGTCTGCATCACATGGCAGCGCTATCAGTAGAAAATGTAGTATTGTGTGTTTGTTTTAATTTTTCAGACATTATTTATTGGGTACAATTAAACAAAACATAACCTTAAAACAAAAGACAAAGCTATGCTACTAGAGGATGTGGGCTGACTCCTTTGTTTACAGAGCAGACAGAGTTTGGAAGAAAACCACACTTAGCCATTACTTTTTCGGTTAACTGTAGTTAACTGGAGCTACTCTGGCTTAATGGCAGAGACGCTCCAGTATATAGAAGTATTCAAAGGTTGACTTGAGAGTCGTGCTGATGAAATGTCATGGAGACATACAAATGACTTCATCTAGGGAGTTTTAATGCACCTAGAAAATGTATGCAAGCCTGCCCATTAGGTTGAAGCAAATTGGTATCATAACCAATTTATTGTAGGTAATTAAAGCCACACACAAATATATTATGGAGCATGACTTAACATTCCAGGCCAGTGTCCCTATGAATTATGGACATATTGGGCACCTCAACCTCCAATGCAAACATTCTGTGCCAAAATACCACCCTTTGTGAAGTTTATAATTAAAATGCAATATGTATTTAAAGCTCTTGTTGACGTTGTTGGTTCCTGTTGGCTCGTCCACTCCCGTTGCCTCCTATTCTAGTTTATGTAATGAAGATTGAAGGGACTGTTGTGTTGACAGGAGTCAAGTTCAAGTGTCCTTTACTGCAATAACTCCAGGACTGCTGATTCGCTGGTCTGGTTCAAAGGATCGGTGACATCAGAGGGTGCACTGGAGGCCTGAGGGTCTGAGCTGCTGATAGCTACACCCCACGGCTGTCAACACATCCGCGGTTACCAAAGGAACCGTTCTCAAATTAAAGAGGAGCTTTTCTCCTGCTGAATTGCAAAGCCGGAGCATTTAGCGACGCCTTTTAAACTGGCCAGTAGAAATTGCGCAAAGGAGCCAAACTGCTGTGTGGCGACGTAGCTCGTTAAGTCAGGAACGAAACTCTGTAGAGACATCCGGTTAAATATTTCATCCTAGTTTGTGCATAAAGTGCCACAGTCAGATGTGTTCATGCAGTACAGAGTCTTTCAACGGAATGTGTGTCATGATCAAGAACAGATAAAACATATCCTTCCTCTCCCTGATCTTCTATGAGAGTCCTAAAATCTGATATGCATCAAAACTGAAAGGCCTGACATGAGCACAGCCCCAGTGCCTCTCGTGTTATCATCTTCTTTTTTTTTACATTTGATAATTACAGTCAAGACAAAACAAAAGCAGTGGTTTCCATCAATAATACATATCATAGGAGTATAATTTGGACAAACTCAGCAAGACTTTTAACTTTCAGTTTTTTGCAGACATGCCCATAGTCCTCATTGTTTGCATAACCGCACAAAGTGCAATGTTCACATGGATGAATTAACATTGTATTCATTGAAAATATTACAAATTGAAGTCTTCGGCATACTTCGGCTGTTGAGTTTTTATTTGTTGGAAAAGGACAACAGTTGTGAATTGTATTCATAACCCTTTTAGGTAAAAATGATTCTATTTTCCATCATCATCTTTTCATCCCTATGATTTTGTTTTCATTATCAAAGGCTGTTCCCACAAATGCTGAAGGTCTGCCTCACCAAACAGGCACGTGCTCAGCGAACACTTCAAAACATTCGCAGCGTTTCATCTTTCCCTCAGCCTGACAATCATCTTTGGAAGCTAAAGGTCAGGATTACGCAGGCTTTCACGACGATACCAACCAAAGCTTGTGGAAATAGAAATTCAATCACTTGCCCCTCTTTAGTCCTCATTTTCAATTCAATTGTTAATGCCTTTAGCACCAAATATTGGAACGGGGAGGGTATTTGTCAAGTTTTAAAAAACATATTTGAGATGTTTTTTTGTTATATGCCTTGTAGTCCTCCAAATCAAGTCACATCACATATGTAGAGTAGAAGAAGCCTTGATACCGTCTTCAAATTTCCCAAATTCCCTCTCTTAGTAACAAAGGTGGAAGTAGCTTGACTTTGATGTACTGCTGCAAACCTCTTAGAGAAAAGGCAAGGGTAAAAAAGGAAATCAATCCCCATAGACCTCCATGTTAAAATGCCCAACTGCACCGCAGAAATAAACATGTTTACAGCCTGGGGGGAAAAAAAACTTGTGGAGGGGGGGCTTTTATATAACTCAGCCGTTTAATTTATAGTTAAGCTTTAAATTAGACACAATCGAGGGTGTGGCTGCTTTGAATGATAACAAATTACAGGGACTGACAGCAATGTATATTTTAACTACACCACTTATCTTTGAATGGCGCAGAACTTTGGCTTATGACATGATTCATGTACGGCAGAATTGTCCAGTATGAGTCTTATTCCCAGGGAGGCTGAAAAAGTTTTTGCATGAGAAATTAATGGAAACAAAAAGTCTCAGATTTCAGGGACATTTTTGACGGCACCAAACAGAAAAAGCCAACAATCTCTGAGTCCTTAACTTCGGAGTGTTTTATGTGAAGAGCCTGTAGACTGTAAGTCAAACTTTATTGCTTTACAGAATTTCTAATTGGTGCTTCTCCATTTTCTGTGAGGAAGCTGAGCAATCCATCATGTTCCGGTCTTCTTTTAGATTTGCTGTTTGCACCTGCTATTGCACACAGAGGATATTAAGAAGCCGAGCCGAACGAGCGAAATAGCCAGGACCGAAGCCAAAATCCAATCCCACACGCAGCGCTACAGCGTGTGGTTGATTTTCCATGGAAGAACATTAATTTGCTCCACTCCTGAGACTCTGTTTTCCACTGGCATCCTGAGGTCTGACTGAGTTGTTCGAACCGGTCTTCTAATGAAAATTACCCCACAGTGAGCGGTGGTAGTGGCAGTTGGTGTGACAGGATTAGGCAGAAGCGCAGGGTGGATATTTTGGAATGAGACACCTGCAACTCTGGCTAGTATACTGTACTTGTCAAATAATGTCAGATTACACAGTCACCTAGGAAACCAACAAAGGACAGGAGCAGGAATAGCAGAGAACGTGCAATTTCCCTGACTGACAGGGCTACGCAGCATGTATAATTAAAAATGAACGTGCCACACTCTTTTGGGCTTGTTGAATCTGCTGTTGAGCTGAAGTGGTTTATAATGTTGTTCATGTGCCTTCACTCTAGTGCACTCTGCACTGATGACTGTCCCCTGAGTGTGTGGTAAGGAAGGGGGGGGGTTATGAGAAAAGGAGGAAGAAATGGCTGGCTAATACCTGCGTCTGTCATAGTGTCCCGCTTTTCGATCCGATAAAAATAAACACTGTACCTCCAGAGGCACAAGGCCGGCTTCTAACCGTCTCACTTTGCTTTTTTGTCATTTGTTCATTTAATTTTTAGTTTTCATTGTTGAGTCTAACACACCAAGAAGGCAGCTGGCCAGAGGAGCTGTGACGATGGACTGGAAGATATGTAGACAGGCACGCAGACAGGCCATGTTGCCGACCACAGGGTGCACCTGTGGTTTAACTTGTGTAATGTTTCATGGGTCACAACTCACATGGTCTTCCCCCCCGCAGGAGCTGTAGGGATGGTACTTGGTTGTAGCCAAAAAACAGGAACACGAGGACCCACATTTCTCCAGTATTGCTCCAAATGCTTCTCTTAGGAGATTATTTTTTCTTTGCACAATTTTGAGACACAGACATACGAGTCATTCTATTTTTAATCCCAATTATTTTTCCAAAAGACATTCAAAGTGACGACATGCCTTAGTTTTATCATTTGTTAGGGTTATACCATACTGTACTGTATCTCCTGTTTGTTTAGCTTAGGAAAAACTCAGCCGTCCACCTCCATCCTAGGGGACAAACACGTGGGGAGTCAAGAGTTGACACCAGGAAAAGGGAGTTGTCTGCGGGGATGCAGGGAGACGCAGCAAAGCGACTCTGTGCCAAATGTTTACAGGCGAGCTGACATAGTTAGAAGATGGAAAAGGGCTGAAACGAGGCTGTCTCTCTCTGCACTCTTGGAGGAACGAGAGATAGGAAATCTAGGTCATCGCCACTGATGCATTGCAAAGCGAACTTCAAACAAACCTGGCCTTTAGCGCGGTGGCTCTCCAAAGCTGTGTTACATACCATCAGAGACCGATCGCCTTTTTTTTTTTTTTTGCCAAGAGCTGCCACGAAGCGATGAATAAAGTCGTTCTCAGAGTGGAGAATAGGCACAAGCGCCGCAGACTCTATCTGTCAATCTTTCTGTGCATTTGTGTGTGATTATAGCTCACCATATGCATACAAAGAAACCATGCTTTTGGATACGTCTTTGGAAACAATGAGTTGGTCCCGTAGTTAGACCACATGCTAGGCTTCTACTCCTCCTCTGCCCTTCACTCTGAATTGCCTGAGGGAAATCTTATCCATAATCATAGCCCTGGGAATTGTGGTAAAAAGCTTTGTTCTGCTATTGAAGGCTAGAGCTGTCTATTTCAAGGGCAGCTGCTTGAAACAATAGTGTTGTGTTGGAACGGATTCCTTTCGGAGGTGGTTCCCTCAAAATGCATTAGATTTTACTTTTTTTTTTCTTTTTTCTTGATCTCAATAAAGTAATTTCTCGTGTGATTGTTAATCACTTTAGCTTCGATAGATTTGATTTACGTATGATGATTTAATGAGACAAAGAGAAAATGTACCAACTTAAAATGTCATTCGGTATTTACTGTTTTTCATAAAATCCAAACATTTGAATCTGAAGTATCTTCACCAGTTTGTGGAACTTTTCAAAAGCCGTGTAGATGCATTCTGTTTTAGTTGAGATTTTGCAAGCAACATAAAAAGCTCCCATTAGAGATGTATGACCCTTAAATCCAATTGACCTGAGAGCCCATTAAAGAAAGAATAAAAACACAGCCATGTATTTCAGAGGTGAGTCTTTTGTATTCAACCTTGCAGAATAATGTTAGAATGATGTTTTCTCATTTCTCATGTGCTACATTGCTAAGTGTAGGAAGGCTGTGGGACTGAGTGCTAAATAAATGGCGCTGCCTGCTCTTAGCTAACACAAAGGCTGAATGCTGAAGTGTACGGTATGTGGAAGTGCCAAAAGATGTAGTTGCTTATTACTGCAACATAGCGTCTCAAATGACATTTCTCCCATTTGTCTCACATTAAAAGCATTTTCCGAGACGAAACACAGAGTGGCTTCCATCGTGAAGCAGCCACGAGAAACACCAGGTTAGAGCTTACCGAGATTTGCAAAATACGACATCATCTCTGGCATTTAAATCCCACTTACCGTTTCCACCAGCAACCACGGCTAACGCCACTTCACCCAGGACTGAAATGAAAAGGACTAGAATCAAGACTTCTTCCAAATATGACCTCCTCGATCTCTCGTCTTCTCCAGCTGGTTTCAGCTCATTACTTTGTCAGACATAGATCAGTTTACAGGTCATTAGTATATCAAAGACAATTGGAGCCGAACAGACACCTCAGTTCAGGGGTTTGAAGGCATATAGTGGAACAGGAATCTCCAACGTTATGGATACCATACCACCAACCTCCCCGTTCTTAAGCCAACACAAACCAACTCGTAACTCATCTTTGATACTGTAAATATGCCCCGCATAATAGCTTAAATTGGATAATCCTATACTTCACACAGTTGGGTGAAAGCATGGCACTCCCACTGAGCAGCAAGCCTTGTGCTAAGATCATGCTTTCCTGCCTGCGGTGTGGGAGGCATTGTGCGTTTTAGGAAACAGCAGCTGAATGGTCATTTATTAGTAACATGAGATGCCCACATTATTCTAATTCTGTACCAATAGGGCTTTTATTGTTTGTTGCTGGGAACGCAGCCCATTCACAGTGACCCAAAATGTACTTGAATCCATATTAAGCACTCCACTTGCGGCTCATTCCTTCCACGTCAGTATTAATGAATACTTCTTGTTTCATCTTGAGGTGCGCATTTAAAATATGATCTAAGGTTTGGCATCAAGCACATGTGGACCACCTGGGTCCATTTCCATTAATTTGGCCATGCATGATGTCCATATGAAGGCCTAGAGCTTTTTTTGTTTCAGCGTACTGAATATCTTGATTGGACCTCTTGATGCATCATTTATAAATCAAAGTGCACGGCCTGGATAGCCTTGTTACCACTACAAAGCCAAACGGAGCTCACCGGGAATAACTTATTATTCATATCACTCTATTACCCCCGAAACAACATTTCATGGAAACATGCAGGCCATCGTGGATACTTCAGACCCGGTGCATTCACGATCCATTAAACACACAAATGAGTAGGTTGGCTTTGAAGCAGTGACATTACTACATGTCCTTTATCAACTCCATTTAACCTTATTCTGCTTTAAAATCACACTTTCCTTGTGTTTTTGAAGCACTTTCACTTGTTTCAAGTGTTCTAGGAACCGGTTACAGTGAGTCTGATTATGTGAACATGACGTAATTTGAAGCGCTGGTGCATGACGGGCTGCAGCCTGGTTTCTGCACAGCCATCAAGATGTTCTGCATTTCAATACTGACTGATGAGCCCCAACTGTGATGAGCCTTCTACTTAGCACTTATTGTATTCATATCAGTTTGTTGCACTTATTGTATTTGTATTAGTTTGTTTATGCACTGTACTTTTGCTCTGGTTTGTGCTCTTAGATGCTTGTTTAAAAAAAGGAGATGCACTTATGACTTCTGGTGACTAGTAGTTCCCTTGAATACATATGTTTAATACACTTATTGTAAGTCGCTGTGGATGAAAATGTCTGCTAAATGTAATGTAATGTAATGTACAGTAGACCACGTGGCAGAAGTGGCATTGTACACCAAGAATGAATGGTGGGATATGAAAAAGGAAATATTATACCCATTAAAATAATTAAATAAGTTAAAATAAGAATATCTTACTCTTCTAACAGTCATTAACAGCACAGAATCATAACAGCTCAGAATGGTTAGCTGACATAGTTAAGTTGAAATGAAAAAAATACTTATTTTAGATTTTAGGTTATTATATATTTTCCAAAATGTGTTTAAGTTTGAAGAAGAAAACTCAAAAGTGATGTTGTTTGCAGAGATTTGATCGGGCATAGAACAGAAGAAACCCAAAGCTGAAAGGAAATGAAGCGGAGGAAAACGTCGCTTTAGCTATAAGCTTTTGCTTTCATACTAGCTGGCTTTCATGTATTTTCACAATACTACATCACAGAGCTGGACAATGATACTATATCAGGTATATTGTTCATTTGCAATGGTGTTGCATTTTCAAGATAAGCCTTTCTCATTTAAACAAGGCATATCACGGAAGGCACAGATGTACTGTAACATAACTACTGTGCTTGTGAATCATGTTTGTGAGCCAGTAAACACATGAGCAGGACCTTGAAATTACTCATGATGGGGGAAAACATAGAATTTGAAAGCATTTCCACAGTTGTAAAATCATGTGTAACTTCTCCCTTTGGAAGAAGTTACTCTTCCCTTTTTATTGGGGGATCATAGCAGCTTTGCATCCAGTTTCATGTAAAGTTAACCTATTTTTGACTTTAAAGAGATGTGCAGGGCTCCACAGGGACTGCTTTTACACGGGGCACAGAAATCTGTGCTACACTCCGGCTTACATCTGAGCAGAATTAAACATCACGTCAAGTGGCACATACCTTTTGAATGTTAAGCACTTATCTCCACTTGCCTCAGATATCATGCTGCTCCCTCCCATGTGTACAGTATATATATATATATATATATATATATATATATATATATATATATATATTTTACAGGACTGCAAACGTCTACAGATTCTGTGTATACGCCACTACTTTGCATTAGCAAAATCTGTTTTGGAGGAACTATACAGAGCTTTGATTTTCATTCTTCATGCCTTCCCACCCGCCCAAACGCTTACTTTATCCAAAGAACGAGTATTATGGTATGGATAAGGTTATGTAGCCAGTAGCGCACTGCTCACCATTAACGTCTTTTCTAAGGTTAGCAGGTCGCTCACCTTCCTTGCACTCTTTTCTCCACTGATTTACTGTACAGCTCGTACCTTCCTGCAGAAAGTAACGTCTGTAGAGAGCTTCAAACACTCACAGTCAACTAAAGTGCTTTCATTATCACCCAGCTAAGCACAGCAGCTTTGTCTCAAACGCACATAGACCTTTAATGGTATCACGCAGAGACCGGGGTCCAGGTGGGTGGTACACGGCTAGCGTTCGGTGGCCCAGCGGGGGTCTGCCAATGCTACACTTTGTTTTCTTCATTTTCAACCGTTTTTTTTCCCCCCACTTTCATTCTATAATTGGTTTCATAAGGTTCATGCAGCCCAATTAAAAGTGTGCCTCGGCGTTAAACAAAAGTCACTTTGGAGTTTGGCTAACGACTTTGGTGTTTTTGGAGCCAAAATGGATTAATGTGTTTGTAACATGGTTGAAGCATGAAAGCCCAAACCTAGCTATGAAGACAAGCTGAATATGAGCTCTTGAGTCCAGCTCTTGAGTCCAGCTATCACCATGTATTGCCTTATCACTGCTTTTCTGTTTTTGGGTTTGCATTATATTCTCCCTCCTTATGAACCTCTCTGCAGTTTATTTTAAAGAGGACAAATATCTACATATTCAGGTATTCAATGTGGTTATTTGGCGCTGCACAAGTCAGGAGCATTTCACCCCAAACGTCCTCCTTTTGTTGAGTTAGTTTGAGCGGGTGAGGCGAGGCCATTCAGACGAGCTCATGAGTAAAACCACTTTAAGAGTAACTGATGGCTCCCTGACAAGAATTAGCATTTTGAGCTGTCAGATGTAGGCCAGGAGGGCTGTAACCAGACGTACCTCTGCCAGGGCAGGCAGGCAGCGATTTATTTTAGGAAACTAGGTAGTCAGTTCAGTGTCTCTCTTACATAAGGCTGGAAAGGAAGCTGTTATCAAAGAAATACACATCCAGGTGGGATTGTGTCGTAGCCGACTGAATGTGGATCTTCATCACTAGCTTTAAGATGTTTGCTAACAGGCCTCGACATAACAGAGGAAAACCAAACCAACATGTTGTTTGTGATAGGGAGCGCGCTCCACAAAAGCCTGAACAAAACGAACCAATGTTTCTATTAACGCCTCTCTCCCCAGTCGAATGCACCATGCAGCATGACATGAATAGACTCCCACAGCTGACATGACATGCTGATTGCTACTGTCAGGGAAACCAATGTCCACCATGCACAAATTGTGTGTTCTGCTTTTGTTTGCCGCAGCGAGGGGTTCATTGTGGCTTTGCAACACCCGATGTGTTGCTTTCCCTCGCATGCTGAAATAGACATGACACAGGGAGGGAATATGCTCGCCACTTGGTGCCACAGACTGCAAGTGAACTACACTGCTGTCACATCATCCGAGAACTCTCTGTCGACTGATACGAATCGCATATTCTCATATTTGCTTTGTGGTCTTAAAAAACAAATCTCATTTTACATTAATGCCAAAATAAAAGCACTTTGATATGGCAAGAATCATTTATGTAAACATCACAAACCACAAAATTGTATATCCTCTTATTGTCAGAAATGATTCGCTTGAAAACGTTTTTTTTCATACAACCCTGTTATTAGAGGAATATGACAATGTAGTGTGCATGCACAAGTTCAACTCATCCACTGTATAAGGTGCAGATGAAAATGATGTCGCTTTGCCATTATTCAATTATAGGAACAAATGAAAAGGGGAATTATATATATTATATAATACTATTATTATATATGATGTTTTGTGCTCGATCCTGTTGGCGCTCTGTGTTTGGTAGGCAGTAATTGGAGAAGGGCTTCGAGGCTTCCTCCAGTGACCTCATTACCCCAATTAAAAGTGTAGCCTTCTCTGAAAACAGTCCGTCTCACAAAGTGATGTCTGGTTATCACTCCCAGTCCAAATGAGGTTGAAACACGCAGCTGAGGATGCGGGGTGTGGACACATGGCTGTGCCTTTTACACGCTCCTGCATCGGGTTCTTCATCTTTCGTTCATTTAGCCAAAAATAATATTATTACTTTTAAAATAACGCTGTAGAAGAGTCCTGCAACAGTGTCTGGTTGGTATGCTAATAGTTAAACATGCAAGAAACATTTAGATTACACATCAACAAACTTATAGAAATCTGAAACGATCTGCAGACTGAATGAAGAGCCTTTCTTGGTTTGTTTTATCATAGAACCTTGCCTTTTATCAATATTTTAGCATTGTTTCTAATAATTGTTTGTTGCATGCTGTTTTTTTTTTTTTAAAGCAGGGTTACGCCAATACTACTTTAGTCCTGTATAGTCACATGCGACCGGAGATAACCTCAAAAGCCCAGCCTGTGTTCGTATGAGTCATTAAACAAGATGTGTTACGAACACTCCTCATCATCTTTCCATCACTCCAGGGAGAACACCATCACACACACACACACACACACACACACACACACACACACACACACACACACACACACACACACCATTACCAATTTAAGCAAGTACTGGCAGAAATGTTCCCTTTTAATATATTCTGCTTCAAATCTGACTGAGATTCTCAGATTTATTTTTTGTTGTTGTTGCAGATGTTGTTGTCCTGTTTTCTCCAAAGATTTTACTCAAAGTAAAAGTTGGTTAGATGCTGATTTTACAACTACTTTATGAGGAATTTTATTTCGAAAAATGTTCCATCTCCACGCTTGCCAGACAAACTTAACTTCAAATGAACGGCTCAAATAAATTGTTCAAAGTTTTGCAACAGTTTATGATTCACAATCTGGGTTTCACCTTCATGTAGTTAATCAATTTGTCAGAAGACATGACATGTTTTCCACACAGTACATCAGTAGATGTGTCACTTTTAATTGGAACAGTCTAACGCTTCATACTGTTGTTGTCAAGTAGAAATATATTCCTAAATTGTCAGCTTTGGAGAGGGTTAGGAAACAGCCTCGGCGATGATGTGTTTTTGAGTTTATAAATTGGGTTTTGAGAGTGATTCTTAAAACCATTAACCCATAGTGGAAAATAACTGAACTTATCCAAAATGCACTCCACAGGAGTTTTACATCACAGCACAGATGTGATAAATTTGTTGTGATTTTTGGATGTTACATCATGTCAGTGGACTTATTTAAACACCGCGCCACTGCTCTTCCAGGCTGACACACAAGTCCTCAAACCAGCAGATAAAATTCCGCCAACAATCGACCCTCACTGCAGTCGTACACTGACCGCTTGATTGAGTTGAGGCCGTTTGCGGACGACAGGCTCAGAAAGAAGGGCCGAATCAATGCCGTGTTTGTCCACTTCTCTGCTCATTAAGGAACCTCTATTCACGTCAGGGTCTGTATATGACAAAGAAAGCTCACAAGTGCACATTTTCAGTCCGAGGAGGGTGTTTTTTTTTTTTTCTCCTCCTCAAAGCCCTCCCCTCATCGAAATGTGCCTCACAGGAACACTGTGCCAGAGGCCAAAGTCTTGACAGGGCTAACCCAGTGAGAGGGAAGTCAAACAAGTCCTTTTTTTTTTTTTTTTTTTTTTAACGGCCTGGCTCGCCGACAGGGAGGCCCGCTTACCTTCTAGTCCTTAATCTGTATCACACCTTTCCAGTTGAGGAAGAAAGGCGGCCTCACTGTCCATTCATCATCTTTTAGTGATTCAGGGTTTTGTCTCCTCCCTGTTGGGTTGGACTCATAAATACTGGTAATACCTGAAGTGGGCAGATTGAAATCCTTTCAGGCTCTTCCGTGGACCCGTCACATTTATCTTAGTGTAGTTAATATTGAACAGGAAAAGGACGGTGATAAATGTTGATACAATGGAATGAATACTGCTGCCAGGTGTGATATACTTCTATGTAAACTAAGGACCACTGTATCGCCTATTTTGAATACAAAACAGGCTTTTCACTAGGAAGATTTGCCAGTGCAATTGTAGAGTTTTCTGTTTCATCACAATGTAATGAAAACATGGTTGTCTTCATGAGCCTATCAGAATTAGGCACTAATCTAATTTTGTTCTAATTACTAATGGTCCATAGCATTTGGAACATTGTCTGCTGAAAATGAAGGTTTGGTTTGTGCAAGGTCAAGCAGCTCTTTCACATAATTAAATGGGATTTGGATGGCCTGCCTTGTTTTAGTACTGTTCATATTATCTCTCAATATTGGCGGAGTACTAGTTCCTCTAAATTGCCAGAAAACACATCTTTAAAATGAATGGTTTTGTTTACAAAACCACAACACAGCATGTATTCTCAGTTTAGTCCTTAAATCAACCAAAAGTAAAGCAATCCTATATCCAAAGCATTTTTTCCCCTTTAATTAGAAATATTAGTATGTTGAAGCTAGGACGAATGTCTGTAATAATAGGTTTGCCAAAGAGCCAAACATGTGTATTAATAATGTGTTTTGGATATAAGAAGCTTTGATTATGTAAGGAGGCTTTAGCATTTTTTTTTTTGTTATATATTTGACGTGCATGATCTCCAGAAAAGACAACAAACTAACACATGTCCTCCTTGTAGATTTTCAATCTTCATATCTCACTCATTTTCTGCAACTATTATACATGAGGAGGAGGATTTTCCTCGTGCGTGTTTGGGTTCGGTCAGTGCGCCATGTATAGGGGACGAAGACTCCAGAGGAACGCAGCTTGGACTGGAGCGATCACGTTGGTACCAGGGTCAAGTCACATAGATTTAGGAAACCTCACCTCTGCTGTGTTTTTCAAAATAAGAGCTGCAAGTATTGAGAGCAGCCCCGAAGACCAAAGAAGAAACAAACAGTCCGATAAAACAGTAACTGCGAGGTATCAACAGATTGGGTGAAAATACAGATGCACTGCAGTTGTTAGAATAATGTGTCTGCAAATACAAACACATTATGATTTGATGACATAATAGTGTGCTTTTATTTTTAGGGCAAATCCCCTCGTGTCCTGTGCTGTCTTGGTCAACTTCTGCTGTCTTCACGCATCTCGCGTTGACACAGCGGCACAGAGAGAGAGAGAGAGAGAGAGAGAGAGAGAGAGCGCATCCGATGTGTCTTTTTCTGCACATCACTTAGAAATTTGCGCTCGTGTAGTCCTGCTTGAAGCGGTGCTCACCTGCAGGACTGTGTGGCTGCGAGCGGCCGAGCAGCTGCTTTAACAGGAGAACCAGACTGACTGCCTCCTCTGATTTAGCCCTTCATTGATTTTGTCGACATTCCCCTGATCACTGTCATGGTTTTCTTCGTTTTCTTCTCTCCTGTTGTTTCAAAGTGACCGGCTGCAGGTGTCTCTGTGCTCCGATGTGCGCCAGTCAACGCTGGCAATATGTAATTGTGGGATAGACGCTGCGTTTTTTTTGTTGGAGAAGTGGACTATTTCACAGCTGGGATCCCTTGTGTTTTTTTGAAACGTTACCGCTTTACTCTGTAGACCAGAACAGATTGTGATACACCGTGATGGTGTGGGGCTATCGGAACTGACAGCAGAGTACACGCTATCCTTCGGAAACTGCTTGTGGGTGAGTTCAATGTATGTTTCGATCTCTGCGTTTCCAAAGTTGGTCGGATGCTCGTGCTGCCTTCTGTGGATGTGTGTTTGTGGGCACTGGCGATTCGTTTGGATGACGCTGACTTTTCAGATCTAAACAGATTTGCATCTCGGATTCACGATCTCCTAATATGCGGCACTTAATGCGCATTTGGAGTGAACATGTTTTCCCCTAATTGCGCATGAATCCCAGTCGCTCTTTTTGTTTTAGTTGCGGACGGATCCTCCTCGATGGAAGTGCTCACAGCTGCAGTACGACAGTGAAGTGGACTGCTTAAGTCTTCTTATTCTTTCTTAAAACACAATCATCCAAAAGAAAGCGGTCACAGTGTGTCAGTGTACACGAGCTGGTCATTTTACGCACTCTTTTTTTTTTTTTTTTTAATCCACGTTAATAGTGTAACACTGTGCGTATTTTCATGTCGCTCCGGTGCGTCAGCAATGCATGTGTGTATACTTGCCTGTGGGAAGATCGTGATTGCGTGCGCGTGTCAGTGGATGTATGCGAAATTGTGCACGTGTGTTTCAGAGGAGGGAGGCGAGAAAAAGCGGTCTTAGTTATTTCGAATGATTTCTGCTGAGTGATTGCTGGAGGAGTCAGCTCCTCTCCTCGGTATTTGCTACTTCCTCTCCTACCCCTGCTTCCTTGGATGGATGATGGCCTATGATAGTCCAGATGGATGTCAGAGCTCCGCTCTGGCTCTACCAGTGACACATATTTGGGGAATCAGGTTATGCTACTGCTGTAAAGTTAGAGCAGATGCTGGTTTGGGGGGGGGGGCGCAACTCATCCACTACAGATGAGTTACACAAGGTACTGTAGCCTTGCAAGTTGTATTTCACCATTTTATCAACGACTGCTGCAGAGATGCTTCTTTTCGCGTGCCTTCTTTTGTAAATCTATTAGAGGCCATACTGTCCTCTCAGGCCAAGGCCTACAGGCAGCGTACGCCTTACATTCAGCCGGCTGCTCATCAATCGCATGCTTGTCAACAGGAGCATTTGCTCCTCATTTCCGCTGCTCCAAAACCTACTTGCATCACGCTCTGCCCTAAATCTTTCCACTCCTGTTTCTTCTCGACACCCTGCTTTAGGTGGTTTGTTTTTGGTTATTTTAATAACATTTGTATCCATCGCCAACATCTATGGTTAAGCTTTGCCACAGGAGCAACCAGCAGCACATGAATTTATAGGTAAGTGGCAGTGGCCACTTAACGGATGCCCTGCAGCTACATATTGAGCTGAGTCGAGTGCTCTCACACAGAAATTGATTTAGACAGAGATTATGTCATCCAGCATTGGCACTTTTTTTTTTTAATGCTGGTCAAGTTTACCCAGCGGCATTGAATTCCTCTTCTGCTCTCTGATGAATTAAGTGTAGGTTTAAAGGGCAAGTTAATGCATCAATAAAGCCCTTGTTTCATTGGTTAATAATTTCAAATATCATTTTGGATACTTCAAAAGCATTTTCACACCGACAGCACATTTTAATGCCTCACTTTCTTAATAAACCCAATTTCCACATGGACAGTTTTCAACCCAGTACAATGAGTTACTTATTCGTGGTGTTTTTAATATCATGATGTCTCATACAATTTAATTAACAGTCAGAAAATGGTCCACTTTGTGTTTTTTTTCCCCACAATAATTTACATTTAATCCTCTTTTTGTATTTCAAGAGGCAAACCCCCAAAATACTCTAAAACGTACGATGACAAGCATTTTCAAAAAGCACTTGACCCCGTTGAGCCTGTAGTGCTCTCTGGCAAACCGAAGGGTCTGAAGACATCACACGTTTTTTCCCCTCCTCCTGTCCTGATTGATACTTTTAATTTTCAAGGAGCTGTCACCAATGCCTATTGGCCTTGACTTTGCAATCAAGGGGCGGGCAGTCAAAGGCTTTCAAATGAAAGAGTTCATTAATATAGTGGGAAATAAGGGTTGTCTGGCTGTGCAATATTGGCTGTGTGAGGAGTGATTGGAGCAATTGATGAGGATTTGTGAGGAAGAACGTTGAAGTGGAGAGGGGCCGCCTCAATCATGGCAATTAAATTACATTAATAAGACTCAAGGGGAAATGGAAATACCGAGAGGTGATCCAGCATGTGTGATCACGTATGCATGTGTTCAAATACCCTACTTCAGCATGAGCGCCCACCATTCTTGCTTGGCCCTGCTGTCTAGGCTTATTGAGTGTTGTGAAAGCTGTGGACGACATGCGTAACAGACATGCTCTCAGTTAAATCTTTTGAAAATCCAATTCCCGTGAAGATGAGATTCCTTTGTCCCCAAGCCTTGTTCCATTTTCCATCGCAATCATCGGGCATCGATCTGATTCAAAGCTATTTATTTTTGTTGCAGCCATCATGTCATGAATTGACAAGTGTGTAGATCGGGCAGATTACAATATGTCTGGGAATGTCGCCTCGCCCATAAAAGAAGAGTCATGACTGCAAAGGGCGAAGACCAACATTTCAATCTTTCCATTTTTAAAGGCATTAGTATTTCTAGGTACAACTTCCCATTCATTGTTTTAACTGAGCAACACTGGAGTGCCAGATTATAATAAGCAACCTTTCTTTAAAGCACTGGCTTGTGGCCTTTTTGGCTTGTGAACTGTTCAACAGAAGCAGCAATATTATTTTGTTTCCCTCAGATTTGGATAATTCCCACTGTCACCAGTGAAGTATTATATCAATTTGCATCCATTTAATTCATTTTCCAAGGGGTGGGCGATATGATCCCTAAATTACACCATTGCAATCTATTCTGATCTCCATTTTTTTAAAGATTTAGATACCACGAAGTTTCTAAATATCTCTCTGGTGGAGAGACACAGCAGTACTTTAAAATGTAATTATTTACAATTCTGTCACCACAATGTAGGTTCTGTCAGGCCAGATCAAGAGTTCAACAGAAGTTAGCTTTGTCCTCAGATCTGTTTTGTGCAGAAATAGGAAACGAAAACCCTTGTGTCCCTTTCAGGAAACATAGCAACCATGATCACTTGCTGATGGGCGACAAGGCTGTATGGAGAAATAAATGGCCTTCAAAATGGGCCTCCCGTTCACTTTGTGGCCCTTCAGCTCTCTGCGTGCCCTTCCATGCTGTTATTCAGTGGAGAGGTATCAAAAGAATGGTCTTCCCTGCAAATCATTTTCATGGCCACTTCTTTTTGAGACCTTGATCTGAATGCCTTCATGTAGAGACGTGAACTGAGCATCTGCCGCCGCAGTGCTAGCTTTATTTACATTCTTCATGTAATGGCATTCCTATCCAAACACTTAATGGCGCAGTAAAAGCACGGTAATGGTTTCACTTCCAACTGTCTCTTTACATTGCTCTTGAAAACAACAAACAATATGCAAGTTATTCTGTGGATATGTGTGTGTCTTCGGGGGGATCAAAGCATAAAGTTGACCAGAGTCAAATGCAATTTAAAAGCGCTTTATATTCCCATTTGTTACAGCAGAAAATAAAAGGACTCTGGGTCAGCCGCAGCGTAGCTCGCCCCGCAGCATAAATGATGTGCCGGTCAAGTGTAGCACAGCTAAAATGAAGAAAGAGGCGACGAAACACTCGTGTCGCACTTCCTCCGATGAAACGGCCATCTATGACATGATCAATTACCTCAATATACCATATTGTTCTTTGCTGGGGGGCAAGTGGGGTTTAGAATGAATGCGTTTTTTTTCCTTCCTTTTTAATCAGCAGTAGAATGAGAAGCCCGTTTGCTATAAGCAAGAGGGCGGAATTATCATTTTCATCCTTTCTTCTCAGACCCGCTGTCATCGTGCCATGTCTGGAGGTGATCCTCAGAGGCCCATGCAGCCTACAAAGATGGAGTTGATGCGTTTTAGATGGCTTTTAGAGAGATGTGGATGGAGGATGGAAATTGCATGCCAGGGGAAGCAAAATGAGCAATTTTTCCTCCCATTTCCCCTCCTCTCTTCACCGGATCTGTGCTTACTCATTCATGAAGGCTTTGTTTTGACATTCCATACGTCGGTGTGGAGATAAAAAGTCGTGCAAAATGCCACTTGACATGGGGGGGGGGGGGACTGTGCAAGATAATACATATGCCGGATAACTGCATCTCAGAAGAGACTCATCTCTTTAATGTTATCAAAACACTATCACAACTCCCTGTATTCATGCTCATTGTGACAGTGTGTTCTAAGTGGCTGCTGGTGAGGCGTACAGGAGAGCCTTTTACAAGCTTACATTTAGGGTGCTGTGTTCTCAGCAAAGGCTTTTATGCATTCACAAGAAAAACACTCATACTGGTATCCATGGCATCTACTTGAGTGGAAGCTTTAGTATTTACAGCTAATCTGAACATAAACGTGCCTCTAGTACAACATGGTGATCAGAATAAATTCATATTACTGTTACTTTATTTCACACCATTGCATTTGAGTGTGCTGAAAAGACAGATCACAGATTAAACTCAAGTTTTATATGTTATATTTGGGGTTTGATGAGTTATATCATTTTAATTTCCCCCGAAACATTGAGCTCAATAAATTAATTCCAGTGTTCAAGAGAAACTATAATCCTATGCTGGGTTATTTAATAAAGACTTCATAATCAGAATTTCAAAACATACAGACGCATCAGAAACGGACACATTTCCTTGTTTCCTCTGTCCTCGTACGGTTTCCTTGCGTCTCTTCATGCATCCCTGGTGGGAGGGACTAAGACGCAATTAAGAGACTCGGGATGTCCCCATGTCATTTGACACAAAAAGATCATTCATGACGTCCATCTTACTCCTCACTATAGAGTTAACTATTTAGTTTAATCAATAATTGCATCCTCTATGGCTTCCTAAACTGACTCCTTTTCTTTGATTGCCCCCCTTTTATAGCCCTCCTCACTGTATTAAGTGAGTGCTGAAATTTCGAACCAACATTAATAAATGTATGCAGTTTGACCCAGTTCAGCTACACGCATGGCTGAACACCCTGAGCCACAGCATCATCTATATAAATTCAAACACAGCAATTCCAGTAATAATCCAATCCCCAGTTTGGCTAATGATGGTAATAATTTCATGCTGCCGTTGCGCTACAACTGAGGGGGTTACTGGTGTGCCTTGCTCCCAGCCAGAGCCACAGCCACAGCCTGTTTCCCCCCTGCTGGACCGGACCCACAGAGACCGGCTCTCAACAGGATTCTTGATTTATGGGCCACTTTACAAGAAGGGCCTGGGGACGCAAGCACTCCTTGTCCTCCGATATTGAATCCCGGCTGCCTAGCATGGAGATGCGGGTCGTCCGTTATTGTGTGGAAGCTTATTTGCATTGCGCCGTAAAGCTCTCAGTGGTAACTACAGCGTGTCTGCTCACCTTAGCGCTTGAGTTTTGCTTGCGGGGCTGTTTGGGTCGGACATGTAAGGGACATTTGCATAGGAAAGGTGCTGTGAAGACGACATTTTTGTGTGTTGGCAATGTAGTTATGAACTCTTGAATATCCATAACATTTAATCAGTTATGCTCTCTGTCCTATGAGGACACGTATGCTTTGTTTGGTTTAATTTCACCATTCAAAACTGCAGACGGCCTGCCGGTACACAACATACTGTGTATTTCAATCAAACAACTGGAAAGCCAAATGCGGCACTTCCATCATTATCCTTAGCTTTGTGCATTCATCGATGATGAAAGCTGAAGTACGACCTCAACAAACAAAGTCAGATCAATTAACTGTACCTTTTCAAGCACATTGTCTATCAGAAGAAAGACTTTGCTCGTTCCTTCAAAGGCTTTTGTTTTATTTGTTGCTGTTGGCTGGATTTTCTCTGTTTTTTTTGGGCTCAAATTGATTCTTCCTCGTATTTGATTTGATTAATAAAATCGGCAAGATAAATGTTTCGCAGCCTTAATGGTTATAGTCGCTGTAGGGTAGGCGTTTATTATGTTGTGTTAATAATCTGACAATCCTCTTTCATTTCCTCTTAAATCAGCCCATGGTTCTGCTGCTGAGACGACACAGTGCATTCAACTCCAGTCAAACTGCCACCGAATCATGTCTCATTTTTTAGGCCTCTCCTTTCTACATTGTTGCGATTTAAGAATGTGATTTAAGAACATTTGAGAGATTTTGTTGGACCTTTATTATGTTTCCGTGTTAACTATAAAAAAAGATGCTCTCTAGTACTAGAGGATCTCAACCGTCCTGCTTTCTTTAAAGGCCACCCAAAAAAAAAAGCCCATATCCAACCGAATCTTTTCCTCCTGTGAAAATATGCAGTGTTCTTTTACTTTGTTAAAGTCAGAGCTCCTTGAAGAGCTCCGACTTTGATGCTCTCCAATGAATAGCATTAGCATACTGTAGAGTTGGCTAGAGACTCGTCGGTTCAGCAGCAGATCAGTCTCAGTGTCACAGATTTAAATTTAGGTGTTGAGTAAAAATGTATGTTTGAGGTTGTGTGTGAGCGAGATAAAGAGAGGAACGCTTCAGCCTGTGAATATCTCTTGGCTGCCATTGGAAGTCTCTGTGCATGATGAATTTTCGTTTTTATTTAGCATTGGGCATGTTTCTCTGAAATGCACCTCCTGCTGCTCCAGTTAGATGGAGCTAATGTTAGACTTCAGATAACCCTGCAGCATACGTGCCATTCAGCAGCTACTGTAGCACGCTTCCTCTCCAAGTGAATCCTGTTCCAGACCTTTAACTCTGACCGTGTTCCAGAGTTTGATTGACACCTGCAGTACAGATCATGCCTGGAGGGGAGGGGGGGGGGGGGACATACACTTGAGTTTAACTGACTTGCCGGAATTTGTTACAAAAGTAACTTTGAGAATCTCCGAGTGAGTGGAGTCGACACAGATCTTCTCACATTGCTGCTGCAAGAATAAGTGCAGGTGGTTTGATGAGCCGGAGATCTCCTCTTACCTCAGTGTGCAGTGGCTGTTTTGATAGTATAAAGGCAGCAGTTGTGCTGAGTAAAATCTGACAAAACCTCACTACTGTCCTATATGTGGTTGAAATTGATTGCCTGTAACATGTTTATGAGAAAAAGTGTTTTGAGGCTGATAGCAAAGAGTGCCAATTGATGTGCGATACGGCACACTCGTCAGTATTAATTTCGCTACATGTGAATCATCTCGGTGCTATGTTGCTATAAATCCTTATACAACAGTTGATTTTTAGACAGTATACTCTGATGTCAAAATCTGGATAGTTTGCGCAAGACTACAGTTAGCAGATTAATCCCCAGCTTTTTGATACCACCTTATGATACTGCCTCTCATGGTTGCCCTCTCCTCTCTCTTTATTCTTCTCCCTTTTCCAGCCTTCATTCATCCTCTCTTCCTCTTCCCCCTCTTCCTCTCAGTGAGTCCAGCAGGCTCTCTCTTGGTCTTCTTAGCCCTGGCCTGGAATATCCAAAGAGAGAGAGCTCCGTTCATTTAATGTCATCCTTATTTCGCTGACAGCCAGGCAGGATAAAGAATCTAGTTAGCAGGCCGCTCAGGTAATGGGACTAAGTATTTGATGTGACTGCAAAGACACTTTGGATGTGTGTGTGTGTGTGTGTGTGTGTGTGTGTGTGTGTGTGTGTGTGTGTGTGTGTGTGTGTGTGTGTGTCTGTGTGTCTCTGTGTGTGTCTGTGTGTCTCTGTGTGTGTCTGTGTCCATAGAAGTCTTTTAAAGTGGATTTTTCCAAGCTGACCGGTGGCTAACAGCTCCCGGTGGCTAACAGCTCCGTTTATTTGTTGAGCTCCACATTCCCAAAGTAGATCTAGTGAATTAAGAGTTTTCCAGATTTAATTTAATTTAGCCCCAACAATATGTTACATTCAAGGTATTTGGTGTTTCTCCATCATAATTATATTCCTACAATGATAGGCTTTTAAACAATATTCAGACCATGATATATTTGAACAGTGACATGACTATGTAAGATGGCTTTTCTTGGTTTCTTTATTTGTTTTTATCCAAGCTAATCCTGTTAATAACCCTGATAAGTAATGGTTTTTGCATCACCGTAGAAATAAAGAGAACTGCGGCAACATGTTGCTGGATGGTCAACTACTAACTTCATCATAGTTTAAAGCAACGTCGGGGCCTGTGGTCAAGTTTGAACGATTTCTAAAACAATATCATGTCTTCTGTTTTATCTTCACCACACAGAGACAAATTAGCCACTGAAAACAATACACATGCACACCGCTGCTGCACACAGTGTGTGTCTTTTGTAAGGGCTTGAAAAGTGTTCCTCACAAATAGAAATGTTAATAACTCACCAAGCAGAGTACATATCAATTTCCTGACTGGAGGTAGGAGGGAAGGGGCAGAGTGACATGTGGGGTGGGAGTGTGTGTGTGGGGGGGGGTAATGACAGAGACAGAGGGGGTGTAAATTCATCCTGCAACTACAGTGTCGCAATTCTAATTTTTGTATTTATTTTTTGGATCCAATCTGCATGTGACCCAGAATATTCAAGAGCTCAGATCAGAATTAGTAAAACACAGAGGAGTAGCCAGGGATGCTGGGATCTTAAAATACATCTGCTCTTCTGACATCTATTTAAAAAAAAATAAAAAATCAATAAATTAAAAAAAAGATTCATGATGTCTTATGACT
Organism: Cebidichthys violaceus; assembly: GCF_023349555.1. Taxonomy (NCBI): domain Eukaryota; kingdom Metazoa; phylum Chordata; class Actinopteri; order Perciformes; family Stichaeidae; genus Cebidichthys; species Cebidichthys violaceus. The sequence continues at coordinate 4,251,485 of NW_027176417.1, read as the reverse complement.
CATGACGGCCCGGCTCAGCCAGGGCTTGCATGCAGGATGATGAGACTCAACACTGGAGCAGGAAGCAGAGAAGAAGCAAAATGCCAAGAGTTTGACCCTCTCAATTCCATTCACATTCCAAGGCACACAACTGACATGTTTACCAAACCAGCGCGAGAAGTGTGGGTACAAACGCGTATATATCTGTTATTGCCGCTTGCTGTCAGTTCCTGTTGGTATCTGATATTGGTCGCGTCCCACAAAGATACGAACACTCATCCAGAAACGTCAGATATGAGCAGCGCTTTTTGAATTGAGCACGAGGACCTCCGGAGAAGATGTGTGACAGAGCAAGATAGACTTGAAATGAGAGATCCGTATAAATCATCATCTGAATATCCACCTGGAGAGCCGCGGTAAAGAGCTAAAGCCTCGGTCGTCGATCGCTGGAATTGTTTGTGTGCGAATGCGAGAGGGAGATGCATTCCTCGGGGCCAACTCCTCGCCCCGGGAGTGTTGAGAGAGTGCCCCATTTCTCTTGCTGAACCCTCCTCGAAAGTAATTGAATTTTGGATGAATCCGCTGAGGAGGAAACGCTGTCAGGGAGGAGAGAGAGTGGATGCTTGAGGGGAAAAACAATCAAAGAATGAGGGGCAGGTGACAACACCTTTTGGATGAGCTTTTCTTTAAAGGATGGCACACTTTGAGATGCTTGACAGGATAAGCTTTCATTGTGGCATTGTTAAGGAAGGACTATTTTTTTCTGATTTCATATTTTATTTTTTGGACATTTGTTGAAGGGGGATAACTCTTCTTGCTTTTTTTTTTCCCCTGCTCCATTGTGTTCCCGATCATATCTCTGACAGTTAGACAGCTGCACTGAATCTTTCACTTTTTACCGGCTAATAACCATGTGCCAAGAAGTAAGACGATAGCGACAATAATACATCGACACCCTTTTCATGATTACTGATAACATATTGAGTGTTTGACCTTGATAATCCTTTAAGTAGCTCAATTCTTCAAACTTAAATACACTTAAATACACTCCATCAGCATCGGTTGCAGGGAATGAAAGATACAGTGCATCGTCAATCTTAATGATATTTAGTGTGTTTGGTGAAACATTGCAGAAATTTAGCCGTAAAGGAGCCCAATTAAATTACTGCGGTGTTTATTCAAACATTCCTGCCGGCTACAAGCTTTCTGCTCCTCCATCTTGAACAATCAGACTGTTTTCCCCTTCTTTTCTCACGAGCCGACTCCCAGCTGATTAAGAGACTCGAGTCATCAGTATAATCAGTAGTTAAATTACGGACTGATGGAACCGCAGCAGCTCTGCAGCCTCTAGCGTATAGGGACGTACACCGATCAACCTGGAGAAGCGTACAGACTAAGGGTAATCTGCGTCATCGGGGCCTCGCTCAGCCGAAAGAAGCGGCTTTCAGTTGAGTCGGCGGAAGTGTATGACATCACAGGCGCTAACGCTGTAAGCAGCCGTCATGAGCGCAAAGAGGAAGCCTTAAGTGGAGCCCTGAGTGGTCCCTCAAAAACAACAACGCAAATAACAACCGTATGGACATGTGGCAGGCGATCGTGTATGTGTTGGCGTCAATATGCGTGTCGCTGCCGGATAAGCTGGACACCTTGAGAGCCATTAGAGCCCTTTCCTCCGAGGACCTGCGCGGCACTCGTGTGCACAGCGGACGTGAGAAAGATGTCACAAATGCCACTCATCTCACCTTCCTCTGATCCAAGTGCTGCACATCTGGCGCTAAATATAGATGATGATGTATGACACTTTTCCTTTTCGCATAACCATAATCCCTTGATCATCACTGAGCAGCTGCAATTGAGCATTTTGTTTGCCTATAGTGCTTCACTTTGTACAACACACTTGTATTTAAAAAGTCAACTAACCTTTTTTGGGAGAACTTAAACTGAGATCAGTGTCCTCTGAAACGGCTTTGGGAGCCATTTTCCTCTCAACGGCTGCACACGAGCTTAACGCAAAGCACTATGTCATGTTTTCATGTGTGGTTTTTTTAATATGTTCAATCCCATGATCCACAAGTCTTGCTCTCTGCACACGTGCATGTATTATGTATGATCAGTGTACCCAACAGAACATGACTTAGTGTATTTACTCATCAGTGTAGTTGGTATCAACAAAAAATGTATTAGCTGCATCGCATGAGCATGTTGTTAACCTTTTCAGGGATAATAAGTGGTTGCTTTAATGTCCACCAGTCCGGGATCTCACTGTGAGCTGGAAGAATACTGAGCAGAACTGGGGATTCAGTCGTTTCCGCTGCGTTGAAACCAAAGAACCACACAGCTTTTGTGCCCATGTTGCAGACTGGCGCCCAACGTGGAAAAGTAATTAAAAAGATAAGATTGTTGTGCGGTGGTGTTTAGCTGTTCTGAGGTGGCATTGGTTGCAGAAAGCTTGGGCTGACTGAAGACAATGGGCCCCTTTGACGAGGTGAACGCGGCAATGTCGCCATCTTTGGCCACTGGCCAGTTTTGAATGCCACTGTGAGTGCCTCAAGGGCTATTGTGGCTTTTCAGGGTTTTCCCTCAAAGGCTTTGTGATGCAGCTTTGTGGAATCTATGTGAAGCATCTTTGTCGTGACTGAAATGCCAATGGAAGCACCCTTGTAGCCTACATGGACATCTTGTTGAGCCGCAGAAGAAATTGCACTTTGGCCCGTAGCAAGGAGATGAACCAGTAACTGAAGAAAAATAATTGTACAGTTACACTGAGCGTACAAATGAGCGTTTTAAAGATACAATTGTGACTAAAACTTAAATGAACTTTATGCTATTTTATATTGGATTCAATGTGATCCAATGAGACCAAAATGAAACTTGAGTGTATGAAGCGCTGCATATTCACAGAGGTATGATCGAAGTGGGGACCTGATTGTGTCATGTTGGTTCGGAGAAAAGTGAGATTAGTGTTTGTGTGTAGAGGACAAAGCTGCAAAGCCAGGTTGGTCTTGATAGAGATGCATCTTGACATTTGTATCACCAGCAGCCTCCCCCTGATTATACAGTAGCTCCCTTAAGAGCCACTGGTATAAATAAAGCAGAGGCAGACAAACACTATGGGGAATAGAATTTGCACATCGGCATGTTGGACTTTCTCCAGCTGACCTTAGGTCCTGTAAAAGTTCTGTACTTATTGGCTCACTTGCAGTTATTTATTTATTTATTTTTATTTTTTTGAGCTTTGATCGAGCATCTCCTGCCAAAATCATTATCTCTTCTTTTTTAATGTTTTGAATGGATTATTAGTGTATTCACATTCTGTCTCAGTACAGAATAATAAATCCAGCTTTTGTTTCCTTGTAGGACTGGTAAAAAATGAAAGCTCCCATTCCTCTTCTGATCCTGCTTCATGCCGTTGTGGTCCATTGCCTGAAAGTGGTGTCGAAGAGAGGCTCAGGTAAGTCCTGTCTTATTACCACTGCTATTGTGTCTTCCTTCCTTTTTGATGATGTAAGGTCCTGAAAAAACAAATGCCAAATCACTTCTATTTTACTTCCGGTGTCCCATGCATTACCAGCTACAGCTCCATTCATTGAAACATAAATCCTTGGCCCTGTTAAGACTTTAATGCTCTTCTTTTTGTCTGAAAGCACAAATCCTGTTTCAGTCAACAACATGGGGATCACATGGCCTTGTGCTGTCTTGTCTTCTGACAGCTTTATTTATAAGTCCACAAATCAATCTGAAGTTCTGAGAATGATGGTGGCATATTTCATTGTTGACCTGTGCAGATCAGTCGCATGGTATAATGTGGCTTTCTTATTTTTTTGTAGAAGATAATAAGAACACAGGCTTGTTTGTCCTTGAAGGGTTCGCAACATACTTCTTGATACATAGTGAGAGATCACATGAACTACTCGGATCGTCTGTTAGTGTGAACGATTCACCATTCATATGTTCCGAGACTCTCGTTATTACTTTCTATAAGGGGGCAGCTGCAGGGAAAGGGGACACTGTTAGCATTGGCTAACATGGGGGGGGGGGTTCTATCCAGAGGCTGCTTGCGTCTGGGTTTTTTACCCATGCATATTAGACACAGGTGCAGGAATGGCTCATCAAAGGGCTTTCTGCGTTTCCAGCAGAAGTCCCTGCGGGCTATCTCATCGGATGCTTCACGAGCCATTGCCTGGGGCAAGGATTGGAAACGTGTCCGCTGATAAATGAACACCCCATCCGAGCTAGACCTCCGTCCTTTGTTCCTTCTCGTTCAGCTCGTATGGCTGTATTAGAAGCCATGCTGGTTGTGAGTCAAAGCACCATTGTAAACGGGATTCAGGGCAATGAAAGCCACTTTGAAATTGCATTGCTTTCATTTTTATCCAATGGAAAGAAACAACGGGGGTGAGAAGGTGAATACCCTGGTGTCACGTCAGGGATATTTCTAAAGAAACGTTTTTGTGGGTTTAGGGTTCCTTTGTTTATGAGATAAAACTTTTCAATTTCATTTAGTCATATTTGATAACATCAGGCTCGTAGTCTCACTTAAAACATCTCTTGCAGTATAGCTTCCTTTGATCAACTGGGACTACTTACTGTATATGTGATATACTCCACTGTGAAAGGCCTCTTTATGCAGGATCTAACAGTGTTTAACAATTTAAGCTTTGGTTGGGTCATGCAGCTGTACAGGATTTATTTGTAATGTTTGTATTTCTCCTATCGGAGCAAAATACTGTCACATTGATTCCATTTAAATCAAAAAGCTTTTTGCTTTTTTATCCAGTTTCCTCAGGATAGTGTGGGGATCCAGTTGGATTTGATCAAAGAAATCACTAATTTAATCTCTAATAAGACAAAGTGAGCTGCTCCAGACTCTGTAAATATGTCTAGTTTTTCATTCCTACCTTTTGTTAAAAGAAATCCAGTGTAGACAATCAAACCTGGAAGTGTCGGCCCATTAAAGGAAATTAAATGGCTTGATTGACTCCCTCAGGAACAATGAATCCACTATCTCACTTGCTTTCCCTCTAACTGGGCTCACACAAACACACACACACACACACACACACACACACACACACACATCAACTCCAGAAACCCCTGCACAGTGCTGCATGTGCACTGCTATTATCTGTAGATGATTAAATTCAAAACACACGTCTTTGAGTAATGCTTTGTCTGCATTTGTACTCGGGGTGGAACAGTGCAAAAACATACAATGCATATCTTCCATACTAATCCTCAGCATGCATAAGTAGGAGAGCGCATCCATTTGTCCTCTGCTGTGGCTCCTCTTTGTTAGAATGCTGATATGGCCTGAATGGTTGGGCGAACAGAATAATTATGTATATTTCTGCTTAAAACAGCACATCAAGTCAGATGTTGAAGTAAAAACCCCACTCTGGATGGATCCACGATGTACAAGTCATTCCAGCAGATATGATGTATTGAGGACATGCATCGTGCATAGAGCATCGTGTGGCTGCATTGCATTTTGGTCTATTGAGGCCGTTTTCCGTGTAGAAAATGGCGTTTATGATCACACTCGGACAAATGGATGGAGACATAATCTCTTTGCTCCCTCTGGCTCTAAGAGATCGTCTTCTGTTGTACAATATTATATGGAATAAAGTCTCAAAATGCATCCACAAATCCACAGAACAGAACGTCGTTTTAATCGTGGTTTATTATTTGTGGCAGGGACTTGTTCTCCCAGCTGCTTGTAAATCAGTGTCCATATAGTTGTATCAATGTACTGGGTAACAACTAGCTGGTTAGCAAAACGAGTCAAAAGTGAGTTATACTGAATCTCTTTCTGGATTTGAGTGATCCATGGACAAAGACTAGCTTTGTTGTTATATTTCTGTTGCACTTGCTATTCTTGGTTATTTAAACACAGAATCGTACTCAAGCCATACTCTACAATAGATGTGTGAGAAACCCTGAAAGAACCCGTTTGGTTACTCACTACACTAACGGAGCCGAATCGTCTTTCTGTGCTCTACACAGCTGCGTTTAATTTCATATGAAATAGAACTTGAGAGTTCATGTAAGCTCTCTTTGGCTCTCTGAAGTAATAAATATGTATTTATTCTTTTTCTCACCTCTGAACACGGATAGAGTCAGAGTGAGAAGGAGCTTCGGAGGGTACTGAGGAGGACTTTTAGTGGACCTGAATACAGAATAGAATAAAAAAGGGCATGCACACGCATCGCAACAACCATTAAACAGAGCATTTCCTAAACTCTGTAGTTTCATTCCATGGGCATCACTATTCATCTGCATTACGCCGTGAAGTCTGCTATGCCCGTTATCTTCGGTATTCAGTTACTCCATGCAGCTTCCTGTACTTCCCAGGCATCAGGAGTCCCTCTTTCCCCAAGAGATTTACTGCTCGGAAGCCTTTTTACAGCACGTCTGTTGGCTTTTCGTCACAGGAACCGCAAGGCCAACATTTCAGCTTTCTTTGGTTTGGCAAAAACGTCAATTATGTTCAGTAAATTTCCTCTGAGTCCACGCCTGATGTATTTTACTGTTCATCTGATTTGTAAGAAAAACTGAAATATTGTGTTTTGTGTCCCAGATCAACACGGCAGTTATAAAACCACTCTAAAATGGGCTGTCAAGAGTTTTTATTGTTCATGGTTGATTTCTAATGAAGCAAACCAGGGACAGCGTCACAGTCTGTCTCTAACCATTTACCCCTGTGGACACTACAGGGACAATAGCTCAGTTTATTCTGAACAATCGCCTGTCGTTTTTTTTTATTTTATAAAACAAACTGCTTTTCAGCTTTTTGTTCCACCAATTGGATGCCTCAGCATTTAAAGTTTTTTTGCTGCAGAGCTGGAAACCTTTCTATTTAACGTTCCCTAAAAGTCAGCCCTTAACCAAACTGTTAACTCGGGTTCCCCCTGTGAACACTGATGACAGTTGTGGATTCACAATCATATTCCTTGACATTACTTGAGACAGATTTAGCCTCTCTCCTCCCCTCTGCTGTGCACTCATTAGTCCCCATTTCTTCGCCAGACATTGATGAGCACCCAGACAAATGACGCTTACCTTTCCACAGTCTCCCAGTAGTTCCCACAATGCATTGCCCATGACACCCACTCCCAGTCCATGCATCATTCTGTTATCCGTGCATATGTAAATAGCTGCTCTCCTACATGTGTTCCCAGTCGGAAATGGAAGACAGTGTCCCGTCTCTGCTTCTAGTTTCTATTAGGGATGGTCCGAGGGCCCGGCGTATCACTCTGATGAAGAGGAGCTGTAAATAAAACCCGCCACTGCAACAAGACCTTGGTTCCCATTAGAGAGCAGCCGCTCATCATCCGTCTCTCCCCGTGTATTTATCTACTGCCGCTACAGTAGGTCCACAACATATATCCCCCCCCCCCCCCCCCTCTTCCCAGACTTTTCGCTCTGGTAAGAGGAAGAATCAAGGACATCCTGACAGTCAGTTAAATTTACAGTCTTCACACCCATAGCAACGCACAAGGCTGGGAGGATGTCAGCATTAATATGTCAGTTAAAGGATAGAATCTTCCCCCCACAGTAATGGGGCTACTCACAATTTGGCCAATAATAAGGCTTCTCTTAATTGGACAAGACAGTGATTCGTAACAGGGGACGTCAGTGCACTGCACAAATTCAATTATGGCAAGCCATTTGACTTTGTAATTGATATTTAAGGACGTTAAATATGGCAGGGAGCTATCAGCAAGAACTTTGAGGGAGGGAAGGGGCACTATGTTATTTTCTTACAAAGGAAAACTACTGAATGTCAAATAATTCTTAATTCTAAATGCATTCGGATCAGATGGACTACAAACCGCTTGAGGTTGTCAGTTACTGTTACCGTTACTGCTTGAGCTGTAACGTTTCCGAAACAAATCCAAGAAACTTAAGCAGGTATTGAAAACTGGAAGCTGAAATCCAAGCTCTTCTCTCCCTCTCTCTCTCTATCTTCTCTCCCTCTCTCTCTCTCTCTCTCTCTCTCTCTCTCTCTCTCTCTCTCTCTCTCTCTCTCTCTCTCTCTCTCTCTCTCTCCATCTCACACACACACACACACACACACACACACACACACACACACACACACACATTGAGAGGCCTGCGGTTCATCTTCCCTCGGTCAATACCACATACCTGCCACAAACGGTGAATGATTGCCTCCACTGCACCGCCCGTTCATTGCGGAGGAGATTGATCACACACATGATATTAGAAATGAAATGGCTTGCCACATGGAGTTGTTTTCCCTCCCGCTGCTCAGAGAGAGAGAGAGAGGCCACTCAACAAGTGTGCCAGATAGATGCCTCTTGACATTGGGGGTTACTATGGATATGTGTTCTAGGTTGGGGACACGTGCCGACAGTCCGTGTGAGATGGATGGCGACCAATCACCTGATTTATGAGCGGGCTGGTCTCTCCGTGGCCTGTTTCCTGACCTGTAATAATGTTACAACACCACAACAATTGAGAAAAATGCCAGGGAAAGGATGTGGAGGGCTGCAGCTCAGTGAAGATGCGCTGTGTAGCTGTAGGTTGAGGTGTTTAAATCTCAAGTGTGCTGTCAGTGCATCTGTGTGTGGCTCAAAAACGTATCCGATTACAGCTATTTTTATTTATCTGGGTTTAAGGCGTCAGCTTTAGAAAAATGTCACCCATAGGCGTACCGAGTCTATGGGCTGATTGGATGTGGGTTTACTCAAATCCAGATTTGGGAAATGCGGTGTAAGTGTGGGTGGAGCTAACGGGGTCAGACACATGCCAATCAAGCAGACCCCAAACTTATTTTAGTGCAGGGTAGCATGTTTTCGATAGCATTTGTATTGATTTTGTAACATCCTAAAATGTGCAAAAAATGAATTGTTGTAGATTTTTTTCTTGTTAGTTTTCCATCATTTGTTTTTAATGCTCTGTGTTTGAGAACAACTTGTCTACTTAAGACAGGGATGCAACCAAACACGTAATGTTGTACTTTTTCAACAGCTTTTAGAAATGACATTTGATCTGCCACCTTTAAAGTATTGTAAATACAGGGAAAAGCTGTTTTTTAACAGACTGAATGTCTAATCCTTTGGCCAAAGGTTTTTAAAGGCTATACAATGGAAGAGTCTTAACCTCTGAGCTGAAAACTAAAGGGTCAAGATGTGAAATGTATGCAAATGCTTTGAGTGGATCCCTTCAGTTGTCTTCACACCTTCATGTGTCTGCAGGCATTCAACTTCGAAAATACAATACGCTGCATTATCTACAGTTTGATATTTCTCTCTGAAAGATAATATGTTCATTTCAGGCTCCCTTTGCAAATTATACAGCCCACTTTAACAGCTGGGGCGTTTGGTACCAATTTGAGAGATTATATGTGTGGATGATAATGAGCTTTAGTCCGAAAGAGGATTTAAACATGGAGAAGGCCGGCCAATGCTTAATTTAAGAAAATCTGTCTCTCAGGTTTAAGGAAGAGGACTTTAGGGGGAGTAAAACTCTCTAAAGAAACAAAAGAAAGAAGAACAGTGTAAATGAAAAGTAAATAAGTAACATTTGTAATGAGGTTAGGGCAGCAACAGTAATGGTCCCAGAAATGATTTTAATTCCCCTTGCATGCTTGCCTCTCACAAAGCTGAGCGACGGGGGGGGAAATGAAGCAGTCGTCTCTCAGTACTATGCAAATGGCCTGGAAGCGTCGATGGGACTGTACCCAAAAATACCTCACATCTTAACCTGGGTCTGCACTGCATGATGAATCCATGTGGGTACTCCCCCTCATTCTGCGTCACTCTTCGCCTGTGTGCATCCGTCAGTATATCTATCAATCTTAGCACACTTCTCACGTAGTTATGTTCATGTACGTCACTTCTTTTGTCACAATCGAGATGGCGGTTTGCACTTTTTAGCCCCTCTCTCAAATTAAAGCGGTCCCTCACTTTAAATGGTCCTGCTGGTCTCTCTGTGACCTCGCCTGTCTTTATGTTTCAGCCAACATCTCTCCTCCACCTCCTGTGCATAGAACATGATAGTTATTGCTGCCATCGATTGGTGACTTTCTCCTGGAGGCCAGACGGGATCACTTGGGAGTCCGATAGATGTCTCCTTGAATAATTAAAGCAATACACTAATTTCTAGTCCCATAATCGTTATCGTCATCATCATTAGATTTTAACTGGTTTAAGCCAGGAGCCTGTTTTATCAATAGCCTGACCTGTTTCATTCATGTAAGAATGCCTTTTTGCTGCAGTTGTTTGCAGATCTGATTTGAAAACACTACCCCTCCTAATGTGTATGCTGGAGACCAAATCCTACGCTTGGCCTATAAATTACACACCTGCATCTGTTGACTAGAGGAAGATCATATCCTTCCCTGATAAAAGGTCTATCTTGAGCTGACCCTCTTCCTGTTAGAAAATACGAGTATTCAAAAATCAGACCAACTGGTAATTTGATTTCCACTCGTTTCAGCCTCTGCAATCTCCGAGACATTCGATTATTTTTATTTCCAGTGTTGCGACTCTCAGAGTACATTCGTTTTCTATTGATTGCAGCTCTAACTTTGTTTTGGACTGATGCAACTCAGTTAAGTTTGATTTCTGAGGGGAGTTCATTGATTTGCATGGCAACACTGTCTCTTGTCATTTTACAACTTAGCTTCATGCTTCACATGCTGCTTTTCATAGTTCTGAAAACATAACCAACCTAAAGCATAAAAGCATGTCTGTGAACCATTGCTGGTATGCAGAATTACACAAAACACAGATGTACTTTTATATCACACTTTAAATGTATTTTTTTCCATTGTTATAAAGAGCATAAATTAGCTTTTTAGCCATCTGTGTTCAACAGAATGCATTATATAACCAAGGACTCATAGCTATACTCTATAATCATTTCTCTTGATTGATGGCTTGGGACAAAAGATGAGATTTTCATCTTATGAAAAAGCATGTGAAGAGGTCACCTAATACCTAGTATGTGAAAGTGCCTGTCAAAAAGCAACAAACAGCCTCTTAGACAAGGGTCATGTGACCAATAGGGCTAGCTGAGATTGCATTACTGCTAGCCAGCTTTGGCCTCTGATTAACTTCTTACAGTATAGTAAAGTCAGTCGAGGTAGCAAGGCTAAAAGAAACCAACGGGTTCTTCTGACCGTCTGTCTGTCACATGACCCTCACGTTGCATGTCATAGCAGTCTCTCTATGCTCCCCTCGCACCATGTTTGACCACCTATCTATTTACGAATACAAGGTAAAAGGCCACATGATTTTCCAGATAATGTATCCAGACACAGATGTTTACCGGGTGTCAATTGGTTCTGTGTGCCATTTCACATGAACACCACTGTCAAAGAGCCATTTTCTACCCCCCCAAATTACCCCGTAAACCAAATATTTGCTTGTTAGGACTGGAGTGGACAAAATTGAGACGACGGATAATGCCACTGGATGGGAAGTTTGTGGCCTTTTCCTGCCTTCAGTGTCGCCATTCTGAAAGAGAAGGCGCACGGATTGCGATTTTTAATAAGCCTGCGCCGCACAATGAGGCCGTGGTCACTTGAGAGGTGAAGTTTGGTGAATGCAGGAAGCCTCCCTACAACGTAGCATTTGATGAGGCTGTCAAGCTCTCTCGCGTCAGCCAGGCACTCAGCGTGTGGCCTTTTTCAAAGCTCCTTTATTGGAAAGTTTGAACACATCCTTTCTTACTGTGTTTATTCCCTGTTCACAGTCTCCCTGTCGCTCATTGACAGCTAAGAACAAAAAAACACTACTCTCTTGTTCTCTTTGTACATTTTCTTTCCTTTCGTTTTTTTTTTCTCTCGTTTTCTTTTTCATTCTTTCTTTTGTCAAACTGGGATTGGTCAAAGCACAATCAACCTATTTCTGCAACAAGCAGAGGCACAGTGAATCCTTACAGGTCTCAAGGGAGTCCTGCCAAGTTTGGGGCTTTTCAGTTTTCCCTTTTCTTTTTGCACGGGAGAAAGGATGTAAGCTCGCTTGCCGAGGAGTATGCTTTTGCTGGTTGCAGGAGACTGACGCACTGCAGGAGTTCTGGAAACAAACCGGGCTGACTCTATTCTCCAGGCCCTGGCTGCTTTTCTCACCACTGTTCAGAAGATACAGGCAGGCCCCATTCAGATGCTACTGCTTAGCATTTTTACTATAATTAGCCAGGAATCGCCTGGTATTCCTTCCAAAGGAAAGTATGCCATTTTTATCCAAAGCCAAATTACCTATTGTTTAGGGAGGGAAATACTACTTTAATTAAGACTCACCAAATTTGCTTTTAAAAATCCACTCGGATTCAGCTCAAGTATTCCCTGTATGCATGCCTTGTAATTTAATTTGGCACGATTTACAGTGAGGTTCCATCACATATTTCCCCGCCATGTTTATTGCTTGCGTTTGATGTGGCACTTGGTTGAAATATTTAAGACCCCTAATTTACAATCCTCCCGGGTCCAAAAAATAGTAGAAGGTGGCAGTTGATTTCCCTGCAGTGCAATGATCAATAAATTCTACATATTAATTAAGTTCCACTGTCATCTCCAAGGCTTCTCCCAGGGAGAAGCCTCTCTCTGGACTCTCATCAGCCAATCACAGGGCAGCATGGCGTTGCACTGCCTCCCCCACGGCTCCTCTGCGTTCATGAAACACGCATATTTACAGAGGTGCTGCATTAGGAGTGTGTGCTTCTCAGTGATGCATGAGGGGGCCTCATCATCTGTAATTTACAAGAAGTGTCTTTCATTTATTTATTTTTATATGACACAAAGTGGCAGCCCTATAAATGTGGAAAGTTCTCAGCTGTGGGTCAAACAGCAATGAAATGCTTTTACAGCCCTGTGGCCTTCAGAAACGATTAGATTCTATTAACCTGTGAAACGTAAATCAGATGGACTGAGAACATGGATGCACAAAGTTTGCTTCTAATGCATCACTCTTAGAGCTGCAAAGTGGAGTTAAAAAGAGAGGCGACATGTCAAGGGAAGGACTGTCATTACAGAAGGAGCCTCAGTCAAAACAAGACTAGAGCTGTAGATTTTGCCTTCGTTGTGACAGTGCGGAGGCTGCAGCCTCCAAAGAGCATCGAGTCTCTATTAGCATCTCCTGCTAACTGAGAGGCACTACAGATGTAAGTAGGCGTTGTATCTCTGTATGCTGCCAGTAGCCAAGCAACATGGCACACCGCAGCCTCACAATCCCAAGTGTTTCTGCGTACTCAGCACATTCTCTCACACAAAACGGGATTAAAAATGTTCTCATCTCTCCGCAACCTTTGCCTGTGTTGTGCGTGTGATCTTGCCAGAGGGTAATTAAACTGTTTCTGCTCCGCTCAACCTCTCATGGAAGTTCCCCCCCGTATATCATCAGGCATCAAAAACACTTAAAATAAATTGCTGTATAAAAATGCAATGTTCAGGCAGCCAATTAAGTTTGATTCTTGAAGTGCTAGCTTCTGAGTGTGTGTAATGAGGCCCATAGCTTAACTGTGAAGTCTGCTAGCCGCTGTTTGACAAACTATGTTTTTTACTTGTTTTGTTTTTTTCATCTCATAAAGCCTAATGACTGGTGGAGATGCTATCGTTTCCCATCAACAAATCGGATGATGGAAGAGTAAATAGCTTGATGAATGATTAACACCACTGCTACAAGGGTGCTGACCTTACAAATTTCTCCGCACCTACAAAGACAATTAATTAAAAGCAACTGTGGTGATTATTTATAGGCAATCATTGAGCTGTTGAGTTTATTTGCAACCTATGGCTTATTTGTTTGTCCAATGAAAACCCATCCGGCAAAAGAGCCGAGAAAAGGATCACGAAGAAAAGCAGTTTATGGTTATGCCATTCTGATTGTTGACAAGTCACATGTCCCAGTTCCAGCCCTGAAACACGTTCAATTCCTAAATGAAAGTGTCCAAATCCCATTCCAACACCTTTCATTTGCTAAGCATTGAAATTCAAATATGGCCTGATTACAATGTTTAATGTGCATACCACCCTCAGCGATTTTGAAATCGTGTGATATAGCCATTTAAAAGGCCTCCTTTCGCTGTTCGCAACGCTCTCTAAAGGCTCTCTGTCATCTTTTTGTGCACTGAGTGCCTGGTCTTGAAAAACACAAGGACAGCTGAGGATTATGGTTCTGTATGTGTCTTTCACAGCCTTTAATATGCAAATAGGAGATTAGTTTTGGAAGGAAACTGTTTGGCATGGGTGTTATTTCTACCAGGAGGGTAATGTTAAACATTCACCATACCTTTTTTTCCTCCGTTCCCTGAATCAGACTTAACTCTTTCAGCAAGAAATGGCATCCATCATGTAGCCTTTAGCAATAAGAGTTAATAAATTGCGGCTGCTACATGCATGCAAAATGCATGGTTTAGCAACACGACTGGGTATTATTAATTTACGTAAAAGGCATGTGTCAGTATTTCATTTAAGCCACCTGACACAATTTAAATGACCCTCTCTGTATGGCTCAGGCACATCAAACAAAATATGAAAACGACATGTCTGCCTTTCATAGCAAAAGCCAAATGCAGCCGGGTAAATGACTTTGGTATTACACTGTCAGAAAACCATTTCCAATGTGCCATGGGAAGCAATTCCAGCATTTCTTTTGATCTCCAGTGCGGAGGGGAGGGGGAAGGATTAAGAAACATTTCACATCATGGAATTGTGATCCTGGCATTAAAGCTATACAATGCGCGTGCAATGTCAACATCTATAATTGAGTGATTTAAATGACCTAATTTCTTGCATGTGGGGCTACCTCTGCAGTCGTCTCTGCGTCAGGACGTTTAACCCTTTCAAAGGGCTCTTCAGGGAGACTAATGATGGACCAAAGCACCCATCTAGAACACCATCAAGAGGTTGCTGCTGCTCAGCCTCCTCCAGGCATGCTTGTTAAGTGACCCTAAACGCTGCTCACCCATGAGAACAGGAGATCACGTGACCACGACACTATGGGCCGTAGAATACAAATACAGTTGCATGCTAACGCACACGCCACACTTTCGATGCAAAGTCCGTCAAGGAAAGTTAAGGATTATCCACTGTGGGATAAAGGAAATAGAGAAATCTGCAGAATGGAGTCACCAAATTCTGTGATTAAACAAACACATCAGCGTGCCGAACATATAATCAGAGCAACGAAGCACCAGAAACACTTAATTGGTAGGGGACTGTAGGGGCCACAGGAGGACTAGCTGTCAGAATTACAGCTTTTAAAGGTGATTTAGATGGGATGAATGCTCCGGAAATTACCTGGAGCGATTGCCGCCATTTTTGTCACTGCTAGCTTCTCGGAAGACATGACAATTATCTCTTTTGCTTTTCACGCGTCGTTCTCTCCTAATTGGTTGGTGTGTGGACTTTTTTTTTTTTCCCACAGAGGGTTTTTTGTGCACATCCACCCTTTATGACATCAGCATAAAAGACATCCTTGCCTTTCAGTCTTTTCTAGCGCAGGAAACTGTTCTATATGTCCCTTGACCTCTTTCAGGCCTACAGAATACACTTGCCTCTTGCTCACATGCGTGACATCCAGCCCAAGGTACGAGCACTTGAGCGAATGTTTAAACTGTTGACTTCAGCAAGCGCTTTTTGAGTGTTTTTATTGTTGAGACACAAACACTTCCAAACAAAACCGACAGCAGATGAAACGTGGCTCCGAATTAATGGATAGATTTTAATGGACACTCTAGGAATGTGTTTGTTAATTTTCTGTCAGCGCGCACGTGCGCGTGTTGTTTTAATGAAGCTGAATGAATTGTTCATCGGGCTGCTGGTGCGTGCGGCATGATTATGTCGAATATGTTCTCTCTGTTGTGTGGTGCCAACAGTTTAAACAAGGCTGTGTAGGTGGAGGGATGTGGGAAGAGAGGAAGGGCAAAGGGAGACAAAGGCAAAGTGGAAAGTACGCAAAGCTGGGCTCCGTGTATTCATTTCCCCTCTCTCCTGTGTCAGGGGGACCTCGTCTGAACCCATTACGGTGGTAACAAGGTGACAGCGAGCGGTCTTGCTACGGGTTCTGGCCTCCGGAGCTGTCTGGCCGCCCGTCTATGTTAATTAAGGGAGAGAATGAAAGTGTGAGGAATGGGAACGCTGTTAGACAAAAGCGTTTAACTAGATGGTCCGAATAAGGACAAGAGTTTCCTCCTTTTTTTCAAACAAGTTTTGCAGCGTCGAGGTGGAGCTAAAAGGATAGTGATTCATGCCGAGCTCATGATTCAAATAGGTAAGTGAGACTTACAAATCTCCCCACAGGCACTCAGCCGACCATGAATTATAGAGACTCTTCATGTTGAATTCTTTAAAGATAGAAACATTGGCCAGTCTCATTCCCTAAATCCATTTTCTTTACACATTATTTAAAGAACTGGTCATTGGTGTTCTTCTGAAATAATGTCTTCTCTCAACCTTGCCTTATAGAAAACTGTTTGTCAAAAAGCCTCTTTCTCCTTCCCATCTCCCCTGTACTGTGGGGAAAGTGCCATCATCTCTATGTAAGGGAACTGGCATTGGCGGAGTTCACTGGGAGAGCATTTTTAGTGCAAAGTAAGTGGGCGATCAGGAGATGTCATCAATTCCAATGCATGCCAGTTGCCAGGGAAACAGAAGTGGAGAGGCTTTTCTCAAGGATCCTGTTAAACATTTAGAATGTGCAGAGATAGAGAGAGGAGAGGAAGAGAGCGGAAGGGATGTGTCGTGGACAATTGTCCTCCAATTTACCTAAAGGCTTCATTTTTATGGTACAGCTGCATTTGCTAACTGTGCCAATACCGCCTTAATGTCTAAAGTAGAGGTGAGACGCATTTCAAATAGAATATGAATTGTAATGGTGCAATTTGTTAATCTTAATAAAAGCCTATTTGAGACAAATTTCTACCCATTCTTAGTCAGGTTTTCTTCCTCTTATGACAGATGAAATAGTAATCATTCTTATATTTGCAAGTGCAAGACATTCATCCCACAGGACTTGTGGCCGTCCTCTGCACAAGTGACCAAAGCTGTGGCCCAGCTTGACACAACAGTAGTGTGATGCCTCCTGATGGAGTAGCCCTTCTGCAGTGGTAATCTCCCAGCAGACAGGCCCTAAATGGGAAAGGGTTCAGCAGATAGGAGCTCTGTGTAATTCCTGTTAATTACTGTCCATGAGGCGATAAGACCTGGTTGGAGAGGCTAAGAGACGAGATAAGGAGGATCAGGGATTCACCTGAAGGACTTTCCGCCCCTTGGGCAAAAACAGTCCAGTTATCCCGAAATAGTCTAGGGTTTGAAGCTGTCCTGAAGTGGTGGTTGTTCACTTACCGAACTACTGGAACAGAATGGAATTGTTTTGACACTCATTTAAGTGCAGTGGGTGAACTGGAACAGTCACCATGTTTCCTTTCAGAGTTTGAATTCTTACATCAATTCCCAGTAAGGTGGAACAATGCAATATGAATGAACATGTGTTTCCATTGTGTCGATATTCTTCTAATGGATGGATAATCAATGTTCTGACTCATATTGTAATAACCTTTTTTTTTTAAATACTTATTATATTATTCAGGGGTTATTACATCTTCAGAAAGTTATTACAGTGGAAGAAAATGTCATAGTCAAAACAACACTTTTATATCTTCTGATGACATGTCACATTTCATTGTTAAATTCAACCAAATGTGGCATTTATGTCAGCATACGTTCATGTATTTCAACTAAAGGTCCACTTCTGGAGCTCTTGACTGTATCACACGGTCTTCATTCGCAGATTGAGTTGCTCAGTTCTCATGGAAATCGAGTTCAATCCTTCTGAGCGGTTGCTGGGACTTTTCATCCATCGGAGCTTAAAAGTTGACCGGCTCGATCTGCTAATGAATACCATGTGGTCAAAAGCTCCAGAAGAAGCTAGTAAGTGGACCTTGAGTTTGTATTTTGTCTGAGCTGTCCTCGATAATTCGAAAAGCCCATCAAAACAGGCGTATGGAAACACTCTTAAAGTGCACTTGAGTAAGACCATTGATGCCACAGCAAATATTCACAGCATGACTTGAGGGATTTTCTTTTAAGAATAGTTCAAAGCAATTCACCAAAAAACATGAGCCCTGTGAGACCCAATTCATTTCTTTTGCCACATTCCAATCCTCCATTAGCATGCGCCTGGGATGAATCTCACAAGTTGTCAGTCACCTCCGTTCTGCTGTGAAATCAGACCAAATCCCCGTCGCTGTTTGACTGCAGAGAAGACCCCTGACCTGATAACAAACGGGCCTTTCACTCGCGCACAGAAAGGAACCAGTGATTTGTGATACTGTAGTCTGCGAAATAGGAGGCTGATGAGAGAGGACACTGTTGTGGTTCTTTGGAGGAAGTGAACGCTGCGTGGTAAACTGTAGCGGCTCTGTGGGGCTCCGACCGCAGGGATAGATGAGCTCGTATTTGAGAAACGAGGCTAGTTGTCTCAATGCATTACTGTAATAAGACCTGGGAGGGGGGAGTGGTCCCGTGTATCTGCATGTTGACCTTGTTAGTGTTAACTTCTTGAATTACTCTCTGGGGTGTGCATGCTGGCTGAGGCGCCGGCGGTCCGACTCTAAACTCATCGCATTTCTCACTTTTTGCTTTTTATTCTCGTCTTTTTCTTCCCGCTTATTAACAGCTCAGCAAAGGAGTTGTGGTTTCTTCACTCGGCGGCTCATCATTAGCAGCTGAAACATATTTCGCTCTTGTAATACACAGAACACCAAGATACTAATTACCCTTCAGTCACCAATAAGGCTCGGTTTTACCCCCTACTCATTGAACAGTCGCTGCTGTAGAGTCTGTTTCAGTCAGGCGTTGATTGAGCGTCTATACAAATCACGCAAAACATGACAACCATTCATCAGTTTGATAAATGATTATCAAAGAGAGCTACTGAGAATGTGCAAATGTCAGTGCTTAGACATCAGTGTATCTCACTCTTAGTGGTTAATTAAAGAAAACCCACTCCCATTAAATGTCACACACGTATTGATACATAGCATACACAGAGGGATATGTATTTATTTTTTTAAACACACTGAAGCAGTACCAAAGGACCGCTCAGATTTCATTCTCCAGGTGAAACGGCTGCAAACGCTCATAATTTCCATCTCTTCAATGGTCTCTCACTTCATCATATGCTGCGATTAAATTAGTCATTTATGTGCCTAATGGCCCCTTCTATTGTTCCAGATATTAGACAACACAGGAAATTTGTCATGGTCCACTTGTCTTTTCCAATCTTAAATGTGTAGTGGGATGATTTCAAGAACACTTTGATGAGTCATTGTGCTTGTTTTTACACAGATTTTGTGTGATACTGCAGGACAAAAGTACACAGTATTAGGTGTACTTCTCAAGGCAGCCAGTTCCTAGTTCCAATTCAGGGAGGTATTGCTGATATTTAAGATACGAGTGTGCTTCCAACTTGCCGAATGTGAGCCAGAACGTATCACCCAACATCATTGGTCAACCTCACACTATATTACCGATAGTGATGCTCCTAGTACAATACACAGTTCAACGATTTGTACCAGTTGTGCACAGTTAAACTGAAACAAACCCCCTTTCCCCCCCTCAGAATAAAGGCGTTGTGTGGAGGCGGGCGAGGGAGCAGATAAGACGGGTAAGAGATGCTGGTGGGTGGGTCAGTGAGCAGGGGAGACTGAGGGATGTTTGCAGAGGCTGCAGGGATGCATTCCGAGGGAACAAGGACAGTGAGGAAGGACGGTCCAGTAACTTTCACGTCTGATAAAGCCATTCTGGCTCCACATGACCCAGTTTCCTCCAAGCAGATTGGTAAATACTTCAGCCAGCACATGTCAGATTTAGTTTTATCGCGTCGGTGTCTAAAATGTGCTCGGTAAACAGGTTGTAAAATCCTAAACGGAACAGCGGTGTCGAGTTTGAGTGTGTGTATGCATCATATTTATGAATTCATACCTTTGTGAAGCAAGCAGTGATTCCCGGAGACAAAGACAGGTCTATGGTGAGGAATAACATTACAGACGATACCTGGCAAGAACATTCCATTTCACTCTCTTAACGCCTCCATGGATTTTTCTGGTCACATAACGGGGATGTCAATCTCAGCAATGATTGGTGTGTTACATGAGGTGGAAGTTCCTGCTGTTTGTATTTTTTATGAAAGCAGCGTTAAATATACAGCTAATGTGTTTACCTGTCCACGTCTTTCTTTTCTTCCCTCTCAAGGCTCTTTAAATCACTGTGAAATGAATCTGAGATGACGAGAACACATATATGGACACGCAGTGCCGAGACATCTAAGTTTATCTTTAGGCCCACCGCATTAGAAAGCTCTTCAATCTCTTTGCTCTCTGTGGAAGTGGAGACAAACGGATATGAACCAGATACAGCAGGCGAGAGAAAGCTAATATTTCTGTGGCAGTAAGTACCTATTTACTCAGTTTACTGAGAGTTTCAGCATGTGTAGTTACAGATCTATTTCTCCAGGTCCTGCTTTTTTATCTTCTTTATGCAGGGTACTTTTAAATATTGTCCCCTGAAAATCCCCAAACGCACTGAATACAATAAATTGCACGCCACTGCGTCAATTCATGTGCCTGTGGTGCACATCACAATTGAAATGCCAACGCCTCAGAACCAGCAGTATTTTAGGAAAAGGTAGCTATTCAAGCAACATTTTTGTATGTTACAGAGACCCCTTAACACCTTATCTTTTAATCTATTAATATGATATGAATAAATGTTTCACTAGATAATGTGTAATCTGCACCACATGATCCGCTAGTAGGGGCGCCTCATCACGCTTTCAATTCAAACAATGTGAAGGTTGAGGGTTTCTCAAACTCGGCCTGTTCTTCCACAGCAAGAACCTGGATCCAGCTTTAGTCTCTGAGCTGTAGGTAGTGCTCCCTGTATCTTGTCTGCTCCTTGCAGTACTGGATGTCACTGATGGCCAAACACAAGCATCAATAGGACATCAATATGTGTACAGCATTCGCCCAGATGCAAGCATGCACTGCTAGTGTCAGTATTAGGACCAAGAATAGAAATGTATTGTAATGTTACTTTCATTTAAATGACTATAATGTGACAGTTTTCCCGACTAGTCCGAGAAGCATGAGGGTTATGAGAGGAATAGAGAAAAAGGATTTGTTTCTTCGCGGAAATCAGAAAAAAAAAAAGATGAAACAGTTGCAAATTGCTTGTACATCTTGAGTTTTCAGGCTCCCTTTCCACCTCTGGACATCTATTTTATCATCCATTGAAGCATCCCAATTGCACAACATTAAATCACACAAAGCACCATTGTGAGTCTGTTGTTGTCTCGTCACACACAGACATGTCTGATGTGCCGAATCGAAATGGTTCTTTTAAATTAAGTGCTATGCTGTGTTTCGCCCAGTATAGGGGAACCTGGAAGAGGAAATAATATAAGGTCTCCCCCCGTTCTCCCACTCCCTAGAACGACCATTGCTGATGTGATACAGTCCATCATATTTATTGATTTACACCGTTTGTAGCAATTTGTGTCAGGGTGAGCCTGGCCCAAAACAATAAACAAAAAACTATTTCCCTACTGCCTAACCTACTCCAAACTGAACAAAAGAAAAGACAGGCAGCTTACCTAGCTCCCTACCCAAAAACAGGAGAAAACAACTGTAAACAAAAGAGCTGCTCACCCCTACCACTACCTGGACTGTTGTTAACATATACGATAGGTGGTCGCCCCGATCCGCATCGCAGCGATCCCCTTTGCTGTGCAGCACGGTCCGGTTGGGAGCCGGAGAGAGAGAGAGAGAGAGAGAGAGAGAGAGAGAGAGAGAGAGAGAGAGAGAGAGAGAGAGAGGCGGCCTCCACAGGTTCCCTCTTATCTCAGGCCTCATCAATCTCAAGTCCAATCACCTGCAATCCAGCAGATACAAGAAAAAAAACACACACAATGTACAGCACCACCCTCAGGCAGGGAGGCACACAGCACTTCTGATATACATGTATTTATTAATACCCACTGTTTTGTCTGTTTGTGTGTAAAAAAGTGCCCTTTTGTAACACTCCTGGAAGCAGCAGGGGTTATTGTGACTGCTTCAGTGTCACTTGAACAAGTTTCTGATGCCAGTGTTGAGGGCTGATTATGTAGCTGAAGCAGCGAGCAGGGACCTCTGTGCACCCTGTGGGAGGTGGAGGTGATAGTGGGGGAGGCCTCATGGGTAATTCAAAAATGCATCGCTACAGTTGATGTTGCTGTCTCTTCCAGCCTTTCTTCTTTCTTCTATGAAAAATATCAAAACTAGCGATTGGGATTTTGAGGCATGTCGCTGCAGTTTGCCTTTGCGTCGCTGTTACAAACAAGTGAAAACTAAACTTCCTGCGGCACGGAGCCCAAATCTGTGTCAACACAACACTGTTTGAATTCCCTCTGAATGGGCACCTCTCATGACCTGCACCCGGAGGTCTCCTCAAACTATGCAAATGAGCGCTTCTTGTTTGTGCGCTGCAAATATGGGGCAATAAAATAATGCGGAGAAAGACAGGGGGGAGGCTCTGTACACTCCGTGGCTCCGTTGCCCCAGAGTGCTCGGTGAATTATTTATGAAAGTGCTGACAGAAGAGGAGCAGGTTCAACAAGGCGCGTTTCTCTGGGGGGCAACAACAGCCGACAGTCAGGTGGGGCTCGGTTTGTCTTGCGGCCTCTGGATTTTAATGATGGTCCAGTGGTCTCGTTATGCGAATCTACAGTGTAGCGTTTCTCCTGTGTCAGCTGAAAAGAGTGGTTGCGTGCGAATCTGTAATCTCTGCTGTGGCTCTACTCCCCCTGTTTTTTTTGTTTTTTTTTTCTTCTGCACTCTCGCCCCATCGCTTCCACTCTTATTTTTTGCCTCTTAGAGTCTCCACTGCCGTTTCTCTTCCACACTTTGTCATTTCTCATCTCGTTTTCATACGTCTCTCCTTCACTATATCTATTTCTGAATTGCTCCCGTCCCCTCTGTCCGCCTACTCCCCACTCCCATCTCATACATCTCTGTCCGTCTCCATCTGCACACTCCTAACATCATCAGATGATTGACAGTGCACTAAACATAATGTAAATCCTTCCTTTTAACCTACTTTAGCTAATTAGAGGCCTTTCTACTTCTGTCCTTGCAGTAAGGAAGAGAAGAAAAGGTAGATTCACCGTAAAATCTGAGGTGAAGTGTGTTTTTATTGGCCTGGTATCATTTGTAAAAATGCATAGAAACAAACCCACTGCAAAAAATGTATGCTGAATTACAGACGTGTATGAAAATATTGAAACACCGTGGTTATTCAGGTGGGTTTTGCCTCCGTCGGTCATTGAGTCTCTCGTGTGATTGGTGAGTCGTAGGAGTGTTCAGTGGCGGGTTTGGTACTTTTGGGTAGGACAGATTAGCCTGTGGACCTTCAGGAGCTGCCCACAGGATTGTACCAGCAGGCGATGGATATATGGCTGCTGCCGATAAGACTTAAAAACACTTCAATAAAACTTTCATCCCTTGAGCTTCTTTTTTTTTGTTCCCTGTTAACAACGTCGTTGTCTAAAGAAGTTGAATAAGGTCAGCAGCAGCAGGATCCAGAAACTTTGAAGCCTAGTTATGGGAATAACTAATGAATTATTGATGCTTGGTCTTGGAATTTTCTGAATATATTTTAAAATAATCATCTCTGTATCAAAAAAACATTTGAGCTCTACAATCCTGACCGTTTTATCACCACTTTGTTACAATCTGTGGTCTTTCCAAAGTAAGAAATGTGAGACGCGACTCATTTCTAGATTTAATGCTGTCCAGTAAATTTCACATTCATAAACTGTACTCTTAGATCTTAGGGGATGGAGTTGATTATTACAATGATTAATATGATGTTTTTTTGATTACTATAACCTCTTTAAAAGGAAGAAAAACATGCTTTCTCTTGAAGCTAGTCCTACTCAGACATTTAAATTGGAGAGAGTCACTGTTCCTCTCGGTTCGTTAGTGTTATTTAAACTCTGCTCTTCCCATGATAACATATTTCATCGTAGAGTCGCACTGCAGCCAAGAAGCTGCTTTTTAAATGCCTTCTTGCTCACATCTTTAAATTAGGAAAACATCTTGTGCTGTTGCGTCCTGTCTTTGAGTATCATCTCTATGTAAGTCATTGCTATCAAGACAGATTACAATTCACATTTTGCAGCCCTCTGACACCGAACGGAGTTGTGTTCTTGATAAGTGCGCGTTCTTCTTAATTAAATTTTGTATCGACCTCACTAAACTGATGTCGGCGCGCTGACAGTCCTGTTAAAATTATTACTTGATGTGCTTACCGGCACAGATTGAGGTATTGTAAAAGTTTAGTGTTGTGATGACTCACTCTGTCTTTTTATTTTGCCTCTCTCTCTCTCTCTCTCTCTCTCTCTCTCTCTCTCTCTGGCTTACACATTATTTTGGAGTTTTCTCCATCCTTGGCTCTCCTTGCTCCACACACCTATATGCACATATACACTTATGCACACACGATTACTCAACAAACACTTGATATCATCTTTAATACCTCCAGTTTTTCCCTCTCTTACTTAATTTTCCCCCCAAAAAGTTCAGATTTTGATACCATGGACAGAAACTATATTCCATACAACCCCTTAAATCCCCCTTTTTTGTTTTTAAAAGAAGCTCAGCATAAATGGCAGCTTTTCACCAGTTATCATTGTGCATGTACAACCACACTCTTCTTAAAACAACCCACCCCCTAATGCATTGTGCCTGTGGGCTGCTGCATAATCTGACAGCACCGCCGCTTATAGGTCTTCTCACTGTCAGAACCACCTCTCCTGAGGACGGACGCATCACAGGTCTGTGCTACCCACCGTCTCCCCCAGGGCTCACTTGTCAACTGGAGCAGCACCTCCAATGTTTGACCCCAAGGGAGCGGAGAGAGGAGAGGCAGGAGGGATCGGACCGATATGTTGAGATGGACACGGTTACATGTTTCGCATCATGGTTTTGCTAATGATGCTGCGGACAAAGTATCATGCACGGAATCTAACTAGAACTAATTACAGACATCTGTGTCTTTGCATAATAGTTGCTTTAACAACAGAATAGATTAATGTGATTAATGTTGCGATCTGCATTTTGTCTGTTTCGACCCGCGTAAATGTGCTTGCTACATGCAATGTATCCTTACAATCTCCCACCACAGGTTGCATATGACTATGAACTGCAGGTAGAAAAGTCAGAAAAGACGTGATTGTTCAGTTGGGTGACGTGCAGTAATACGGTGAGTTACCCTCTGGTTCACGCTCCCGCTGGCAGAACTCGGTTGTGTTTGTTGTCAGGTGCTTGTGTCGTGTGTCAGGTTTGTGTGGATTTATTGCAGAGCTTCTCAGCCTCTTTGGAGACCTAATGTGCCAGAGCATTTTCCTTGGTTGGAGCTTAAGTTAATGGGCTGTTTGTGTTTTTCTGCACAGAGAACACACTTTTGAATCCAGCTTGAATATTCCGCTTGCTGTACCTTCTTATCTCCTGTGTTGTGGACAAGCTCTCATACAACCCTGTTTACATAGAAGCCCTGTCCTGGCCTTTATATCCGACCACATTCCACTCTGGAACCTCAAATTAAAGTCACGACTTTGCTACGAACTGCCCCACATTTCCAACTGATAACAAAGAATTGTTCTTCTGTATCACATTTCTACCAATTGTGGCCAAATCTCGCTCCCCGCAGTGCATTTTCACAGCATACATCTATTATTTCTGCTCTATTCCACCGCGATTAGATATGGCACATCCTTCCCGAAAATCCCCAACTTTAACCTTGTGAAAAAGCTTGCAGATTGAACTATCTCAGCAGTTCCCAGCAACTGTAAGCTGACAGAATGTCTTCATAGCAGTTCAGGGCTCCTCTGTGCCCGTGGATCTATGCGTCATCCGAGAGTTTGACAGGCGAGCGCGCAGGCGCCAACGCGTCCGCGCGCCAACACACATACACGAACGCCCTCTCTGGCGAGAAGCGGGGGGCCAATTATGGGCCACTCTGACAGGGAACGGCTGTAGGGAAGTCAGTGTCCCCCCAGGCAGGCCACAGTGCGCCCGACATACTGCCAGCATGTCCACTGACAGTGATAGGGATCCTGTGATACCGCAGTATGGGAAACAAAGGCCCGGTGGAGACCTTAAAGCTGTTGTGAAGGAAATGTTGCCAGTGTTTTCCCAGCAGACATTCTAATCAGATCGTATTGAACTGTGCTCACTCGCCCACTCGCTGCCTTTATTGAGATCAAAATTAGCCCGTGTTTTATTATGAGAATCTCATCTCTCTGGCTAAAATGTGAAACATCTCGAGCTTGTGAGTCAAAAACTTCTGGGCAAAAAGTCAGACTTTCTAGAGGCACTTTATTCAAGAAGCTAACTTTTGGCGAAAGTGTAAGCATGATTCTCAAGTACTGACTCATAAAACATATGTCATGGAAGTATTTTTTACAACAACAACACACATGATAGAGCAGAAGACCAAGTGCCATGCCGCACTCATGATAATAATTATAATAGCATCTTTTGTTTAGCACTTTTCAAACAAGAAACGCAGCACAAAGTCAAGGTAGAGTATAAACACATTATTTTTATTATAGCTATTATAATAATGCAATCACTAATATTTGAACTAATCATGGATACAAATGCTTTGCAGTCACCCAAAGCATTATTATTTGATTTAGTACTTGATTGGCCTATTAAAAGAAAGCTAGTTAAGTGTTTTATTTTGTTAAAACTGGAAGGAATAATGCGCTAATAATGCCCTACTTTAAAAAGATGTGGCCACCCGTCTCTATTTCCATGTACTTTTTTGACACTACACTTCAGTGCTCGAATTGCTGGCTTTAAATCACGTTGATCCCATTATGACAAACTTGACTGCCCTGCTTTTCAGTCTGAATGGCTGCCGTGGATTCTAGTAAGAAGGTTTTATTTTCCTCTTTATTATGTAAGAGGGACTCTCCACAGCTTGAATGAAATCCGAAGGTTAGTTAAAGCGGTCCAAGTTTAATTAAATGAAGGCTTGACGTGGACACACAGTACATACACAGAGTATTGTACACAGACAGGACGAAGGCATGGGCTTTGCAAGATGCCTCACAGCTTATTAAATGCACACACATGTCAATACTGCACTTAATCAAATGCATCCAAACCGTGATATTGCAAAATGCAGATTAGTGCTTCCCACAAGAATAGCGGTTGGTTTATTGGGTGAGTAACTGCATTTTGACATCAACTCAAAGTGTTGGGAATCATGCCAAGACATGTGAGGCGGCAACAAGTGAGCGAGCTCAAAATCCCTTCCGCCCCCCCGCTTAATTATCTTTACGTGCCAGAGAAAATAAATTACCCTCCTCTTCAAAATTGATAATATTGCTTTGTGGTTGTTTCCGGCCATAACTTGTGGAATAATGAATAGTAAAAAGACTCACGTTGGCTCTGGATTGACTGCGATAAAGTTGGGCAACTACACACTTTGTGCTGTTACAAAATAGCAGTTGCATCTCTGGTTCCATTTTGGCAGCTGTGTATTTATCTCCGTCCTTTGGACAAGTGGACAAGTGGACAACCGGCAACGTGTCCAGATATTTCCAGTGGAGCTACATTGACGGCACAAACATTTTCGGCTCAGAATCCAAAGTGCAGAGGCTTCTTTCTCCACTCAACATTTCTAACATTCAGTCATCATACAGGGAGGAATCCATAGCTGAAGGGGCAAAGATACCAATTTATTGAGAAACCGTAGACTCAAAAGACCAGAATGCAATGTAGCCACCCCTCACCTTTTCTTCAGCAGAGAAATGATTTCCTCCTCCACTTTTGCTATCACTGCTGCTCCGTCCACCCACGCGTTAACCCACAGATGATCACAAGAGATTCAAGCTAGATATGAAAGTGTTCTCAGATATGAAGGCAATCATTACCAGAAGAAAAAGAAAGCAGAAGACGCGTGAAAAGATGATGAAAAACAATACAATCCTACGATGTATAAAACACGACACACTCAATGGCTCAACTCTTGAAACTCTACCGGGATTAAAGGAAATATTTGAAGTACATGAGAGTGGACTTGCTTAGGCTGCAGGAAACAATTGAAGAAAGTGATGACATCCCTCAGTTTTCTTTTCTTTCTTTTTTTTTGCTGAAATCAGCATATCACAGCTCATCACATTTGGGTGTTTCATAATTTAGATAAAACCTCATAAGGATTGTTTTAAATGCAGGGCAAGTCAACAAACGGAATACTTGAGTATCCTGAATTATGTAAGGATATCATTGTGCATGGACGTGACTCATCGCATTCGCAACTCAAATAATCCCCTCAGTGTGGAAGATATTATGTGACATTTTCTCATGAAGGAAAGCCAGTGAGTCTGAAGACAAATAAGGGCAATATCTCCTGGCAAATTTGACAGCCGCCAGTAAAATAGACGCAAAATTGAAAGGGAAATAGCTTTTTCAAGGCTCTATCATCAGTGCGTTCTGTGGGCATTACATTTAACGCTAGAATCTTGTGTACAGCCTTGTTCCCTAGTAACAAACGGGCCTTTCCCAATGGCACAAAAAGCTATGTGGGCTAAGGGGTGCCTGACAGCTCCAGTGCCCCCTGCTCCTTTATCTACTCCTCTGGCATGGAGTCTCCTGTCACCAAAGCCACCCAGCTCCAAGAGACAGGACACACGCTTGTTCCTCCCTCAACCAATCACAGCAAGGCTTCACCCCCGGCCTCCCCCTGTTTATTCTCTGTGAGTTTCTCTGTGGATGTGTTTCCTGTCCCTACACATATGCATCTCGTCCAGTTTGTGCCATCTGGCCTCCTCTGTGACCCTTCCCTACACACACACACACACACACACACACACACACACACACACACACACACACACACACACACATGCGCGCGCTCCTTTCCATCTGACTGCCTTTCTCGTCCCCTCTCTGTTCCTGCAGCTTAAACAGCAGAGATCACGGCAGTTATGTGCACGCTGGCTGTCATAGACCTTGCAGAGCTCTGCTGTATGTTTGTCCTTGCTGCACTGTGCAGCCCTCTATTGACTCTATATACATTCCTGCTCCAGCAGTCCCACACACAGCGCGCTCTCTCCCTTAATGGAAATGTTTCTTGAATGGTTTTCCGAGGCCACTGGGGATGGACTCTTAAGCTCACTGTGAATGCGTCGGCATATGTAGGAGTGTTGTTGACAGTACTGCAAGACACTTGCATGGTTTACTTTGTGCCCTTACTGTCAGGCCTTTTATGACAGTCATGCATATACTTCGAGAACATATATGATTGTATATGATTTTTTTTTGCCATTTTGGGGCAGCGGACAATAAGTGTTTTGTGTTTGAGTGCTTATGTAATGTTTAGCAGTCAAAGCTGATACGGTTTTGAAAAGTATATTGCTGCAACGACTCTGTTCAAATTTTGGATACCTGGATAACCAAGTCTTGAGGTGTTAAGATAGCGTACTTAAGCGTTCAAAGTAAAAGTAAATCTTCAGCAGAATGTCCTTGTATTTTAGTGCTTGGACGTGTTCCATCTGTAATGCATTAACCTCTTTGGATTAAGCCAAAGGGGTCAGTGGTCCATTTGTGCTCGCTGTGATTGCTTCCTAAATGGCACCGAGTCAGAACTGTTCTGCTCACTCCTCTTAAAGGCAGTGTGCAGCTGCAGGTGTCAGATAATGTAAGTTTATAGATGACTAGATGATTAGAGTAGAAGACTGAAAACACTCAAAAGAATCTTTGCTTGAAGCGTGCTAGAGGAAAAGGATAACCTCTCCTAAACTGTCCACGAATGGGTCAAAATCACGCTTCAGGTGAGTTAAGGCTCACTTGTATTCAGTTGCTTTTTCTGTGCACTTATATCTAAATGTATTTATATATATATATATATATATATATATATATATATATATATATATATATATATATATATATATATATATATGTATGTTTCTTTCTGAGCTTTTGAGCTACTAAACAGACAGGGATCATACCTGTGGAAGACATTCTTGAATATTTTTCCCCACGCACGTTGGAGTGGGCGGCTGTGCAAACATCAGGACACGTCTCGGCCGTCCAAATGACGATCACACATTATCTTTGCCGCAACAGTCACACACTTAACGCATCGTGCGCTACACGAACACGCAGACAGAACACAGTCTTGACCTTATATGCTCGCACTAAGCTCTTCCTTCACACCGGTACACTGTCTTGAAACCACAGCTCGCCTGCAGCCCTCAGTCAGATTAACCCTTTTCACACGCACCTTAGATACCCAGAGGTGGCTTAAACCCATTCTTTCTATGCTGCTCTGTGATAGATAATGTTACAGTCATGGAGAGATAAAACCCAGTCTCCTTTTGTAACTTCCGACAGTACCCAGAGGTGCTCTCACAGTCAACTTACCTTCTAATTGAGCTCTTTAGTGTGCAGTTGAACAGCAGAAGATATAGTTATTGTTGAAAACCTGCAGCTTTCAGTGCTTTGGAAAGAGTTGTTCTCAGTAGACGTTTGACAGGAATAGTCAGGATGATTTGAGTTTTTACATTTAGTGGTAGAAGGACCTTTGTTGCCATGGTGCTGTGGCTGTAATGGTTGACTTTATTTGTACCAGAGTAGCTACTGACTTGCAGTCACCAATTAAATATCGTTCCTTTCCGGTGATTGCTTGCATTTTGGGGGGCGTTACCGTTTTGGATTTCACCTTTTCACTCCAAAAGGTATCCAGCTGCTCACATAGACGAGTCGCCATGGACACAGGTCTCAAACGTGTCAAGTGGAGTAGTTCAGGTGACGCCACAGAGCACTGTCATACAGTTGTGGTCAAAAGTTTACATACACTTGTAAAGAACATAATGTCATGGCTCTCTTGAGTTTCCAGTTATTTCTACAACTCTGATTTTTCTCTGATAGAGTGATTGGAACAGATACTTCTTTGTCACAAAAAACATTCATGAAGTTTGGTTCTTTCATGACTTTATTATGGGTTAACAGAAAAAGTGACAAAATCTGCTGGGTCAAAAATATACATACAGCAACATGAATTAGCAATTTTGGTGACTTAGAAAGTTGTGTCAATGAAATGAGCTTCATAGCATGGCCTCTTAACTTCTTGTGAGTGATTATGAGTGACTACAGCTGGTGACTTCTCTGAGGCCATTTAAATAGGGCTCATTGGATACAAACGCCCACAAACGCTACAATGGGAAAGTCAAAGGAGCTCAGCATGGATCTGAAAAAGCGAATCATTGACTTGAACAAGTCAGGAAAGTCACTTGGAGCCATTTCAAAGCAGCTGCAGGTCCCAAGAGCAACAGTGCAAACAATTGTTTGTAAGTATAAATTGCATGGCACTGTTTTGTCACTGCCACGATCGGGAAGAAAACGCAAGCTATCACCTGCTGCTGAGAGAAAATTGGTCAGGAGGGTGAAGAGTCAACCGAGAACCACCAAAAAGCAGATCTGCCAAGAATTAGAAGCTGCTGGAACACAGGTGTCAGTGTCCACAGTCAAGCGTGTTTTGCATCTCCATGGACTGAGAGGCTGCCGTGCAAGAAGGAAGCCCTCGCTCCAAAAGCGGCACCTTAAGGCTCGACTGAAGTTTGCTGCTGATCACAAGGACAAAGATAAGACCTTCTGGAGGAAAGTTCTGTGGTCAGACGAAACAAAAATCGAGCTGTTTGGCCACAATGCCCAGCAATATGTTTGGAGGAGAAAAGGTGAGGCCTTTAACCCCAAGAACACCATGCCTACCGTCAAGCACGGTGGTGGTAGTATTATGCTGTGGGACTGTTTTGCTGCCAATGGAACTGGTGCTTTACAGAGAGTAAATGGGATAATGAAGAAGGAGGATTACCTTCAAATTCTTCAAGATAACCTAAAATCATCAGCCCGAAGGTTGGGTCTTGGGCGCAGTTGGGTGTTCCAACAGGACAATGACCCCAAACACACATCAAAAGTGGTAATGGAATGGCTAAATCAGGCTAGAATTAGGGTTTTAGAATGGCCTTCCCAAAGTCCTGACTTAAATCCCATTGAGAACATGTGGACAATGCTGAAGAAACAAGTCCATGTCAGAAAGCCTTCAAATTTAACTGAACTGCACCAATTCTGTCAAGAGGAGTGGTCAAAGATTCAACGAGAAGCTTGCCAGAAGCTTGTGGATGGCTACCAAAAGCGCCTAATTGAAGTGAAAATGGCCAAGGGACATGTAACCAAATATTAGCACTGCTGTATGTATATTTTTGACCCAGCAGATTTTGTCACTTTTTCTGTTAACCCATAATAAAGTCATGAAAGAACCAAACTTCATGAATGTTTTTTGTGACAAAGAAGTATCTGTTCCAATCACTCTATCAGAGAAAAATCTGAGTTGTAGAAATAACTGGAAACTCAAGAGAGCCATGACATTATGTTCTTTACAAGTGTATGTAAACTTTTGACCACAACTGTATATGCCTGCTTTGTTTCCTCCAGTTCTAGTTGCATAGACGCACTGCAAATCAAAGTTGTGAACTTGGTGATTTAATATAATTTGCAGGTTTGTAATGAACCAAATGAAACGGAATGATTCCTTGGGAAAAAAAAGGCATAAAACTGAATATTTTACAACTGCATGTGCTGCATTGAACTGAGGGGAAAGAGGCTGTTGATTGCTAATCTCTTTCCTTTGTCCTATCGACTCAGTTACGATGCTGTGGTTTTTAGTGCTAAACCACAATTGATCTGCAGCTTCTTTTCTCACCTTCATCAGCCAGACTGAAGAAAACATGAAACAGACAAAATGACCTTGTTTGCAATAATACCACAAATACTCAAAAATACACTTTTGCTTCTGTGCCCCAAATCCCAGAAATGTCAGTTGACCTGTCCATTCTCGCACATTCCTGTTTGCCAGTCGGCTAACGTGGTGCTTCCTTTCTCTCAGCAAGCTGTAACTAAGGCAGCCAGATCATTTTATCTTCCAGAGAAGCCTCTGAGAAATGTTTAGATAACTCAAAACTCCAATCTGTCAAATGTTTGTTGTGAAATGCATCCATCAAGCCTCTGTCCCCTCCTCTGCGCTTCAGTTTCTTTCCATCCACAGGGTCATCCTTGCAGCAGACGCACACTAACAATCTGCACCGCTGATTTAGAGCAACTCACTCTTACTTCTCCACAAGAGATTTGTGCAGTATATCTCAGCTGGGGAATAGTTGCATCGACGCAGCCAACACATCCAGCTGACTCAGCAACACCAGTATTAACTTACAGAGACACACACACACACACACACACACACACACACACACACACACACACACACACACACACACACACACACAAACTTTGCGTTTAAAAATTTAAAAAGTTAAATTTTTTGACTGTTTTTTGATTTGAGCAAACCCTGTACCACCATATTATGTTCTCTCATCACTGATAATCTCTTATTCAGGGATTTCTTAGCTTGACACCTGACATTTTATTTCAGTTTGTCTGCTTTTTATTCTGATGCACATGCTGTCACTTGTTTTTATATATTATTTTTTAATTAATTCAGTTGTAACAGTGTGAAAAGACAACCATTGATTTAAAAACGCACAAATCATTTCATTATTCAATGAACTCATTCAGCATGTCTGCTTTGTCTGTCATTGTGACATAATAGTCACTTGTTATATGCTGTAAAAGAAAGATGGCAGCCTTCATTTTTTAACTTTGTTGGTAAAATAACGAAAAGTGAACACGACGGCTTAAAGTAACCACAGTTTCAGTGTCTGAAGGACAGGACAAAAGCTTTTGAGTCTTTCTGTTGGCTAACAAACAAAACAAACAAGCTGAACGACAAAATGTATTTTACTTTTTTAATTGAATAAACCAAGAATCAGGTTGAACCTGCCTCACATTCATGAAACAAAGGAATAGCTGCACTCTGGGGCTTCAGGAACCCTGGCTGAACGCAGAATTGTGCAGTAAAAGGGCCCTTAGTCATACAATTCTAAGGAGTGGTAATTGCGTTCACGGAAATGATGACTGATGTTCGCAGACAACCTTTTTTTCCATGACTGAGACGAGAAGCCGACGACACGGCGCCGACATCATTAGACGCTAACTGGGATTGAACAACCTGAAACGAATGAAGACCAAAATCAAGTTTTAAAATCTAAAACTTTACCAAAATCTTTGTATTTATGAATAAAGAGGAAAAAACTAATGAAGACAGGTTTTTTTTCAATGCAGAAGTTATCCGCTTGGCTAGATAGATGTTCAATATAATCTGATGACTAAAAGAGACTGAATGTCTTATACTAAGATGGTTGTGGTTTTCAAGATAAGGTTGACTTAATATAATACCAACTACAAACATTTGACACAGGGCTAAGACAAACTAAAGAAATGGCTGATACAATTAACTCATTCTAAAGCATTGTCTGCACGGTACTTATTCTAGAGTTTAAAATAGTATCATGTTTTTTTAGTGTCAACCTTTTTTTTTGTACAATCTCAGAAAATGCCTATTATCGAAATAGTTTCCATCATTTATTACCTGCTCACAAGAACATGCAACAGCAGAACAGAAGCAGAGGCACAAATAGAGGCCTGTTGAGCTGTTTGTGAGACAGCGATAGTCTGGCACTAGCTTTGGGGAAAGACTCCTGCCGTGCAGATTGGTTCCAGTCTGCTAGAAAACCAATATGAAGTTTTGGGGCAGTAATATCCTGATGGAAAGGGAAATGTATTTGTGCTTTTAAAAAAAGTAGCTTTTTCAAATCCCCAAAGCAGGAGGAACATTATGCATGCAAGAACTTAAAGAAACCCGTACTGCTCTTCCCCTCCATACCTCAGACAATTATACTTCCTAGCTGCTCCTGAGCAAGGCATTTAACCCCACTGGCACCGGCGGACGATATTCAAAGACCGTAGCAGTAGTGCAAGTCTCTGCAGAAACTCTGCCAAGCTGTCACTGTGAATGAAAGTGTGTTGTTAGTCAACCTGCCTGCTTAAATAAAGTCAGACAGTGGAGTGTCACTCCAACTTTCTCCAGTAGTTTATTGGCTGTGCTAATGCATTTCTTGCATGTAAGCTCTTCTGTCCACCAGGGAAAAGGGCAGCTCTCAAACAATATGCTCTATATTTAGTGAGCGCTTACTCTGAAGTGGCTTTAAAGAACTCTGATGAGGATAATGTGTTGATGATGAATATGTTAATTGAGTTATGTAGTTGTGTTTGGTCCTTATAATCTTTTTTTTTTTTTTTTTTGTGAAGAGAAAAGAGATATAACCATCAACACAAACAAATGCAGACAGAATGAAGCTTACTTTTTATTCCAAGGCGGTAATCGGCTGAAAAATGCCACACAAGCCACCTCTGTAGCAAAGACAGAAGTGTGGAGCGTTACCAGAGCAGTAGATGGACTCCGTCAGCGACTTTGGTTTGTGCCCTTCCTCCCGCTGTCAGTCAACAGTCGACTTCCACCTTGTTTAACCATGACCACAACCTTTTTTATAACCTCAATCAAGTAGCTTTAATTGCCTTAACTTGAGCAGACCTTAACCATAGAGGTGACAGATAAGAAAAAAGCTCATGAGTTATTTATGGAGTAGTCAAGTAGTGAGAATTTAGCAATAGTTATTGAGGGTAGCAACGGAGAAAGAGGTTGCCCCTTGGGCTCTATCAATAAGGCAGGATAATAGGATTATGATGTATAACGAGCAGCATCCAAAGACCAAATGGCTCAAGGATCATCTGATTAGAAAGATGATTGGCCAGACAATATACCATATGTGTGTGTGTGTGTGTGTGTGTGTGTGTGTGTGTGTGTGTGTGTGTGTGTGTGTGTGTGTGTGTGTATATATATATATATATATATATATGTATGTGTGTGTGTGTGTGTATATATATATATATATATATATATATATATATATATATATATATATATATATACATATATACACACACACACACACACACACATGTATATATATATATATATATATGTGTGTGAGTGTGTGTGTGTGTGTATATATACATATATACACACACACACACACACATGTATATATATATATATATGTGTGTGTGTGTGTGTGTGTGTGTGTGTGTGTGTGTGTATATATATATATGTGTGTGTGTGTGTATATATATATATATATATATATATATATATACATATATACACACACACACACACACACACACACACATGTATATATATATATATATATATGTGTGTGTGTGTGTGTGTGTGTGTGTATATATATATATATGTGTGTGTGTGTATGTATATATATATATTTGTGAATGACAGGAACATTTAGAATGAAAAAGATAAATAACTCAGTTAGCAGAGCGTGTGTTTTGGAAGGCATTGACCACCTATTTTGTAATTTATTCATATTTTGTCACATTCTACGTTTTCTTAATTGGGGGTTGGGACTCATGAGCCTCATGTCTATTTTTAGTAATGTATCTCAATATTTGTTGAATATACTGAATGTTTTAGGCTCTGATATCCAAATGAAACAGCTTGGAAAGAACTGTTTGCTACTCTGCATAACAAGTCTGTGACAGGCTTCGAGGGTCATCATTGTATTGTTTACAGGGGTTATGAGTCACAGAAACATGACAACATGACATTTGTGTTTGCGTGTCGTGTTAGTGTAAATATTGAAACTGTGACGTGGCCCGGGGGTTCCTGATACCAGCTCATTCACCGACCCGGCGCCCACCGCTGTGATCAGGAAACCCGGACAAATCAAGAACGTCAGCAAGCTCTGTTTGCTCCACACCGCTGTTCCTTTGAGCACCACCGAGCTCGTGAACCCATCACTGTCTCAGCCGCTACCTCCATCCATCCATCCGGCCCGCTGGCTGTCTGTCAGTCCAGAGAAGAGAGCGAGACCAGCAGCGACTCCAACATATGCCCCGTGTTTCCATGCGTCCTTAGATAGCCCCGCGACTCTGAGGCTAACGCGCATTAGTTATGTTTATACCACAGATAGGGCACAAGTCTCAGAAGGTCAAGACAGTAAGTGGCCTGATGGAAGTGTCACTCTGGGGAAATTTCATCCTTGCGTCGGTGAAGGGTCAAAAATGTCGGCTGGCAAATTCGTTATGATAGCCCTAACTCGGAGAGATAATGCGTGAGGAGGCAGGGAGATAGGGGGAAGGAGGGTGGAGCGCAAATGCAGAGAATGATAAATCTTTTCCTTTGATCACAGATAAAGATGTGGGTGGATTTGTTGTCTCCGCCAGCATGCCTTTGGAAGTGTGTCATGTCATTTGCCGCATGCCCCCCTCCTCCTGACAATCACTTCTCGGGCGGTCTCGTCTCTCCGCATTGTTATCTTCTCCTCTATAAATATAATGGATGAGACTGTCTTTAAAAAGAGTAGTGTCAG
The DNA here is from genome assembly GCF_023349555.1 of Cebidichthys violaceus. Lineage (NCBI taxonomy): Eukaryota > Metazoa > Chordata > Actinopteri > Perciformes > Stichaeidae > Cebidichthys > Cebidichthys violaceus. Next base: position 4,214,082 of record NW_027176417.1, on the reverse strand, counting down.
AACAAGGCTCTTTTCATGTTACTTTTGCAGCGTTGACCTTCTGATGAGTTCGGATCCTTTTGTTGAGATCCTGGCTAGGCCTTCAGGATGCCGGGCGTGTTTGCTCTGTTATCCTTTTGTCCGAACTCTTCCCCCGCTAACAAAGGGTGAAGTCAAAGGCCACGCTTGTGATGAATTCTTCACAACTGCAGCTGAAAGAGAAGTCAGTGAACACCGGCCCCATGACAAATCCCTACTGTGAGTGAAACTTGAGGGCCTCACAGTCAGACATGCTGTAATGAGCAGAGAGAGCACACGGTTTTGGCCATTTATTTGCAGCATAGACTTCACCGTAGGCTCGTGGTTCCAGCAGCCAGTCAATCATAGTAATTACCAAGGAATACAAACGCAGGTACAAATGGTCAAATGGTACCTTTATTGCATTTTTAAATTTGAACAAAATGGTGAGGGTTCTAAATCTAGCTGATTTATTTCATATTGACTTCCATTTCCTCATAATATCACCACATATAGATGAACTATGAAATACCGTACAACTTGTAAGCTACAAATAAATGCCTGTATTTTTCTCCAGGCAAAGAAAGCAAAACATTAAATGTTGACACGTGTCAATACAAAGTGTTTAATAGGCATTAGCTCCTTTTTATTAGCATTCCCGAGAATATTTTTGTTCGTTTGCTGACATACTGCTGCTGTTATGCCACTCGGACCTTTTTTCCACTGCTCCCAAAAGCAGCATGCAGAGAATACCGCTTCATGTAAGAGCCTGGAATAATCTAAAACACTTAACAATGCATCTGTCTTGTTAGCGCTCCACTCACTACGGTGCAGTCCGCCATTTTTCTTTTCTGTAAGAGAAAGGGACAAATGCTCGCGGTGCCATATGCTGCAGGATCACGCAGAGCAGCGGAGTGAAGACCGTAACCATTACGATCATATTAGATTCCATTATAGTTTGTCTGATGGGGCACTCAGGGCCACAAGCTGCAATTAAACTCTAAATAAAATATTATTTTGCAGCCTCTCTGTGTGCAGTGGGAGGAATCCAAATTCTTTTAGTAATGCCTCATTTAGGATCCACAGTTTTCCCATTTGGGCACTTGGACTCATTTAGGACTGCGACACCCATCCTGGAGCTGCATTCTTCAGCAGTAAAGCCCAGTGTGTCGGATTGCAGGCCTCATTTAAGGTTGGACAATGGCTTGGGTTGTGTGTGTGTGTGTGTGTGTGTGTGTGTGTGTGCGTGTGCGTGTGCGTGTGTGCGTGTGCGGGTGCGCATACAAGCATTGCAGGATTGCTTATTACTGTGTATGCCTGCCTCCCAGCCTTTTAGACATCAGCAGCGCAGTGCAGACAAATAGGTGTATTAAGCAAAGACACCAGCTTGATTAGATGCTACCTGCACCGCCGAGTTCATCACTCTGGCTGACCTTTCCGCCGCTCAACAGGTCACACTCCTCAACTGTTCATTCTCATCAGGCCTTCAGCTTTTTTTTTTACATCTCTCTACAGCCAATGCCTGAATAGATTAGTGAGCTCGGCGCGAGAGAACATCGCTCAAATGAGGAACATAACATCGTCCCCCACGTGCAAAATAATTTACCGTATGTCTTTAGTAATGTATGGCTGACCAGCTCCATAATCAAATGAATCATTAAAGTGTTTTTTTGTGTGAAATTCTGTTAATTTGAATATTTCTCATTACCTCTCTTGACTTTGTAGCTGATATTTATCAATCAGCCTCTTCCTTCTCTGATGACCTCGACATTTTACAGTCGTGAATGTTCCACTAACATGCACTGTCCCCCGCTGTTATCATTAACTTTGTCCATAGCATGTGGCCCTCCATTATTAGCAATCAGTGCTTCAGCTGCATATAAATGTCAAGAGCGCCCCTGAAAGCCTGGTACAGCGGGTGCTAGAAGAAAGCGGAGCCGGTGCACCAATTTTTTTTTTTTTTGTGTAATTTGGTCTATTAGTTTCATTTTCATTCTGAATTAAGTAAATCATTTTTCATTGAATGTAAAAAGGTAATGAGATATTAAAATTATACCTTTTATGTGAGTCTACTGATCCAGCCCTCCGCTTAATATGAAAAACATATGCGATGGATTAGTCGTTTCATGACAAAGTTTGAATCGAAGTAAAGTTAAAGTTTGATTTCATGATTAGTTTGTCAATATTTTTTCAACTGCCGTGCTTTAATCATATTTTGTGCATGATGATATTTTAATCTGCAACCCCGTTTTGGAAATGCAGCTCAGGTTAAAAAAAACAAAAAACCACTTCATCTCTCCAAAAGGCTCCGTTTAAGGTATAAATTGGCCAGGAGGTGGATCTGTTTGCTTCAGAAGCAACAGGAACCTCGACTTCCTGTTTACTTTGGATTGGCCCTCCAGCAACTATGTCACCTGGGAACAATGTGGTGTTGGTGAGATTACCCTCATTAATGACAGCGCTTCTTTTTTAGGTCTCTTGCCAAAGTTTTTAAGAGAATTTCTATCAAGATTTTTTTTTTTTTGCGTAGCAACAGCAGTAGAATATCTACAGCAGGTAAAGGAAACTACTCTGGTTAAAGATGGGCAACTAAAACACAGGATCACGGTCATGTTTACAGGTAAATAAAGGAACAAATATGAACTCTTAGATTATGAAACACATTCTGGTCTCCTGCAAGGAAGTTGAATGGACTGTATGATCTTCAACCACCTCACTTTCCGCTTCACAGCATTAAGGGCACGCTACTTTGGCATTGAATGTTGGCACTGTCCGTAAATGATGCAGCGCACAATGGTCCAATAAGAGCACATTAGTCAGTGATAGTGAGCTGCACAGACAAATCTTTATATACTTAAATATTATATACTATTTTGGAAATCGATACGTCGGAGGCTTGTTCTCCGAGGCACAATTATTTATATGTTCCCATTTCACAAACCTCGACAACAGAGTCATGATGACCAACAGCCACAGTCGATAAAAATGAGACATTAAAAAAGGATAAAAATGCCCAGGTTCACAAATACCAGAGCTTCTCTTTTAAGGCAAGCTTTTCCTTCTGTTCTTTTAGGTTGTTGCCTGACTTGGTCTCGGGTCACGCTGAGCTAAATCCCCAACGGTGAATTACAATTAACAGAACATACCACCCCAAACGCTCCGAACACACACACACACACACCCACCCACGCAATCACAACAAGCACTCGTTTCCTCGCCGCGTTCCGCCCTCCCGTTTTGGATCCGTATGTGGCCCGGCCTCATGCCTTTCATCGCCTCCGCTCTTCTCTGTGCCGCAGCATCGCCGAGGTGAATCCTCTGCTGCCAGGAAACAGAATAAAACAATGGAGTCAGTGAGACATAGCAGGGCTAATGGATTCACCGCCGCCTCTTCCCCACCTTCGCTTTTCATGTGCAAAAGTATTCATCGAGTCTTGATGGCGCCGGCCATGCATGACACTGATCCATTTAAATGGCCCAGAAAATGAAAAAATGAGAATCTTTCACACACCTGCAGAGTTGGCAGAAAACAATTCAGCAGCAACGTATTATTGAATCAGCATTTTTTATCTCAAGATGGTGCAAATGTTTGTTTACTGGTTTAATGCGTCCTGTAATGGCCCAGCTGAGCTTTTGGTGGATTTTTGCCGGTGACGTTTATATTCAGCATTGTATCCTTTACTGTCACACACAGACTCTCGTTTTACCCCACAACATCCGCCCGGCAAGTAAATAAAGAGCTGTTTCAGGGCCAAGCGGTTTTGTCGACTCCACAAAACAGAATTTTAACGACCAAGCAAAACTTTGTTCAGCGTATTTAAAATGAGGGGAAAACATCCTCTTATTCTGTGTACCAAAAATAAAAGTTTCTACAGAGTAAAGTTAAATTATGGATCAGGGCCAAGACAGAGTGCTGAAATCCTACTGTGTATTCAAACTGTATCTAGTTAGAAAACAAGGTTGAAGAGCTTTAAGAACAGAAGATGGCTGACCGTACAAGCTTGACTTCGCTGCTGTGTTTTGTTTTTTCAGCTTCAGTGTAGTGGTCAAGGCTGAGAGTTGTCTCTTTTTGGAACCTTTATTTTGGCCTTTATCAATTGTGGAGGATTGGTCTGTGGTTTCCGAATGAAAATGTAATTCAGGAACTTTCAAATTATATTTGAGGGGAAAATGGCTCCATTTTGTTGTGTTTTTCAGCCAAGTGGCTGGAGTGCCTGTTTCCTAAACACATTAAGTTTTCATAGAGTCCTCAAATGCCTAACCTAGTAAACAGCTATTGTAATGGAGATGTCTGCGATGATTTTTACAGCTTTCAGAAAAGGTCCAAAGCATATTTTTCATATAAAAACATCCACTGTGTTCAAAGGTTTGCTTTTATGCAGTGTGAATAAATTGCTTTTGCTTCCCTTGAGTTGAATATAAGCGGACACATTATTCAATTTGCCTGCTGTATAATGTTCATTGACTTAAAATACAGTCAGGCTGGTGGGGTAATTTGATAACTTGCCACCTATATCAAAAAATGGATATGTTGAATATTCTATTTTGTGTAGTTAAGCAGCAAAATATGCTTCAGCGGGCTATTTTCAGCTCAGGTAGCATTGTGGGTAAATTGGTTGGACACAGACGCTGTGTGGCCTCTCCGGTTCCTTGCTTTGCTTTGATGACACCGAAGATTAAATGGTTGCTGTTGGCTGAAATTCAAAGCTCTGCAGTTTGGGACTCTACAGGGTGTTGTGCACGCCTGCTGTATACGACACACTTTGCTGCTTTTAGCTAAATGTCTTCTTCTTGTGTTTCTAGGATTTGCCATAAGGCACACAGACTGTACTGCCCTGTCCGAGTATGAAGACGCATATTGTTTGGGCTGCGGAGTCCAGCGCATTTGATTTGACATGAAACAATAGGTTGAAGGTGGAGACTTTGATTTGAGAGCATTCAAAACCATGTTAGATGACCGGTTGAGGACTTGTACACTTTAGACCCCCAATTCTATCCGGTGGATCTGAGGTTGGGAGCGTGACGGTGCAGGAGGTCTGAGGGGGCTAGATTGTGAATGGCTTTATATAGAACAGTGGAACAGTAAGGAAACCAGGACCTCAATCCAATTGATGGTGTGATACGATAAGGGTTGACATTCCTACACCTGTTATTAAAGCTCATAGTACAATCAAAAGTGTACAATCAAAAAGGTGTCGCTACCTTGTGACTACACTACATGTAATGGGAATAATGAGTGAATATGTACGGAATGATGCTGGTCAACTTTTCAGAGGTTACTGTTGCTATATTCATACACATGTGTAGATGTTCTTTACTGACTAAATCAACGGCCTCTTCAGCAAATTGGAGCACAGTAAAAGTCATTAAAACTCAAATCACATGTTAGTCGCCATTAAGACTGGTTGATTGGGTTTCATTTGATTATGTTTCTGCCTATTAAAAGATCAATTCCTTGAAGTGGTAATTGGTAAATACAAGGTAAACATTTACATTATTTCTATATTTCATTGAGTCAGAACAAGACCTGCAAAAGCTGTGAAATGATTAATAAATGGGCAGTTGGCATTGTAAATGTATTAATGACCAGTTTTATTCCCGCCAGATATGCATGCATACGTCCACATCTGCCAGTGTGCAGCAACTTTGATCTGTTGTTAGAACCAGCGAATGACTGCGTGGTTTCAGATTATCATTCCCCTGTGCAACAATCCTGTGTCGCTGGTGCATTAGAAGTCACAAGAGTGGAACAAATGGCACAGTTTCCACAATCATTCTGAATTAATGAGTCACTCCTGCAAAGAAATGCAAATTTCCAAACGCTAGATTGCTTCCGAAAACAGGGGGGGGAAAAGAATTCTTTCAGCCATTTTAGAAAGACGCTGAACATGCCTTCCTCTGGTATTGCCCAGTGTCACAGAATGCTTCCCCTTCATAATGGAAGCCTTATTGGCTTTAGGCTGTCAGAGCAGGGGGTTAGAATGTGGAAAATCGACACAGTTTGGCTTCCATGCCATGCTGCAGTGTAATGAAGTTACGCAACTTCCTGTTTTTGCACTTTGCTATCATTGCATTGTTATGTGGGACATTCAGTCCCACAGAAGAGCCTTAAGAAGGTCAAATATTTTGTAGACAAAAACATTAACTCCATGGAATGAATTGTGTCGCTCTGATAAAGTGACAACAACTTATGAACTGGGGCCGTGTTAGAAAATCTGTCACTTGATTTCATGTCCTCCTTAGGTGCACTACACTGATTTTGGCTGTTAGACTTCCTGCATCTATCTGCTGGGACACAGCAGAATGTGGTCAGCCTCAACAAAATGTCTTCCTCCGCAGAGACAAAAACCATAAACGAGAAGGAAGAAAGCAAGAAGAGAGTCTGTTAAAAGCCAGAAGCGGATGACTTTGATGCTGAACTTTTTAGAGGCCGACCAGCCAGCGCCTCGTGCTTTCATTCCTTATTTATTACAGAGAATACTGCTGTGTCAGTGTGTGCATGCGTCTGTGAGAGATGACTCTGTTGTGCGATCGGAGCCCGAGCCGCTGTCGACTCCATGTCGGGCATCCAGATCTCAACAAGGACTTGGCCCGTACCCCAGAGATGCATGATGGGTGGGACAGAGATGTTTGATGTAAACTGTCACATCGCTCCGCTGGCGTTTGCCACATAATGCGCCACCAGTCGGGAAGAAACGAGCTCAGCCACTGTTACACGGGAGGAGCACTTTCACTCATGCGCTAATTAACCTTGAGCTGCCGTCCACTGTATAGCAACACAGCGGGTTTCCTTACCTGTGAATAATGACAAACCCGCCTAAAAAGGAAAGCCCCCCGACATGAAGCCCAGCATGCATTTGTGTAGTTAAAAAGCGCCGCACAAGCAGGTCGTCAGTCAGTAAAGCTGTGTGACCTTTTTTCTGGCTTGTGACGGCGGCAACGCCAGAAGCAGGAAACGATACGAGCGGGAAGGCAACTGTAAAATGTGTCATTGGCATTCGTCAACAAATCAGCGCACAGCACAGGATGGATCGCCAACGCGGGGTTCGTGGCCCTGCGTGACAGCAGAAGACAGAGGGCTCGTCCCCCTGTTTTTCTCAGCTGCATGTGTAGGAAACAACAGGTGGGCTTGTAGGTACAGCGTGTATCTGCATGTATGTATTGTACTGCACACTGGATACATGGTCTGAAGGGGTTCAGTACATATGAGTGTGTATGGGAGTGAACAATGCAGTCTTGCGGCGCATTTTCCCAGTTTTCCCAATGTTTGGCTTGCTCTTACGCTAGCGGATTATAGAAGATTTACATGCCACTGTAATAAGCAAGTCCTTCACCTTGGGACCTTTTTTAATCTTAATTAATTTCTGATAATTCCTCATTAACATTGCAGACATAAGGGCTCCATTGCCAAGAAACAACCATGCTAGACCACATGTAGCACAACACTGAGCCGCGACTCGACCCAAGAGACAAGAAAAACAAACGGTTTAACGAAAACTGAGATGCTTGTGAAAAACAGAGAGGAAGATGGTGTGTGTGTGTGTGTGTGTGTGTGTGTGTGTGTGTGTGTGTGTGTGTGTGTGTGTGTGTGCGCCGAACCGAAGAATGATACTGTGACGGGGACAGCGACAGAGTTTGACGTGACCTTGCAAACGTTCATTGGCGTTGAATGATTTGTCAACATGGGTTGGCGTTGTACATTCCCACCCAGAGCCCTCCGCTCCGTAGCAGGTAGTGACTAATGACTAATGCCTCTGCATGACATTATGGAATGGCGGTTTAAACAGAGAGAAAAGAAGAGGGAGAAAGAGACACCGGGGTTGATTAATAATTCATGCTCTGCAGATGATCTGTGAATAGCAGTGGTAAACAGGCCTTCATGGCTTTTAAATCAGCTATATTACACGTCTGCCTGGAAAGGAAAACGGCCGACGACTCCATTGTTGGTGCAATTTCCATTCAACTTGTTTGGTGGCTAGCAGAAAAAAAATGAGCAGCCTCATGAATGGGAAGCTCGACTTTGTTATAGTTGTTTGGAATGCCTTTTCGTATCTGTTGACGATATTGTAAGCGGTGCACCATTAGGCTCCAGAATCCCTCGCAGCTTACTCAATAACTCCCCTTTGATGATTGATAATGTGGAAAGAGGGCCGTGGCGTGACAGGCATCAATTTAGTGGTAATTGTATTGTTTTTTCATGAGGAAACCTCCATCAGAGAAGTAATATCTGGGAGAAATGAGTTTGCGCTGTGCGACACCGTACACATTATGTAGATGCGGCGGTGGATATCAAAAGGGATTGTGCAGCGCTCCGTCTCTCCTGTACTGTATTTCAGAGGCGGTTCATAAGCCGGCTAGCTTGTTTTTGATCATGCAACGAGGCAGGATTCAACATCCCGGCTGCCAAAATGGCCCCGCAGGCTGTTTTGTACTTGTATTTTTAGTTATTTTTAATTTGTGGTTGCAGCCCTCACCCCCCACCAACCACATTTCTCCTCCCTCTTTTTTCTTCTTCTTCTTTTTCTTCTCTCCGTAATAAGAACATGCCATGTGTGAATTTTTTATAATGTTATATAAGAAGCTCCGGCACCCCCAGAGACCCGTGTCCTGGTTCTGGTGTGTTCAAAACAAGCACACGAGAGGAAGAGAGCAGAAAAGAGAAAAGGGTGGGATGGAGGGGGGGGGGGGTAGAGAGGATTGCAGAAGGGGAAAGCAGCAGGAAGAGGAAAAAGCAGGTTGGAGGAAAGAGGAGAGGAGGGAAATATAAGAGAAGCAGGCGAGGAGAGAGGATTAAAGGAAAGCAGGAGAGAATGCATGCGGTAGAGGAGCCTGTGGGGGGAGATCTTCCTATTAAGAGGCATAGTGCTCGGCTCTCTGATCTCCGAGTTGCGTTGTGATGCCAGACAAGAATACTCTAGGGCGACAACCACTGCCACTAGAGAAACAGCTCCTCGGTGACTGATATACAAATACCGTGTGCATCTACAGCGAGGAGAGGAGAGAGGGTTGAAGGAGAGGAGAGAGGGTTGAAGCAGGAGGCGATAAGCCAGTATGCCGGTGCCATTGTATGGAAAAGCTTTTTTCAAAGTGCGATGGGGAACCTGCCAAGCGGTACGCAAACTTTTCTGTTTGCACTCAGATCTTTTGCAGGTTGAGCAAAGTAATATGCAATAGTTGATGTAACACTGAATCTATATACAACAAGAATACTGTGTGAAATATTCCTCTGTGAGGAATTTCCTCATGCATCCAGTATATAACTGAACTTTATGTTTGTGAGCCACGTAAACAGATTTACGTCTCCAGTAGGAACGGTAGCCTCACTTAAAGGCATCCTGTGTTACATTTTGGGGGGTCTATTTGCAGGAATGGAATTTAAAACTCCTAACTATGTTTTCATTAGTGTCTTTGTGACCTTAGAATGAGGCCTCCATACCTACAGAGGGAGCAGGTCCTTTTCACCCATTACAAAACACACAAATCAGCATAAACGAATATATTAGGATTAAACTAACATTTTATTTTCAGTTAAGAAATGAAACAATGAGCTCCACTCTATTTCTGCTGTTTTTTTATGATCTGCTCTCTGTCTGTCTATCTAACTATCCTTATTATTTCAATATGATATTTCAGATAGCGCTCTGACTGCCTGAGCAGAGATATAGAAGCCGTTCAGGATATAGATAGGGGAAATATGTTCTCCTTTCTTAGAATATATCCGCCTTCTTGACAGAAAGATTAAGCATCTTTGACAGCAGGGCTCTATTACCCAATATTGGGTTTTGGGCCAGCGCTGAGGGTAGATAAGTCATCTGACAAGGTATGATGACAAAGAGGCAGTTGGAATTTTTTCAGGTGTATTTCAGGGCCCAAGAGACCTGTCTTTTCCCCTTGGGTTGTAAATCTTCCCTCAGAAATATTTAATGTTTAAAGGCAGTTTCTGTTTTCCTGAAATGTTGCTTTTCTAAAACACAGCGAGCTGCACAATATCAGCACACTAGCCGCTGGAAATAGTGCTTCAAAGAGCAATAATTTAATGACCATCATTACGTATCAAAATGTATAGAAAGTAACGAAGACAGGATTTGATAAAATGGTGATCGCCTCGCCCCAGGGACCTGTTTATTTTATTATTTGCTAGCTGACATTATTATGATCATTATGTCCGTGCCGCCCGCATGATCCTCACATGATTGCCCTATTCCAGCTAATGAAGCTGGCTCCTGATACCTGTCACCCCGCCAAAACCTTGCCTCCACTTGATTGCCTCTGGCCCAAGTAATTTATTTGTTTATTTTCATTAACAGAAACATTAGGTTCCTTTTCTTACCGGATACGGCAAATACGTTAATGAACATGCCAGTTAAAATGAAGATGAAAGCACCAGTTAATTATCTCCTCCAACATTCCGCGAGACAGATTAATTCCAATAAAAAAAAAAAGAGAGAAGTCATTACCGTCGGCTCGACTTGTCAATGTGTTGATCTGAGGAGCTGTTTACAAGGTTCATAGGAGAAGAAATGCAGTTCAAACGCACCACAGGACCTCATTACAGTTATCAGACCCTAGTGGGGAACTTACTTGAGAAAAGAAAAATGGAAAGTTACTAAATATAAATTCAATAAAACTGTGATCGAACTCACTGAAAGTCCTCTGACCTGAGAATGTGACACCTGAACATTGGGTTACACTGAGCATTAGAATGGTGCTACTGTACCTAATAATGGAAATACTACCTCAAAATTGTACTTAAGTACATTACCTGTGTAAATACATACATCATGTTCACGGTAGCCATTTTTTGTTTTGTCCAAACCAGTTCGCAGTAAACTATGTATGCCAGGTAACTAGTTTCATGCTTAAAATAACAAGATAAACAAACCTAGTACTATTTATCACGTGATTTATTATTGTTGATGGTTTCCTAAATAGTGGAAGGCAGATAAAGTGGGGGGGGAGAAGACCTTTAGAGCGCTGACAGTCTCTAATCTGCATGTTTGCTGCTTTCATTAGAAGATCATCAAAGTGTAGAATTGATTGTTTAGTAGTCGCTCAGCGAGGGCCCGTATATTCAGAATCTGCAGGAAACTTTTGTTGTTAATCGAAAGGAAGTCGTGCACTGAGGATGTCTAAACAGAGTCTTGAAGTGTGTGTGTGTGTGTGTGTGTGTGTGTGTGTGTGTGTGTGTGTGTGTGTGTGTGTGTGTGTGTATTCACTTTGTCTATGTGTGTGGAGATTAGATTCTTAGGAAATGAAGGTCCTTCCAAGTCCATCTATAGTGCCTTCAGCCCCAGAGCCTCTCTGAAGCTCACATGTGCTTTATGACACACGTGTCTATATTACCCTAACCTGCTCCCTCAGATGAGCGGGCATGGCGAGCGCTAATGGAACACGTTGGCCTAAAATAGCCCGTTAATGACACGGCTTGTCTAATGGAGGGGATTGAGGGTGGCCAGAGGCTCATCTGCGATTGGTGGCTGAGGCAATCAGTTGATCCCAACCCCTCAACCACTCCTCATTTACCCCCTGCCTTCGTCCCGCCTTCCTTTCTGTCATCCCCACCCATACTGCTGGGAAGAGGGATGCACGGGGGAGGGAGGGTGACAGCGAAGGGTCCCCCCCCCCGATTACAATTCACGTATGCAGCCTTCCTTCCACTCTCACGGACCACTGAGAAAGAGGCGACTTGTTGGTCTGTTAGCGATCACCGGCTCAAACCTGGTCTCAGACAGACATGTGGGGGGGGGGGGAACCAATACCATGGATGGATAGGCCGATATGAAGAGCAGAGGAGGGCAACCTCGGTAATCGCTGTCCAGCCCGGTTAGTCATGGTCCTGGTAATCTCTGGTGACCTTGGCTGCTGCTGCTTTGCCGGCTGGATTTCCGCAGTGCCGCATTAATATTCACGCAGTTAGGAGACGGGCTCTCAGCCTGTCTGTGAGTCCGTCTCCGTCTATCCGCCTGTACACACACACACACACACACACACACACACACACACACACACACACACACACACACACACTCTGTCTCCCTCTCTCTCCGGCCATCGCTCTGCATTTGTGTCTCCCCTCTCCTTTTCCTTTTGTCTCTCCCCCTTTTCATCCATTACTGGCATCCATCGCTCTCAGCCATTCGGCTCACCTCTTCCCATACTGTCCATAAAAGAAGCGCAGACCTCGGAATTTATGTTGGCATCTCAATCGGGCTGGTGTCAGATTTTGGCAGGCTGAAGGGTTTTTAAGTTTATTTTTATGACATTTCTGCTTTATTAGATAATGTGCAGCCTAGCAAGATGACAGAGGGAGATGGATGCAGAAGAGCAGTGATAACTTTGCCCCAGTATTTTGTCAAACAACAAACTTTGGTATTTATTTTTCTTTTTGCCACATCGTTTCAAGGAAATCCTTGATTTGCTTGCTTCCCTTCAAAGGGAGGTCAGGGTTAGCTACTAAACACCCGCCCTGTGTCTTGCTCAAGGACACTGAAGCAGTGCTTAAGACTGGAGCTAAGAATAGTTTGGTTGAATTGCAGTCTTTTTTTCCTCACTATTCCTCATACTCTGTGGAAAAACACTGGCTGCTTTCTGACGAATGTGACTGGTTTCTGGCATAGTGGAGAAAAAAAAAGAAAGAAAGAAGACAGTGTCCCCCTTAAAATACTGACGCTGCATTTCATATTATAATTTCTTCTGCAGACAGAACAGGGAGGCGACAACACCACATTTAATTTGTGCTGACTTTAAAATCAAAGAGATTGACAGAAGAAACGGAACGACTGACATCTGAAGTGATCTTACAATTTTAATCCTCGAATTGATGAATTGGTAAAATACTTTGTCAGTGTAATTATGCTGAGTGAGTGTCTCCAAATCAGTTTTAAATAGATACAACACTTAACATTAGTGCTTGTCAAAGTCAAAACAATGGCTGCCTTTCTTCATCACATCAGACCTCTGTAGCCTTTTAATGGCAGGAGAAATCTAATTCAATTTCTTTATGGCATCCTCTTCATCTCAGCAGGAGATTCTAGTGTTTTCATAGCTCTCTTAAAGCCTGAAGCCTTTAACGTGTTCTTGTTTTTTGTCTAAAGTCCAACCAAGGGCACTGCCTCCTTGTTTTTTCTTGATTACTGGTAGAGGGGAAGCCAAGAGAGGATGAATGAGACAGAAGCAGATTAAAAAAGAAGAAAAAAAGGACTCTTCATATTGGCAGTGATATCTAAAAGGAGTAAAATGTGTTGGAGTTGCAATCCAGGTAGGCATACTTTACTATTGATGGCCTAACAGCAGAGCTGGTTCAGTTTGATTGATATACTGGAGCACCGGTCTTAGCATTTGATCAATATCAGAGGCAGTGCTTTGTATCCAGTGTAGCTACTGCACAGATATACTGTAGCTGGAGTTGTTTTACTCCAACCTCCGGCCCTTTCCAGCATCATCTGCTGAAGTAGCCTGGGGGGGGGGGTCCAAGTAGCTGAACTTTTTAATGTTGTGTCTTTACGAAGATTACTTTATCAGCAGCAGAAGGAAAGTGCAATGTCATTCTAGCACATTTCTTTCTGTGTGCACGCAGCTTTATTTCACAGCAAAGTAGGAGGAGGTTGATGTAACCATCTGGTATCCAACTTCCAATGCCAGGACGACAGCCTCGTCATTGTTGGTCCGCCTTCCTGTTCCAATGCCCTTACATTGTCAGGAAATTGGGAATAACTGCAGCGAGTGCAGCTTTTCTTTTTAACAATAAAGTGAATCTCCTTGATTGAACTGTGCAACATCCAAAAAGCTTCTATCAAGTTGTTGTACTCTTCAGTCAGTCACAGCCTGCAGACTGTGGGCACCTGAAGTGTTCACGTTTAATGACAAAACAAGGCCTTGAAATAAATATATGTATAAATAAATTATGTCATGCCTGACTTGATTGACATGCAAAATAAAAACTGTCATTATGAAATTGTGGCTCTGTTTGATAAGAATAGGTTTTGGTTAAAGGACATTTTTAAATTAATAATGACATTTTTCATAATAATGAGCCAAGTTGTAGAATTGAATTAGTCCACATTTCATAGATTTATTCATATAATGTATTTTTTGTGGTACTTGCTACGCCTGTCTGCCGTTATTCAAATTATTTAGCGCTGAAAGAGAGCGTTCTCTCACAGCAGAGCAGCCATGTTTCAACACATTCAACATGTAACAGCTGTTATTTAATATCTAGTGACAAAAGTGATGCTTAGATCATAGGATATTTGATGAGGATTTGATGTTGTGACCCTTTATACTATGGGCCTCATGTCATGTTAAAAATATTTTTATCAGCTTGTAAGACGCTCAAAGTGCTTCTAATGTTAAAATCACATTAATGTTAGCAGCTGTATCGCCTGCTTTGACGTTTACTTCTAAAGCAAACTGCATTAATGAATTTTAAATTAAGCTTTTTGGGAGTAGTTAAATACTCCTCGCCAACTCCCAAACCTTTAACTGCAGCTATAAACAACACGTAAAACAGCACATTTGAAAGGAAATATGTAAAAAATAGTATTGTTTACCTCTACTGTTGTTTTTTGGAAGCTGGTGACACCTTCAAAAGGCCTCCCTTCTCTTCATGCCCACATTCAACGGTTGCAGTGGGAGCACTTACCAAATGAGGGAGCCAGTCTGAACAGCTGAGGAACAATTGCATTAATCTAGTGTACTCAGCCACCTCTGCGGATAGTTTGTTTATATTGGATTACCCCATTGTTACCTTGCCCGAATCTGCGATTCTCGCTAACAAGCCCACCGAGTCTTTCACTGGAGGGCTTCAGATTATTTTTGAGTTTTGTTTTGCCGTTGTCAAGCTTGCTGAGTGAGTGCCACTAATTGGCCTTCATCCCCTTATTTATTTTGGTCGTACAAACATGGAATACAGCGTGCCGTCGCTGGTGTGTCAGTGAGTTGAATCTTAGCGCTTATTTCCCTCCCTGAAATTAGAATCACCTTTCCTTTCACCTTTTTATTACAGACGTACTTTCCGCAGCTTCCTGGTTTCCCCTCAGACGGTCATCCATCTAAAGCAGTGAACCCCGGATTAATTAATTATGTATATGCAAATGTGTGCTCGTAGTGCCAGGATTTTCATTTTCTTGGCTTTTTTCCCTTCTCTGCCACCTCTTTCCTTTTTTTTCCCCCCTTCTTCTACGGCAACTCCAGGTGGATTTATTGTAAATGCAATTTGCATAAAGGTTCTAATTCGCTGACACTGTGCATGAATACATTTTTTAAACTGCTGCGCACCTCAGCACCCACACCTTCAGTCCCAACCCCCCACTCCCCATGCATGAAGCACGGGTTTGGAGGGAAAAGACGTGGCGCAGCACATGCTAATGGAATCCTGCCTAAGCTTCTAATTGGAGCAGAATCGGATGGCTTACTTTGAATCAGGAAAATGAACTGCTTGTTATCAGCTAGTTGGCTGAGAGATAAGGGAATTACAGTTTGTGTGTTGAGGGAGTTGTTCTTTTATGTGTGGACTGAGTGGAACACATCACTGTTTGTGTGTGTGGCTTAAAGTATGCCTGCAATGTTACATAACTAAAAAGTAGCTCAAAATGACCAGATTGGGCTCATGTTCATCTCTTATTTAATTAGTTTCACAGTTTCTGTGTTTCTGACCTAAATACAAGCACTCCCTATTTGCAGTGTCTTAATATTATTCATTTAGAATTGGCATTATTTTGGTTTATTTAATGTTCTCTCAAAAGAAGACACAATTTATATTAAATTCATATTATATCTCACTCTATTGTATTTCACTGGCTTTAGGTCTGATATGCTCAGGCTATTTTGGAGAGATTTTTGAACAGTTTTCCAGACCAGCTTTTAATCATTCATTTTATGAAGGCTTGCAACTTGACGGGTGCAATAAATGACTCACTTGCCTCTGTAGATTTACAGTCTGAATAAGTGAGTGTTTGATTTGCAGGTAATTTGAGCTGTAATGTCAGGAGAACCTCCTCTCAAAGGTAAAACTGTTTTAAAAAGGCTCGTTTGGAGACCGTTAGTCCTCTTCAGTCTGCAGAGGAAATTGGAAATGATTGACTTGTGTCTGTGCATGTCTGCCAACAGCCTGCATTCACCATCAATTAGTGTTCTGCATTTTTCCCCTCAACCCCCGATTCCCGTCACTCTGCTGCCCTCGTCGTGGATAACTCTCGGCCTGAGGAGGCAGCAGACAGTAACGCTCCTCCACACAAGACGTGCCGACAGCTTGTTTTTCCTTCCAGACCGAAGTTAACACTTTCCTCTCCAGATTCCTCCCACTGCCATATACAGTAGGCACCCCGCACCAGCCAATAGGAGTCGCTAGCGTAGCCACATGGACACGATCCGTCGTTGGCTTCCCAACTGCAAACGTTCCAAATTGTGTCCAAATTTGAGAGAACTTTGTCAGTGCTACAGCACTAAATGAAACCAATTTATTTGATTAGAGTATCAATACAATGTTGGTCGAATATGAACACATTCATTCATATACATGTTACAGTAATTGAAATGATCTCAAAGCTCAGGTTGTCTTCTTCTTTTTTTCTGTTTTTAGAGAAAACATTTTGTCACTTAGCACTTTGTTAGGTAATGTCTGTACGGAGTAATTGTTGGCCAAGATGGGAAGCTTTGTAGTGAAAATGCTGCAACGCTGTCAATGATGAGTTAACTCGACCCTGGCTATTTATTTTCTGATTGCAGCTTTGATCCGTTTTATGGAGCTCTGATCTGATGAATAATGTAAAACCCGACCCTGGTCCAACTTTGTATGGGAATAACAAGCCATGAATAGATTAATTTTAATACTGCGTTCGTTCCGTGTGACGACCGGGGTATTACTCACCCTCTTGGGCTGTGAGACCGTGCTGTCCCATCCTAAAAGCCAGAAATACCACCTCTGGTGCAGAAGTAGGAAATAAACCGGCATCGGCATTTTTCGGGAAACGTCGCAGCCAGCTGTCCTCACTTCCCCATGTCACTGGCTCAACACTGTCACAGAGAATGAGTGCAGTGCATCATATTATCTACTTTGTAATTGAATTGTAGCGGGAGGTAGGTTGGTAATCAGTGTACACCAGGTAGTTTTTGTTCCAGTGTTTGACAGTAATGTCCTCTAATGGGAAGCTCTGGCTCTACTCCTGTTCCAGGCCACTAGGTTTCCCTGGATCCCTGGCTGCCTGTCTGACTGACTGTAGTGTGTGTGTGTGTGTGTGTGTGTGTGTGTGTGTGTGTGTGTCATTGTGCATATTGAATGTAAGTATGTGTGTGTGTAGCTGGCAGAAATGCTTCATTCTGCATCTCCCCTGCCTCCCTCTGAATTCCTTTCAATATTCCTGAACTATTTTTTTTTCATATACTTGACCTTGAAAGCGTATCTCTCGAGGTGCCCGGTCTCCCTCCACTTCTGCTGAATTGCTGCCGATGGCCGACGGCGAAGTGCTTTGCAGCACCGACGCCCTTACCCGTGTTGCTTTTTGGGGGACCCTTCTGTCCTTGCTGATCTGCAGCTCAAATCATTTCTCATACTCTTCTTCCTCTCTCTTTGAACTGCCAGCACAACATCCCCCTCACACTCTTCTGTACTAGAACTGAATAGCTTGGAGATAGGCGAAGGTTGATACAGAGACAGAGGAGAGAGAGGCCAGTACAAAAGCACTATGCTAGTTAACACTGTGTGGGGGGGAAATGCGAGGCATAAAATAAGGTCAGAGTTGACGTATGAGAGCTGACACCAGCGCCCATCAGGACGCCTGCTGCTTGCTTTGTTACATATTCTAGCCATCTTATCACTTCACAGACGGCTGGCGCACAGGCTGATATGACAAGGCTCTCTATCCATCTGGGCACGCTCTATTTTCACCAACGCTCAGTTTTGCGGGGGGGGGGGGGGCACCGGAGCACACCGCCCAAATGGCGTGTCGGTGTCTGTAGTGGACCGGCGAGGGTCTGAGTCACCGGCTTTGCGCACACCCACACCGCCATGATACAGCACCGAACAACAGGCCGGCGGAGGCAGCGCGGATCGTGTGGCCTGTTCTCGCTGTGTGTTTTGCACCTGTGTGGGCGGGTGAGAGAGTGTGGGAAAACGTCTTATCCGCTCTCTTGTCCTATGTGCGCAGTCATGTCTGCAATGCAGCACTCGGGTATTTCTTCTTTTCTTTTTTTTTTTTTCAGGAGTCAGTATTGTTTATGTTGTGTGTCCCGATGCCTCCCAAGGCTGTTTGTTAGATGAGAGGATTACTGGCGCTGTGGGGAACAGAAGGACGCTTTTCTGATTACATAGTGCTCTCTCTCTCTGGAGGAGACACCCCAGTCATAACGGGATCACTTTTACATCTGCTCCTTGTCAAATGTTCCCCGGAAATAGGCACGAGTTGAGAGTAAACATATGGACACAAGTCAATTTTCATAGTTTGATCGCCCAGGAGAATCAAAACGCCATTCGGGTGACATGATCGCCCCTTTACAAGTCAGAGTCGAAGTCATCACTGATTCACACGCCGAGAGGATCTAATAGGATGATAAGACACTTTGTTAGATGTGGACGTAGACTGGGGGTGATGGCTTTTTCTCTCAAATGAGTGCTATTGAGCATGGAAGGGAAAACAGGCCTCGCCACCATAATAGAGTCAAACAGGCTGATTCACAGACTGCTTTGAAGATAAATGTGCTTCTGTTTCTACTTCATATTTAGGTTAGGACTTTACTTACTATTCTGCATCCACTTAATGCACTGAATATATTAAAATTAGTGACACATTTATACTGCAGTTTTTTTTACCCGTTAAAGTAATATTTAGAGGAATATTGCAAATACAGAGTTTACGTTACAGGGATCGAGTTTATAACCACTCAATGGAAGCTTGTGCATTTCCCTTTTGTCTGGAAGGTCCACCCATTAATTAGTCCTTTCACAGGATGCGTTTTGCATTTCTTTTTTTTGAATACAACACCTACGCAGCAGACTTCTTTGCTTCTTGAAGCTCAGATGCTATGACTGTTGCTTCTTGTGACTGTAAAATAGAACGATGTCCTCGTCTGTTGCACTTCAGCCATTTAAGGACAACACACGGTCATGTTTTGGGAGTTCAAGCGAAATAATGTTGTAAACTTGCATGTGATGCAGAAAATTATTTTAAATGAGTGTGCACCAGTTTGTGGACAACATCGGAACATTTTTATGGTATGCTTAAATTGATTGATTGCCAAATTGATTTAAAAAAAAAAAGATAAAAATAAAAATGGATGATTGGTATCGGTTGACATGTTCTGCCTTCATAAACTGATCGTAAGAAACTGCTTCTGGTCCATCTCGTCTTACTCGTGTGTGTGTGTGTGTGTGTGTGTGTGTGTGTGTGTGTGTGTGTGTGTGTGTGTGTGTGTGTGTGTGTGTGTGTGTGTGTGTGTTTATTTTCTGCGCCCCTTTCCTTATTCTCTTCCCTGCAAGAGTCCATCCTGGTGAAGTTAGCCTTGTCCTCTTTCCCATCAGCTACCCTTCTGTGCTCCCTGTCCCCGTCAGCATTTAACCCGTGATTGGAGACAGCAGGCGCCGCTCTCTCTGGAGGCTGTGTCCAATCAGGGGAGCCGAATCTGATACGGAAGGGAGAAGCCGGGCAAGATTGCCGGCAATGTTTATTTTGCGATAGGAAGAAAAGCAGTTTCTTTGTTTTTTCTTCTTTTTTTTTTTGTCCCCAATCACATGAGTATTTGCATATAAATGACAGCCCAGTGTCTGTCAGGGAAGAGAGGGAGCTGGGGAGAGAGACAAATGAAGATGAAGTGTCATGAGAGTAAAGTGCAGGCGAGACGGGGAGCGAGAGAGATCTGTTTTATCTGCTTGTGAGGAACTCGGAGGAGGATGGGAGGTACAGTAAATGTCACTGCAGTCATGAAATAAGTTGGGAAGCTGGAGCCCCCCCGCCCCCCCCCCCCCCCCCCCCCCCCCGGCAACAACATCAATCTTTACATCTACATTCAATCTTTTTTTGTCTTCTGAATCCTGAAAACGTGACAAAATTATACTGAGGTAGAGTTCATCTTCTTTGGATTCAAAAGATGGCTTCAATATTTTGGGAAGCACACATTTGCTTTCATTCTTTCCAAAGGGGAAATGAGAAACTCAATAGTGATGGTCAGAGCCACTAAAATACAACCTGTTTCCTGTTACTCTGGAGCTGCAGTCAGGTTGCAGTTAGCCTAGCGTAGCATAAAGACTGGAAATAAGGAGGAACAGCTTGATTTGCTCCATCCGATGTGGAAAAAAAAGACTTACCCACGGCTATTTGGTGCTGAACAACAGTTTATCCATCTGTGCGGTTCTTTTGTGCAGTGTCTTCGACTTTAGCAGGTGAGGCTTTACACTGTCAGAGAGCACCGTATTTAGGTTCTAGTTTAGGTTAGTTAATCAGTTAGCATTAGAGGACTTGGTGGGCGTACGAATCCCACTATGGCGACGTTAGACCCGTCCTACTCCGCCTCTGATTGGCTGCGTTGGACTCCTCTAACATTTCCCCTTCTCTGCATTCCCCCTCTGTATATTCATAGACCACTGTAGTTTCCCAGGTGGTAATAGACTCTCCTCTATTTCAACATATTGAAAATAACTGGTCATTTTAGCATTTGCAGTTCCTTATAGCTGCAGTGCCATTACACCAACCGTATACAGCCTTAATTACCCTCCTACAATTTAGGAAATATATTTGTTTTTGTTTTCAGGCACAAGGCCAGAGTTGGCTTATTGTTCCAGAGGTCTTATGGTGTGTGTTTGCTTGTGTGTGTGTGTGTGTGTGTGTGTGTGTGTGTGTGTGTATATATATATATATATATATATATATATATATATATATATATATATATATATATATGTTGTGTGTGTGTTAACATACTCTCCCATGCAGGGCTGATTGCTTTGTTGGCTGATGACTCATTCTCTTTTTCGACCTGCTGGAGGTACTTCAATCATGCAGGTAATCTCCTCCTGTACGCCGGCAGCCGAGAGGTTACCTTTCCCACACATCAGAGCTATTTTCCTCTTAATTGAGACCCACTCTGCTGCGACAGCGTTCTCACAAGGTGGAAAATGGCAGGTCAAGATTCCGAGACATCTCTGTCCTCCCCTGCCTCCCTCCCTTGGCAGAAGTGGCTGTGAAGTTGATAAGTTTCTTTAGGGACCCTGGAGCCAGGCCAGCTAAGACACTGCACTCCATGAGGGCAAGTAAAGGTTGATGTTGAATCACCTCTCGGAATGAGTGTGTGTAGATGTGTGTACACATGCTTGTGTGTTTATCCAATCAGCCTGGGCGTAATGTATGCGTGTCTTTCTGATTGAATTACACTGGGGCCTTTATAGAGAAAAATGGTAGCGAACCATCTCCTTGAGTGCTTATGAGACGACAGACACTTTGTGGGAGTCTCCGTGGTGACGTGACTCAATCTGCATACAATTACCCCTCAGCAGACCTGTAACCCAATTTATGAGCTGATCACCTCCTCTCCAGAAGGAGCACATGCTGCTTCTCAAGTGCTAGTAAAATGGAGCAGGAACACGATGACGTAACATCTGTATAGCTTTACTGTGGTGCCCTTTAAACTAGAAATACATCATAGTTTTTTTTTTTTTTTTTGTGCATGTTTACTATCATCTTGGTCGCATCTGTGTCTTTTCAGCAGTCGGTTGCATACGAGATTATTTTTCATGAATATATTTTACAATGCAGGCTCTATATATTCAATATGAAGACGCTCCACTAAAATAGGAAACCAGGTTCTATAAAACGATACGGATTATAATGCATTTTAAATTCAGAAAACAAAGTCCCTCGGTAAGTGGAAAATGACTTGAGGTCAGTTTCCAGTATGAACCATCTCAGTGAGGGTCAAATTAATATGATGAACATTGAATAATGGAGAACATTTTGAAAGTGTAATAAGCTTTAAGAATCAAAATACCTTTTTTTTTTATTTCCTTTGCCTTAACCTTGATTGTAATGTATGATTTGGCTACATTTGAGTTTAAACCTTGGGCGATGTTTTTTGCAAATACATTTAAACATGAAAAAAAAAATGCATCTAAGCAGCCAATTACCTTTGGCATGTTTTTCCTTCTTCATATAAATCACATTTTTGGCTTATTTCAAGAGGATGAAAGCCTTTTTATAAATGAGGCCCCGGTCTTTTACACAGTTGGACAAATGAGACAAACATGACAAACATAAAAACTAGGCAGGCCTGACAAATGGTTCTGTCTTTGTTTAATGGCGTGGTTAAATCGGGATATGGCTAAGACCCCATTTCGACGTGGTGTCAGTGAATGCGGCTCTATTAAATCCCGATTTCCATGCGGGGCGACGTGTAAACATTTGTTCTGTGATCATTTGGCAAAACAACTGACAGCTGACAGTTACCATTTTTTCCAGCTGACAAACAGAATTGTTTGGACCCGGGACGCTCTCAGGGACGGCGGCTGACTGTTTGCTTACGGGTCATGTGTAGCATAGCCGCAAACGCTGCTTATGCTTGATGGTCCAAGACGCGGAAAGAGCCGCCGGAGTTGTTATTCTCACAAAGCAGATTGGCCAATTCCCCCACCAATTGTGATCCAACAGAATGGAAATCTGGTGAGCTGGGAAATGTTAATCGAGTTCAATTAGGCTTTGTACCATGTTTGTTTCCTGCCAACAGATTAAGCGGAATCCCCACCCTCACTTACTGGAATGAACGATAACCCTCTGTCAAAATAAGAATCGGGCAATTTGAGGATAGGTGGAAGATAACGGACACTGGCGCTGGCAAGCTCCTCGTGACGGCATTAGAGATAAATACAGCCGGCCCTTTGAAACAGCTGGGCTGGAGTTCACCCTTAAAGGGAAATCAATTTAGGATTTTTGATGCTTGTATTGTTTTCTTTAACGTCTCAGAGAAACTGGGGATGCGTTCACAACCCAGAGCAGTAATCAAATGCCTTAGGGTGGTTTGAAAAGCATCCTTTATCCAATTTCACTGTTGAAAACACCCACTGTACACGTTGCATAATGTTTTCAGTTGTAATCAACCATTACACTTTTTTTTTATCACTTTTCACTCTTTTCATTTCTTTTCATCAGATGCATACTAATGTATGTGTTAAGTTATTTTGTCAAAAAATGTATGTGCCTCTAAACCAGCTTACATGATATGATGTATTGTACTAAAGTAGCAAATACCTGGTACTCAGACAACATCAAAGTAATGCGTTCTCATTCTTTGAGACATAGTTTCTTTAGTGAGAGAGAAAAATGTTCAGCTGTTAAAAAAAAAATGGAAAAAAAGAAGAGTGGACTGAGTGTTTATTTGTAGTGCTGATGGGAAAGCAATGGCTGGGCCATGCGGTGTGCTCTTCGGCTGTAATGCATTTACTGTGTTTCTTTCTCGGTCCAGTCTGTGCAGCCGAACTGTACGTTTTTATTTCTTCTCTGTGTGGGCGGACAGAGAATGCATATAGGTGTGCGGAGAACAGTGTAGTGGTCATCTAGTGGGGCGTATAGACACATAAAATACATTTCAATCTTAGTCCTAAGTATTCAGACTGTCAGTATTCAACTGTTTCCACTGGACTTGATAAACTCTGCAGTAACAAAACCAATTGTTTTCAGAGTACTGTATGTGTGCATGTACACCTCAGAGGCTCATCACAAAGATTACTCCACGCACACTTTTGCCAAACCAATCGTGTCTTCTGTTTGAGGCGCCGTCTGCTCGCGTGACCTTCTCCGCTCCCCTGCTGTTTCCAGAGGTGGTGTGCGTGAAACCCTCACACTCCGAAATTAGGAAACATGATTAGAAGTGAGACCATCTTGGCTGTGGCTGTCTTACCTTAAGCCTCCAAGTTATTATCGTCCACAAACTAATTAGCAAAGTTCTTGATAAGCGAGGGTAGACCCCTGTGTTGCCATGGCAACAGTTCGACCTAATCACAATGAAAGGAATGTGGCGTCGGGCGGCTCGCAGAGCACACGCAGCCTTCTTAAGCGTTTGCGTTTGCTTAATTTTGCTTCTAGGTATTCACTCTTCCCTCTGGTTTGTTCAATTTAGGTTGTTTTTTTCACCGTCTTGCTCGTGGGAGGGACCCACTTACTCGAGGAAATCAAAAGGAGGTTTCAAGGTTGGCGGCAAAGCGTTGCATCGGAACGCAGTGTTCTCATGAAATGAAGACAGCGACTTATTGTTGCTGATTTAGGATCATGTCGGATCAGGAAAGGTGCTGAT
Source organism: Cebidichthys violaceus (assembly GCF_023349555.1). NCBI lineage: Eukaryota > Metazoa > Chordata > Actinopteri > Perciformes > Stichaeidae > Cebidichthys > Cebidichthys violaceus. The sequence continues at coordinate 4,189,818 of NW_027176417.1, read as the reverse complement.
TTTGCACTGCTGCTACCAGTAGAATGAGCACATTACAGGGCTGATAGCACATCTGGACATTTAAAGGCAACGTTCAATAGCTGTTCATGTCTAATCGTTAGTGACTTCCAGGACCACTTTATGATAAAGTGCTGTATTTTATGTTTTTTTTCTCTAACCTGCTCTTCGGTTAAACTGTTATCCTATATTTCCCAGGAAGCCTTTCAACACGTTTTTATATGCTGGCTCCATGCATGCAGTGTGGTAATTTGAATATTAATGGAGTAATACTAATTATGTAAACTCTGCACTGCTTGGTTCTCTGACTCTGATGGTTTGACACCAAAATATGTCACTGCAAGATTTTTGGTAACTGATAGCTTTTCCTTTTTCCCCTCTTTTCTGCGGGCCCTAAAACATCCACCAGTGTTGCTGCTGCCGCTCCCAGCGTGACCCGTACCGCACCACACAGTACAGCACAATGACATGAATCAGCATGATTTAATCAATTCCCCGCCAACATCCCTCCCCCGGTTACCCCCCAACGACTCCCGCACGCACTGCACCTCGCTGATTGGTGCCCGAGTTGCTTCTTTGGTAAATAAAACATTTATAGAGGCTCAATTAGCGAAGCCTGTTGAGTCTTCGGCAGCTGTGCTTGCCAGCTGTTTTTTAAAGGAAGAGCGATGCAGCGAGGTGAGGCGAGAGAAAAGAGGATGTCAGGCACAGGAAGGGAAAAAATGGATCAGGCAAGAGCAGGCAGACAGCTTGTTTTTGAGTTGGTGTGGGCCCAGTTTGTCTCTTAAATATACAACCCAGTAAAAGAGCAGAGAGAAATAAGCTTCTTGATCAAAGTTTATCTGGAGGAAAAGTGGGCAAAAGTATCTCCTCTGCAAACTCAGTAGCTTTTATCTGATTCCTAAGATATTGTTAATGAATGATGTCGTTTTAATTTAGACTCTATTGTAAAGTTGTCATTCCTACGGGATTTCAATATGGAGATCCTGCAGCGGGAATTGATCTGATCTACTTTACTCATTTACTGTCAATGTAATAGTTGGTTTGTTTTTCAATTCATCATTTATTTACCCAAAGATGGAAAAAAGCCTGAGGATCAAAACCACCGCTTTGCCTGCTGTGCATGGATAATGCAGTATTATTTGATCTTGGTGGGCTTCATTAGTTATCTTACCGTTGCTCTGCCCTGACATATGCAGCGGCACAATATGAGATGAGCTACTTTTCTTTCCATTTATATCACTTAAAACATCCTTTGAGACCTGAGGACAGTCTGAAAGGGTCTGCAGATTCACTGCAGCGTGGACGAGTGCCATCACTGCCATTTAAACCTATATTGGCGGTGGCTTATACACAGTTTGTTGCCAGTATACTCAATTTATGTATGAGATGGTGACACACGAGTCGAGCAGGGAAGAATGAATGAATGCAGCGATAGATTTGTTGAGAGTTCAGTTTAACATTGGAAGGATGTTTGTAATGAAACACTACACTAACATATCTACACGTCATAAGGATGCCTGCTTGCTCGCTCTCTTTTCAATTAGCCACACGTAGGAAGTCATAAGTTAAGGTCTGTATCATTACTAATAGCCTCCTTCAGTTTGTGTGTTCTTGTGAAAAACAAAAAGGAGACACCGTGCCTCAGTGCTGCATGGAGGGAAAAAAGGATCTTGATTGATAGTGATACAAGGATTGCTGGCAAAGCACATGAACAGACAGACTGATGCCAGCACTGAAAGTGGTCTTGTCTTGGTTGCCGCATACCCTTTTCATGATTACAAATAGCCTCTGCTTGGCTTGGTGATGATGTGCATTGGCTCAAAAAAAACAAAAAACCTTTCATAGTAACTCCTGCTTAATTCTCCTGTCCTCTGTCCTTTTCTTTCAGTGGAAGGCTGCACGGATTGGTCAGTGGACTACCTGAAATACAAGGTGCTTCTGGGGGAACCTGTACGGATTAAGTGCGCTTTGTTCTATGGATATATCCGGGCCAACTACACCCATGCGCAGAGCGCAGGACTTAGCCTTATGTGGTACAAAAGTGCAGGACACGGGGACTTCGAGGAACCCATCAGTTTTGACGGCACAAGGATGAGCAAAGAGGAGGATGCCATATGGTTTCGACCAGCAGAGTTGGACGATGTGGGGTACTATTCCTGCGTATTAAGGTAAGTTCCTTCAGCACCTCGAGACACACACAACGTTTACTGCTCTCTCCATTTCTATCCAATGTAAATTGCTGCGTATATTGCTTTTCCTTGAACTGGAGGAAGCATTCATGAGGAAGTCTTCCACCATTTTGGACTTGTTTTGCCGGCAGTGTGACAGTAATATAGTTGGGGTAAATAACATTTTGTGGAACCCTGTGGGCACAAGTAGAGCTATTTCAAGTCCTGCCCTGGCGATATCTAATGTAGTGTCTCATCTCTGGCCAAAAGAGCACTGGTCGTTGGTCCACAGTGCATCTTCTAACAGTATGAGGCCCCTTTGCTTCACTTTATATGCTAAATTATTTCTTTATCCTCCTCTGGGGGACAATAAGCCATTAGGTGCAATTGGTAAATCCATAACTCTCGGGCCTTCACAAGTCCTCCTTTCTGAAAATGTGAAAGAGCAAGGAGTGAGATGAAAGAGAATGGACAGTAATAAAGCACAAGAAGACTGAGGATAGCGAAACGGCATCTAAGATATATATATATATATATATAAAAAAAAAGAAATGGGCAGGATTTGTGCTATCTTCCCTTTCCACTTGCCTGATGGTGGAGGTAGACAATTGTTTGATTTATGAGCTCTATAATGTGGTGAAATTCCTGGCTTCCTAGCTCATATTGGCAGAAGTTTTCATTAGCGTGTAGGTTGTCTGTGGCAAGGACAAGGGGAACTTTGAAACACCTCTTCCTGAAAGGTAGGCGCCAAATCCTTTTTAGAATTCAGAAAAACCCACACAAACATGCATACTTCAATCAAAACACAAATGATTTAGGACATTTGTTACACTGACAAACAAAACAGGAGAATAATGTACTCTTGAGCAGTTGCACTCAGCACAGGCTTCCTTGTGTTTCACAAGCTCAATTCTAAGAGGTTTTGGCCATTACTATTCATCACCATCAGCACGCTCCCCTTTGCCGCCGCGGCCGTCGTGAATGGAAGCGGGCAGCACCAATCCAACAGTCCCCTATTCAGAGGCATTGGCAGCGTTTTCTGGAGGTAGACAATCAGTCAGCTCAGAGTTATTGTGTAATCACGCAGAAAGTAGAGCCATGAGATTTGATTTGGAGTCGTGTTGCTTTGTTGCCATTCTCTGCCATTCAGGACCGAGTTAAGGGGCAACACTTGCCCATCGTGGAGGGAAATAACAATAGTTGTGAATGCAGAGCACTTTTCCATCGCACAGGATTTCTCTCCACAGGCATTTCTTCAGACTATTGTTGTCTGTGGTTGCTTTCTCCGGGCTTTAAGTCAGCACAAGGAAGTTCACTTTTTACAGTTTGTTCAACTCTTAATATTTGCCACTCAAATGGAATATTTACGACTCTGACCTTTATGGACAATGCCAGCACTGATGCTACAATCAGCTCCTCTGATTTTCCGTGTTAATCAGAGCTTCCGACTCACTTGGGGGGAACACATGATACACTGATAAGCTCCGGTACAGTAAGACCATGTCAGGAAGGGGATATTCCGACGTGTGATTGTATGTAGAAAAAACACCATGTTTACCTTCACTAATTATCATTTAATTGGGAAATAGTCAACCCAAGATTACATTACATTACATTACATTTAATAATCCACTTAATAATAATTAAAAAAACTGCATTAATGCTTGATAAAATAATTGTCGGCGTTAACTTGCCCATATATATATATATATATATATATATATATATATATATATATATATATATATATATATATATATATAGAAGGTACAGGGCATTCTCTCTGTATTGGCTCATTAGTCAGCTCTACTCAGCGACATATGGTGGCTTTTAATAGTGGGTTTGTTTAAAAGGCTGGGGAGGTTAGGTTATTGCTGTGTGTGTGTGTGTGTGTGTGTGTGTTGGTGTGTGTGAGTGTGTGTGAGTCACATGTTTAGTTCAATGCAGCTTTCTGAAGTGCACAGCAATGCATTAGACTTGACCACTTGGGACCATCAAATTACAATGATTTATAGTCCTGTATTAGCATGTGAGTTCTGGTGCCACAATAATAAGGCCATGGCTCAATCCAGATGACTGACAGTGCAGCGGTTTAAGGGAAGTAGGCTTTTGATTGCTTTCCCATACTGCATATCAACTAAAGCTGAATCCATATATGGTGGAACACGTCTGGAAATATCCCCCATATAACATATATCTCACATGATATTTTTCAAAGGGGGAAAGGTTAACGAGACGTCTCCAAAGTACATTTGCGGTAATAACTTGGAACTATTGCAATTAAAGCCACTGACCTTAAATGGCTACAGTACCACGTTTGCCACCACATTTGCTTCCGTCACGTTCCCCTCATTCCTTCGCTCGAACGTTGACAACGTGTTAAAAATTGCAGGAACGGGTTCATCCAATTTTTACAAGCACATAGCAGCGCTGTTGTGCAGACGTGACTCATTTCAATTCCCCGTCGCCGCGGCCAAGTCAGAGGATTGCTCTTCTCTTTTGTCTCAGCGGCGCGGCTCCTATAGATGATCAGCGCTTGCATATGTTAACACATCACATTCGGATTAGGCTCTTGGCAGTGTGTTTTACTTGAGGATCCTCACCCTTTTGAAACATGAAGGGATCGAGGGAATTAGAGCGCTCAGCGGTGGAACGAATGAATCACAGCACAACAATAAATCTTCTCTCACTGGATGCATTTCATACTTGAGCATGTTATAACAATTCATTCCCAGCTACTATGCTCCCATGATGTTATTGTCTCAAAGCAAGTGTTGGTAGTGTGACCAGGAATGTTTGTCCTCAGACAACATCGAGACATGATCTTTTTACTGTGCATTGTTTTAGTAATTGTCATCAGTTACCATTTTTCTTTTACCGTTGAAGAATCAGGGTGGTAAAGTGAGGATTAAAGCCAGACAATGCTTTTATATTCTTCTCTAATCAATCGCCAGTGGAATAATATTATGATATGAACATTTGGGTTTCTTTGTCATCTATTTGGAAATCCAGAGAAAAAGAAAATGCGTCTCCCACACAGCTACGTTACTGGTTTTATTTATTTCGACAGCTTATTCAACCTTTTCCCTATACACATTCAAAACTAATTGTAATATTTCTTATTGATTATGCATCACTGTCTTGAAAGCAGCAGGGGATGTGTTAGAGTCTGATTTTATTGAGCGGGGCTGGATGAAAATGTATGCAGGTGGGAAATGTGGAGCGTTAGTCAGCCTCGTTTATCATTTCAATACCTTCATCTTTTCTATGATATTTTTAGAATATTCCTATAGGGGAAAGGCAAACATATCTGGTTGGTTTGATGGGTGACGTTGCCAAACATCCTTTTTAATTTTTTCTTGTAATTTCTAATGTCGCTATAATATTTTAAACCGCTCCTACAGGCGCTCCTCCCGCCTCTCGTTTATTCAAAGACTCTTTGCATTGAAGGTGTCCATTGAACGGTTCTCCGGATATGCAAACACACACACACACACACACACACACACACACACACACACACACACACACACACACACACACACACACATGCTTGCTTTATGGTTCGATACTGAGGCAGTGTTTTTTTTTTTTACTTTCATCACATCCTCGGGTAAAATACTTTCCGTTGTAGCTACTCAACCGTGAGATTATGACGTGATCCTCATATGGCATCAGTAATATGTCCTGTCCTCAGGCTCTCCAGATACCGGGGATGAGATTTGTCTGCCAGCTGTCTGTCACAGGCGTTGTTGCACTGGGCAAAGCTTAACAGTGTAGGCAGAATATTCATAATACACCCACATCAGCACGGCCACAGCCAGTGAACACACTCTGCTGCGGCGCTATTGGCCACTCCTGCCAGTTTACCGCCTTCGAGGCCAGTGTGTTACCGTCGAATGCAGAATTGTGTTGTCCCGAATTAATGATTCCAAGCGAATCGTAATTGAGTTGTTTAATTATCTGTTTTACACAGTTAGTCCAGTATAATGCATAGATGACAGCAAAACACAGCCCGTTGCACTTAACAACCATTTGCCTTATCGTGATAAGTATCTATTGAAAAAATATCCATATTAATATAATGTCTTATCATATCACCCAGGCCTTGTGAGGATTGAGGTTCAAGGAGCTGTGTTATTCTATCCAAGTCTATTATTACTGCCAGCCATGTGAAGTATAATATAAATTTGCTTTGTGAGCAGCTTGGTCATGTGGCATAATATAGATGATGACAGAGACACATCTGCACTGGGGGGGAAAACAACACAAACATGTTTATAAGTTTTGCCGTGAGCAAAGTTTTAAGTCTGAAAAGCAGCTGGGGGATTGTGCTCACAGTGCAGATAAACACAATTCTTTCCAATTCAAATCATCTCGTTTCAAGTGCTTTCTCAATCAAGAGGCATGTTTTTTAAAGTGTTTGAGTGAGCTTCCCTTTTTGCTCAAGACTTATTGTGAAATAGAGCTAAAACAAAAATTAGTAAAAGGCAATATAGTTCATTCGTTTCACCGTGTGACATCATGTCCTGTGATGTTACACTTCTGGCCTTCCTGGCTCTCTTAACATACACACACACACACACACACACACACACACACACACACACACACACACACACATACAGCACAGTGTGTGGCCACGCTTGTCACATCTTTGTGTATTTTGCTCAGCTGCACTTAAGTGTGTCAGAGGGCATCGTTGTACTAGAGCGCACACACACACACACACACACACACACACACACACACACACAACATGTCAGTTCTCTGCTCCCCTGAGACTAGCTGCCACTGACATGAACTTAATGTGCCTCCAATTTGTATGTAAAAGCAGGCCAACTTGACACAACATTCTGAGCATGTCTGCATGTCTCTTCGGCTCATACACACACACACACACACACACACACACACACACACACACACAGATCTACATGCATTATGGACATATGATGAGGGACCGCTCACACCACATACAGTATATAGGAGTGGAAGGGAGCAGATGAGCAGCGCTGTGTGTCAAATCAAGGATGTTCAGATGTTGTGCCCGGAGGAGGTCCGTCGTACGCAGAGTGAAAACATCTGCAGTGGCTGAGTGTGTCACTTAGTGTCGACTGACTGAAAACACACACACACACACACACACACACACACACACACACACACACACACACACACACACAGGCCATCCTGGTACATGGAGAATACCACTAACTCACGAGCATTGCTGCAAGTGTCTCTGTAAGCCTATTAGCATGACAAAGTTGCTAATTCCTGCTTTTTCATACCTCGCTGACAGCAGACACAGATCAACATGAAGTAGATGTCAGGAAACGGTTCACCAGTAATCTCAAAGTGTGTGATTTGGATTTGTATCTACAATAGAAGGATGAGTGTATTTGATAGTTTGGGGTTAGATAAAATCATTTGTGTGTTCAGTTATGCAATTTTTTTTATCTTTGACTTTATCTCAATATGTTTGAAACTACAATCAATACCGTCAATGCCATTTTTTAATATTCTTTTTAACTAGAAGAAAATAGAGAGCAAAGGCTAAAATGCTGCCGTGTGCTGAAAGTGAGCGGGCATTATTTTATTATCCGGTTCATCCTGGTGTCAGTGCAGACAGCCTCTGCTCACCTTGCATTCACCTCAATCTCACAGAGTTCAATCACTTCCAGCTCTCTGCAGAGTTTAAAGTCTACGCTGCCTGTCTCTCTCTCTCCATCCACACTCTCTTCACTATGAAACATGTTTTCTCCGTCGCGTTGCCTTCTATGCTCAGATGCCGCATAAATTAGCAGGGCAAATTGACTTATTTGATATAAACATATGCACAATTCTGTGCTCTAGGATTGCTTAGCAATGCCACTCAGATCACCTTCCATGTATGTCAAAAAGCTGTGTGTGTGTGTGTGTGTGTGTGTGTGTGTGTGTGTGTGTGTGTGTGTGTGTGTGTGTGTGTGTGTGTGTGTGGGGTCTCCGGTCCTTGTAGGTTTCAGTAATCTCTTAAGTATTTCCACAGCTTTACATCGGCTTTGTGGAATCTTTAATTGTTCACTCATGGACTGTTCGCTGCCCGTTGTCAGTGTGCAAAACCATGTCAAATCAACACGCGTTCCCTTTCATTCACAAACTGTAGCAGCGGCCACCACCGACCTCAGCATGCGTCATACGTGGTCAAACGAATGCCACAGCGCATCGATCGGCGCGGGAAGTGCAGGGATTACAGTGTCAGATTAAGGACAGATGTAGCAGCGCAGAGGGGATCCCACTTCTTGGCGGGTAGCTAATGTTTCACCTTTAACCCTGTTTGGCAAGCTGCCACTGTCCCGGGCTTATTAATGGGTTTCCTGCATGTCCTGCAATGCCTGGGCTGTCACCAGCAAAGCGATAACAAAGGAGTGGGTGTGCATTTGTGTGTGTGTGTGTGTGTGTGTGTGTGTGTGTGTGTGTGTGTGTGTGTGTGTGTGTGTGTGTGTGTGTGTGTGTGTGTGTGTGTGTGTGTGTGTGTGTGTGTGTGTGTGTGTGTGTGTGTGCGCGCGCGCTGGTCCTTTTGCTCATTTAAGCTTGAATGGCCGCTGTCGGTGCACCTCACCTGGCACATGTGCACGTACCCCGTACACACCACGGAGTCGCATGGAGAGCACACATCCCAGCCGTCCCAGACCGCAGCCATGTTGACTCTGTTAGTATTGGTGGGCAGGAGTGGCTGGTGATCTCTCAGGGAAGTGACAGTCAGAATGGGCCGTCTGGAACACTCTGTCATTCAGCCCGAGTCAGGGCCTGTCCAATTGATCCAGCCCAGCTGTCAAAGCCAATGAGAGACGCTAGACTAAGGAGCAGCAGGGATGGTTTGTGCTGCCAGGGATTATGGATGATGTATAATACAAGGATGGTGTTTGTGTTATAAGCTACCTGGCAGGAGACAATCGGTTAGCTGTGGCTCTGTGGAATAGCTTCACCGAGGAGGGCTCTAACAATGATGGATGTTTATTAATGGCGTTTTGTTTTTAAATGCTCTGTGGTGCAGCGGCACATATGGAGGAGGTTTTGAAGGCGCAATGGAATTAACAGTTTATTTTCCAATCCAATAATCTTTCCAAAGCAACTTGTCTCTTTATTTCTAGAATTTAGTCTCTTTAATAATTTGGAAGATGTGACAGATGTCACTAGATTGTATCTATTTGTGCAGAGAGATTTGTTTCTTGGCCAGCTTCCCCCTTGTGAAATACTAAGACACGAGAAGTCAAATTGACATTTAAACTGCTTGATGACAGAGGGAAATTCAGGGGATCACCAAAGTCTTTGGGAAACATTGAAAGAGCCATTAATGTCTGTACCCAATTGTATTCCACTCCATCAAGAGACTGTGGAGATATTTCAATGGATAATTGACAATTTTGATTATGCTTTAGAGTGAAATTCATGGGATCAGGTTATAAGAATCGGTTCCCTGGGGATTTAACAGAATTTCCTGAAAATCCATCCAATATCTGTTGAAATAATGAGGACCAAAGTGGTGTCCCGACCATCCCTAGAGCTCGACTAACAGCGGGGCGAACAAACCGTGCACTACGGTACCGTGGTGTGTTTTATGTATCTGGAAGCAGTGATTGCTGTGATTGCCATAATGGCTGAACAGAAGCTACATAAACAATGACTAATGGGAGAAAAGAGCATCTTCCACAAACTACTTTCAGAGGTCACAAGAGAGTTGGTGCCAAATCTCCGGCAGCAGTTATTCAAAGTGCCCAGGTGGGTTTTTCGTTAATTGTTGTGATATGGATCGGCCAAGCGACTTCATTCACCAGCCAGAGGTTATTGATGACGGTCCCCTGTATTCAGTATTCTGTCCACCTGTATAGTGAGACTGCCCTGTCGACACAGTGGTTGGACGGCCTTGTAGTTGGCTCTATATATGGGCTAGCATAGGTGGTTTTTCCAGCAGCCATTGTCTGATGATGTATGGGCTGCTGTTTGGGCTTTATTCAGCCGCGTGATGTGGCAGTGTGAACTGGGATAGATATTCACCGCGGACGTCGGATGTTACAATGGCAGTGTAGAAGAGGAGCGAGGCCAGCTGCTGGATAGTAATAGACATCTAGCACGCAAATGGAACTAAAGAATAATCATGGAAATCATTTCCTTTCTTCCATTTCCCCTATTCAAACTCTTTCATTATGGAAATATTCTGGTGTTATGGATATGATAAGCTTGAAAATAGCAGATAAATAGTTCTCCATGTCTGCATACTGGTATATAAGTATCATCATGCATGTGCTTTTATCTAATGGACTGGATTCATATTCATTTCAATAGCAAACCTCATGTTCCTGCGTATATTCATAGACGCCAGCATGTATTACTTATAATATGTACCCTGATGCGTTTACCCAACCCTTAATGCTTCTTCCTTTTAGAGGCAGAAAACCTGATTACAGTGAACAGCATGCACCGTGCTATATAGAGCAGCATATATCTACAGTCTGATTTTGTTTCATTTCTTCTTTTCATTTCATTTCTCTGGCAGCTGCTGTGTATTTAAGGCCTCCTCCATACCATTATCATTCAGCCATGAACGTCTGCTTTAAATGTAGCGGCTCCACTGTTTCTGTTAACGCGGACATTTCAGCGTCTCAATGAACCTCTTTCTGCACATGTTCGAAATGCTGTGAAGGAGCGATTCAGTTCCCTGACGTTGATCGTTACTTCTCATATTATGAAAAACCTCATGGGCTTGTACTGTCAACATGAGAAAGACACAGCATTAACTTATTCAAAGTAAAAGATCAACATTAGTATTGCCGTACGTGTTTATTAGTAACCTCATTTTATTTATTCTACTAAAGGAAAATTGATTGTTGAAAGCTAAGCATACACTAGAAAAGGTGCACCTGCAAATATTCCAGATTTCTCTTTTTTTTTTTTTCAATAACTGTGTAAAAGGGGATTTGATATTTTCATGGGCCGAATGGATATCGCTGTATGTATTCAATTGCGCAGCAAAAGTGTCTCATGTGCACGTTTTGATGAACGTTGGGTCCTCTTTGTAGAAATTGGAGTATAAATTTAATCCACCATGTGCCTGAATTACAGTCTCAGCCAATTTCCTTACATGCCCTTCACGCTCCCTCTGATTGGACGTTCGTCCCATGCTCGATGCCTTTTGATTAAGCCAAGCTCAAATGGCTCCTGGCCACAGGGAGCAAAGGGACAGAAGTTTGGCTGTGGAGATTTTATTCTGGGAGACCTCTTCGCTCAAATCAGCTGTCACGAGCCGCATGACTAACCAGGACAATTGAGCAGAAGGTCATAGTTTATGACCGATTTTTATCTATCTATTCTCTGGTAATCCTCGACACATGCAATACACAGAGAGGTTTCATTAACTTCAATTCAATATTCTAACATACCCTGGAGTGCAAAATGACACCCAGGTTAAATAACTCCACATCCTGAATGAGGGACTGTATTCAGTCCCATCCTGGGTGTTGACTCCTCATATAGCCAGCCTCTTGGCCCTCCTGGAGCACGCTGAGCGGAGCAAGTCATCAAACAAGATGCCAAACCATCGCTATCTGATAGGAGGGACACTGACCTTCTCTTCCTCATATCTGATGGTGGTTTTTATCTGCCTGACAAATGTCAAAAATACCATTCCCCAAGCACAATCACTTTAGTACCGCAACCGACCCCCGCCTCCCCCCGAGCTCCGAGCCAGACATCGGCAGCACCGCAGCTATCAGTCAAACCGTGACGTAGGGGAGAACTCACAGCTTGCCTGGATCCTACGTTGCCTGGGATGTGAGACCAAGGCGGCAACCACCACTCCTGATCAGGGAAGTTAATGAAAGTTCATTGTAAATTGATGACATGACAACGTTGTGTTCATAGCTTTTTTTTCTGCTGCCCCAAAGTATCCACAGGAAAAAAAACCTGCGACATGGCCCATAGTGTAACAGTGCAACGGCCCATTGCAGCGGGAGCATTTCTAGTAAGTGACGGTTTGTATTTGATATTCACAGCAGAATGGCTGCTCATACATTACACCCAGAGGGCCTGGGGACCAATGAATAAGGTCACGGCGGAGTTAGAAGAGAATACGATGGAGACAAATTGTTTATGCTTGTTATGAAATCAGGTTGCTAGCATAAAGATGAGTGGAGGATGTCGTGGAATGGAAAATGAGTTCCCTGAAGGCATCAACTAGAAAATGACTGACTAATGCGTTTGCTCACAAGCGGTGCTATTGTTGGTTTGAGACACACAACTCAAGGGACGGCTTGGAGGAATCCTCAGACTTGTTGGAAAATAATGTCTTCGGATAATGTAGGATTTTGGGGATGATATGCTTTTGCAGATATACATTGTGTAGATTAAGAACAGTAGTTTTTAAGGTGTGGTTTTCAGTGGTTTTCAATTAGAATACAGAGTATTAACATGTATTGGCCCTAATACGTTCCTTTCATGTATTACCATTACATTTAAGTCACAAAGCTAGGCATCCATTTTCTCTGAAACATAAACACACAGATCTTTTGAAAAACCCAGACGTCCTCGTCTCACCATCTGGTTGAAAAAACATTGTTTGCTGCAATAAAAAAAAAAAGTATTCAATCTGCTCCCCCAGTTGTGATTTGATTTCTTAATCCATGTTAAGGTCTGTAGGGTCTAAAAGACATTTTTAGAAGCTTGAACAAGTGAAGTTTGATGTTTCAGTTCTGTAGAGATCACGACTGTTTGAATGTAATTCCCTTCATCTATAAGTTGATTTTCACAAGACATCACACCCCAGAAAGCAAACCTAGACATTCAAATGAAAGCATGACATTTCACTGCTTTACTTTGTGTGTCACTGCCATGTATCGCATGTTAGTGTGAAGAACAGGTGCAGGCGTGTGTTTTTCACAGCGTGGCAAAAAAAAACGAATTGTGCGCAGAGGTGTGTGTTCCTCCCTGAGAAAATTTGTATTACAGGACAAGAGACAAAAGGGCGGGTTGAAGCAAGGACAGAGACAAACCACAAGCAGAGGGAGGGGGAGGGGGAGGGGGAGAGAGAGGGAGAGAGAGAGAGAGGGAGAGAGAGAGAGGGAGAGAGAGAGAGAGAGAGAGAGAGAGAGAGAGAGAGAGAGAGAGAGAGAGAGAGAGAGAGAGAGAGAGAGAGAGAGAGAGGGTGGGATGGATTATAATTGAGGCAGGAGTCGGTTGTTCCAGCATGGCAGACAAGTGCCACAGCCTGAGACAGAGGCTAAGTAGGAGCAAGTTGGCCCACAGTCAGATTTGGGGAGCCGGGGTGCTTAATCATCCCGGGCCTGGTGCTAGTGTTGACAGGTGAGTTATGAGCGGGCGCTACAGGTAGGAGCCCCAGCCTTCCCACTGCTCGCTATGACCTTCGCTCTGGCCATAAATAATGCAGGCACCATAAAATACTGATTTAGGATAACTGGGCCGGCCTATCTTGGTGTGGGTTGATTTTGGCTTGGCGCGGACGAGGAAGGTACTTGGTGCCGATGTATTGCATATTATATGCTATATGTGTATACAACTTGAGTCCAATCTCCATTATCAAGACCACCGTTCTGACCTCTCAGACCTCAGTCTTTTTCCAGTTTGCCAGCCACTATTTGATGCTGATCGGACCCCTTTCCGCTTGTCTAAATCCATCGTTTCATCCGTCTCCGTCTCATCCAATCATCTAATCATGCCAGGCAGCATTAACCGCTCTCAGTGCTCTCAGGAAGGATCTCGGCTGTTTTTACATCTGCCCTTCACGTCCTGACGTAGGCTTTGGTTGACACATGCGATGCAAGCTCAGGTATATGCTGACTCGAGTGACAACACAATGGACCTGCGGTGTCACTCACGTACATGTTGATGTGATCCCCTTTAGCTTTTGCGACACACTGGTACAGAATGACTCCTAGTGGAGAGGATACATGATTAGAGGAATGTCCTTTCTGATTCACTGACAGGCGTTTCAATTTAGAATAATATATTTTGTTAAGGTGCTTTAACTACAGTACTGTACACTGCAGATGCACACACACACACAAGTGCATATCCGGTGTGCTGCTAAGGGACACAGTAATTGTTTGGCAGATGTTTGCATAGTAGGGATATTTCTGTGACGTTTTGAAAAAGCTGCGGCGATGGAGGACATGCCCGGTTGGACAGAGAAGCCACTTAAGCCGATGAGACATTCGGCATGAAGCCATTTAACAACAACAATCTTCTCAAAATAGGCTGATACCGGCTTCGTTCATCGCATGTCTCTTGTAAACAGAAGTTATTGTCAGCAGTTTCCCTGTGAGAATCAAAGCCACAGAAAAATTTATTTTTCTGACATTTCGATGTGAATTTATCACAGCATGATTTGTATTGCATGACATATGCATTAAGATAAATGTGGGCCATCCCTACTGAAATGCTAACGACGTCCTGAGTGGAGACCTTGATGTTACTGCACAGCATAGGTCAAGAAGCAACACGAAATCTTGAAAGTGTTAACACCCGTGTTGGGTTTGTAAGGACGTTATGCCGAGGTAACCTTTAATCAACCTTTGGACCGCTCGCCTTGTGCTGAGACAATTCTCCGAGAACGTTATTGTTAGTTGAAAGTAAGCTCTAATGAGTAATCAGCGAGTATTTCATCATCCACTTTCTATTAGAGAGGAGTTATTTTAATTAAGAGATTCATTAAGTTACTTCATTAATTTCCCCACAGGTGCCGTGGATTCTCAGGAGAATTCCAAATCAATTCTGCTGCTTATTATTTAATATCAGCGCGAACAGTCGCTGAGTTAAAGGGCAGGCTCCATCTGGTTTCATCCTCTGGTGGGGAAGATTCATAGACGGTCAATAGAATGAAATAAAAATATTGCTTCTTTTTTTTTTTTTTTGTTCGGAGGGATTCAACTCTGGCTTCATACATAAATCTGTAAATTAACCCGTGGATTTAACCACAGCTAAATCCCATGATTATCTTGTAGCGAGGAGTGACCGCAGTGTTTCTCCACAGTATGCAAATCATAATCCTTTCGGCGGGCTTCTTAACTCCTAGCTGACCATTGCACCGGATTTCACTGCAGTTTGCAGCACATTGCAGCTCGAGTCCTCTGCCTGCCCTCCAGCTGTGTACAGTAGCTGTCAGCTACTGACACTTCTCTCGGGTTGATGTACGCAGGATGCTATCTATCATTGCCACGGCGTTGCACGGCCCCTTCAGTTTGACACATTTGACAGACGCTGTCGCGCATTAATGCCGCGCGGTATCGCCTGGGTTATCACTCTATCTGCAGAGCGCAGAGGGTTCATTTTGCGTTGAGGGCTCAGTGCGTGGTGCGCCGTTGAAGACTTTGGAGTGTGCAGCAGTAGGACCGTTTCCCTGCGCAGTTCTTCGGATAGGATTCATGAATATTATACCTGCTGAGTGAATAGCCAGGAGATCACCTGCTCACCTCAAAAGGCACCGCGATGGATGTGAGATGTTGGAAAGACATCGTTGGACAAAGTGTCGGCCAACACCATCGATCACTCATGCGGAGCAGATGACACAATTCTCTCTCTCTCTCTCTCTCTCTCTCTCTCTCTTCCAGTTTATCAGTGCTGCCCAGAATATTTAACAGGGAAGAGAGCGCACCCATGGGATCTCATTTGCACAGGTGTCCATCTGGTAGAAGTTGTCTGGGATAATCTCCACATCATGTCACATTTGCATCTGCGCTTCATGAAAACGGCACGCTCACTGTCAGCAGAGTGGCCAGTTCATGGGAGGGGGGGGGGGGGGGATTGTTTGCCAATACTGTAGCTAAGACCAGTGTGTGTTGTACTAATCCACGAGGCTCCTAATGCTGCGCAATTATGTAAGGATTTAACATGTTTGTAATTGTTTGTTGGTTCAGCTCAATTTGTGTAACCAGCTTTAGTTTGAATATTAGCAGTGAGATTTTTTCTTAACACTGCCAATTTGTTTGGTCTTTTAACCAGGAGGGATTTGCTGCAGTCTGGCTGGAGTACTTGTCAATTGTGACAGTCTTATTAGCCACTCTGTGCAAAGAAAAGGTGCTCTTATTGAATTCATTGATCATCATGCACCTTTGCTTCTGTTCCCCTTCTGCAAATAGCCCCAACTTTCACGGTGAATCAATGTGTTCATTGACTCCCATGTTCTGTTAAGAATGACTCAGGCAGCAGATCCCGTCTCAAAATCACTGTCCCATTAATGGCCCAAACAGGACAGCTGTTAATGCGTAGCAGCTGTATCTTTACCGGTGTGTGTGTGTGTGTGTGTGTGTGTGTGTGTGTGTGTGTGTGTGTGTGTGTGGCTGTGAAGCATCGCTCTCTGAGGCAGCAGTAGATCTGATCAGGATCCCTACAAGGTTCTGCGTATACACAGGAGGACGCATCAACCCAGATTGGTTCAGTATTTAAAGACGAGCGTTCCCAACACAAATCACCGAAGGTGCACCGCAATACCAAGTGATAAAATGAAATGTTTATTCCGCCGTGGATGAATGCTCTCCAGTATGTGAGCCCAGGCAAGCACGTAGTCCTCAAACATTACAAGTAATCTTGCATTTTACGCACCCTCTCCCTTGCCTTATAAATCCTCTTCTTTATGTATATGACCCGAGCAGTTTCACTACATCAATTGTAGCAAGTAATTTTCTGCTAGCTCGCACTGTATCTGCTTAACACGTGAAAACCAAAGGCTCAATCAATCTCCGAGCGCTGTTGACATTCAAGGCTGTCGCTCCGTATTACCGCCCGTCTCTCTGCCCCGTAAACACACACACACACACACACACACACACACACACACACACACACACACACTCGTACACTGCATGTGATTGGTTAACTTTGTATGTTTTGCAGGAACTCCACATACTGCATGAAGGTGTCCATGTCCCTCACGGTGGCGGAGAATGACACAGACCTTTGCTACAACTCCAAAATGAGGTTCTTTGAGAAGGCAGAGCTAAGCAAAAGCAAAGACATCACATGCCCGGGCATTGAGGATTATATGCAGCCAGGAGTGGAGCCTGACATTGTGTGGTACAAGGTAAGATGCCCCCTTTGTATTCACTGGTTTCACAAATAACCACCATTGATGTTATTCCCTTTTAAATGCAGCAGTGCAAGATGTTGTCTTAACAGAGGGATCTTTCACCTGAAACCCATCATGCACATCATTTGAAATGGGAGCCTTTCAATTCAAATTAAAAAGCCACTTCACAGGAAGTTATTTTATACATCTGAAGGATAACCCAGTTCAGGTCAGCTATATTCAGATCTAATTAGCTTCAAACACAATCTCCTCTCTGACTTCCGAAACTAAAAGCGTCAGCGAGATAAATATATAACCGACAGAAATACATCTATTCACTGAGTACATCTCTTATTTCCTCTGTTCTGACCCCAAACTTTCTCCTCCTCCTCCTCACGGAGAGTTGTGACGCCCACAGTGTAACTGACCCAGTCTGACCTCCCGCGTCCCAGAGGCCACTTTGATAGAGCCGTTCGGCGAAGTTTTGGGACCAATTCATCAATCGATAAAGTGTGCTGGATTAGGTGGCCAAAACGCTTCTTTGTTTTCCCACTGAATCAAATTATAATAGCAGATAATGACTGTGGGCTCCACACCCTCCAGTTATTGGCTCTCACTTTGTCAGTGGGGGCAGATTGAATTCTGGGAGGTTTGTCTTGAACCACAGTTTGAAGCCAAACCACTGTGCCCCAGTTTCCTTTGCCTCAGGTGGTCTGTGTCCAGACTTGGTTAAGACGGAACACTGTCGTGGGCGACCCATGATCAAAGGAGTCAAATCTGTTCTTTTTGGAAGTTACGTAACTGTTTTTGACGCTAAAGTTACATCCTGTTCACAAATGTGATTGCTTTTGATTGGGTTGTGATAAAGATGTTTCTTAGCAACTGATTTACACATTACTAAAGTCTTAAGCTTTAGGTAATGTCTGAAATCTGGCATCTCTCTACCATAGCTGCGTGGAAAGCTGTAGCAGTTCTTTCTGACAGCACGTTTAGTAGCAAAGGGCTCTCTGTGGACGTAGCCTCAATACGCTTAAAGCTCATGTCAAGTAAAAGTTTCCTGCCGTTTTCAAACAGTAGTTACACTTGAAAGCCAACGGTGACTCTTTTTCTTTATTCTAACGTCCTGTACCCCCTCCTGTGTTTCAAATAAAGGAATGCAAGCCAAAGCAGTGGAGACAAACCATAGAAAGGAGGAGGGACACTCTGTCCATCAAGGAAGTACGGGAAGACGACATTGGGAATTACACATGCGAATTACAGTTTGGGAACTTCGTGGTACGGAGGACGACTGAGCTGTCCGTCACAGGTAAGGAACTTGTTGTTTTTTTTACACTGACCTGGGGGAAAGAAAATGTGTCTTCAGGTTGTTTTTTTTAACAAATTGAGCTTTTTAAAGCTGATCCCTGCACCTTCCGCCTAACCGTCACTGTCAATAGCGTCACTGTCTCTCTCCGACTTCTAGGCCACTTTAATTGCTAAGTAGTGGAATTCACCTCCAGCACCAGCCACCTCAGCACTTTTTCTTGAGGCTGTTGAAATATTTAAGCCTGGACCTAAAGTGGGTGACAGATTGCTTGCCACTGAGACTGCCACAGACAACGTTGAGACAAAATGCTTCTTTAAGTTTGTCATCACCGAACAGAAACACATACAGTAGCTAATATTGACTTAATAGTGCTTGTTTCACTACACTACTAGTTTCATTTACCGGGCTTTGCATTCATCGGATGAATAATATCAGGACCGGGGCCAGTCCCATTCCTTGCTCCATTTATAATGGGCGGATATTAAAGATGTGCTCTATTATACAATGTTCATTGAAAAGTGGAGTGTTCCTGTTCTCTGGGCAATTGCACACGACAACAGCCTCCCCTCCCTGTGACTCATCTGGCTGAGTGGTGGCTTCCGTCTTCAAGAATACGAACCAGTGCTGGATGACGCAGAACGAAACGGAGACAAGCGAAGAGGTTTCGGGCGGGCAAAAAGGCGCCGTTAGATTTCAGCTGCCGTGGCGCGTTGTGGGCTATGAGGGTCAGACAAAGTGTTTGCTGTAAACTGCTACTTGATTACACTTTATGGGTCCATTTAAAGAGACAAAGACAGACTCCAGTGAGAGGAGAGCGTAGTCATAAATCATTTTCCCACCAGCCTCAAAATGTCATCATTGGGGAATAGTCTTAATCTCTCTATCTTCTTTGGAGACATTCAGCATTTCAAAACAGGTGGCAAAAGATGATTGATGACTGGGCCATGGCATTTAGGATTTTTTAGAAAGAAACACACTCTTCCAGCTGTGTCTGTCTGGGTTTACTCCCACATGCAGTCTGCCTGTAGCTGTGGATGTCTGTTTTTAGCCTTTTGAACCTGTCCAGGATGCACCCTGCCTCTTCCAGCTCTCACAACCCTTGAGCAATGTAGACAATGGCTGGATGGATAACTTCAGCTCTACCTGACGGTTTCATCGAAGATTAAGCTGTAAGCATTGGTGACAGAAATGATTGTGATTGATTTTGCTTTTACTTTAAATAGTATAGAGAAAATGGCAGTTAATAATAATGATGCCTTTGGTTCTAGTTCATTAGAAGAGCGATACACTGTGTTACAGCAGTTTATTGGAACACTTAAATGTACCTTTTAGGATGCAGAGACCCACGTTGACTTTTACTGTAAGATACAATTTTGCCTCCAGGAAACAAAGTGCACAGTGTAGTACAAAGTGTTGTACAAGTTCTCATTGTTCTCTCTGAACCTGGAGTGCTTTTTTTTTTATCTTTGGAGAGCAATGCCACTGTTCCCTCTGCTTCTGCCTTGGTTTCTTTCTTTTTAGGCAGAATTGCTCTCCTCTGAGTTTTGGATTTATTTATTAATTGTCTGTCTTCGATTGAAGAAGTTTTGAGTTTTCGTACGTGGTGTTTTCTTTTGTGCTGCCGCGGTGGCTGTACTGATCATGCTAACTACCCGGTTGTTTTGATCTGTCTTCTACTTCTGTATGCTGTCGCTGCTTCAGTACACATGAAACACATCGCGTCCTATAAAGAAGGGGGGGTTTTGTTCTTGGAAAGAGCTTTGTGCTTTAGACCGAGCTTTCATGAACTCCTCACTCCTCACGATTAATGATGCAAGACCCTGTCAGTCAAAAAGATCTCCAGTTTCCCTCCAAAAATGATTGTGATGCTGAAAGATCCACAGATTTCCTATTGTATCAGTGTCCTCCACCAGATGTAATACTCAATATCCTTATGTGTGCAAAATATTTTACTTTGTCTAATTCTCAATTGGAAATTGTCAGCCATTTTTCCCATTATATAAACAACATAGAATCACAATTGAGCTAAAAAATGTTTCTCTACCAACTAAGACAAGCCAAAGCAGGATCTTACCAGAACCTTAACCTTTATTAAGAGACTTGTGAGGCTTCGGTACAAACTTGTCCTAGATACAGTGGAAATCCTGTGTGTTTATTACAGATACCTGATAAATACACATTACGTTACATTAAATCCCACACATCAGCGGTTCAGACTTGACCTTTGCTACCAGTATTGGTACCACCCCTTTAGGCATGCCCCTGATACTTTCTCTTTTTATGTAATTTACATGAACCTTTATGTAATATAATCATCAACCTCCCACAGATAATTCCGATCCACCATCCAAACCCCTGTCACTCCCCTTTCTATCAACAGCCTGCAGGCCCTCTCACAGCAGCGCAGCGGGACAAAAAAGGTCAGATTCCACGTGATTATAATGAGCACCGCTCAAATCATAATGAGCTCCCTCGCTAGGTAACTGGAAGCCGTATTCATTTTTTAAATAAAATGTGTGATTTTAAGCCTTCTTTGTACGGTGCACCGTTTGATGTCTTAGATTAAACACGGCACACTAAAGGAGCGGTGATGAAATGGATATAGAGGGGAGCAGCAACTTTGGTGTGTCAGTGTAGCTAATGAGTCGGGACTGATGCCGTTAACCTGCTTCTCTCATTCTGAACCAGCAACGCAACAAGGTGTGTTTGGTTGGGGAAAGGATGTAAAGGGTGTAAATAACCAAAATGAGAGGTTGAAAACAATCGTGAAAGTATCCCTCCGCATACAATTTCTGACTTCCTCCTGCAACCAAATGACGCATTCGCCGGATATCTGTCACGTCCTTAAAGTCTGAGTGTTTACGATGGATTCTGCGGTAGCTTTGTGGTTTAAGCAATCCTCGTCGCAACACTTGTTTCAACGGTGTTCCAGTCGAGCACATTCAAAAACGATTTCTCTCTAGTGAACAGTGGCTTTTTGCTAGATGGCATCATTCTACATCAGTGGATTGCTTACAGTTGAATATTATTGCACTGCGACTTGACTGGTTGGAAATGAAGAAGAACTATTTTGCTTCCTCAGCTCAACCGCTGCTCTTGAATGATGGGAACATTTCCCCCGATATGTGTTTCCTGCTGTGCGTTTGTAAGCCAGAGGCTATTTTCTGCGAATGAAGACAAAGCGTTAAAGAAGTGTACAAGTTTAGAACATGGATTTTAAATGGAGAACAAGACTGTTCATGGACTTCACATAGAGTTGTGTAGGAGCATGATAATGAAGGTCAAATGACCATCACTTATAATGACATCACTGCATTTAGTCATCCTGATCAATTCTATGTAGTTTTTGGATCTGAACATGTAAGTATCAGTGTTCAGGGTTCCACTTAGTATTTCATTTTGGTAAACAGGAGACCCCATTCACATTTAGTATATACATGTGCTCTGTGTACAGATTTGTCAGTGTAGATGCAGAATGCATTGCACTTAGATTGTGATCAGACCGCCGGTGTTAGCCAGCTTCTCCACTTGTGCTTCTGTTTGTTCCCTTCACCTGACGGCGTAGTGTTTCCTTGACGTGTTCCACGTTGCTTCCTTTGACCTCGGACACATCCTGTATGTTGACGAGTGTGCCAGATGAAGCACTCTCATTTGCATATCGGGATCCGATTACAATGTGGACAGAAACTAGATAACGTGAACTCTTATTTATACAAATAAATAAGCCCATGGTCAGATGTCAATATCCAGAGAATGTATGCAGATAGTCAATACCTCTAATATTTGATCTCCAATAATGTGTTGATTTTGTCTCTTTTTACATAAAATCAGATCTCTAAATGAAAAATAGAAATAGCTAAAATCTTGTAACACTGCACTCTATTCTACAAAGTGTGTAAACTAGTATCCACAGAAGACAGGCTGCCTCACCCTGTGATCAAAGCACAGTAGTGTGAAGTCACCATCTGAAATCAACCAGCTTCTCACAACCTTCCAAAATGGGCATCAGAGGCTCTAGGGTAAACTTCTGTCTGCTCTCTTTTTAATATTGCAACCTTTGAGTTTTTTTGGCGTCCTGGCCCGGCACTTCTCGGATGTCATTGCCTATAATATATGCAATCCTGTCACCATGATGAACGCCGTTTGAAGCTGAAACGTATCGATTCTTTATACTTCAGTCTATTGTTCTCAAGGAGCAGCTAAATGACTTCAGTTTTGCTGAGGACCACAGACAGCTGATAGAGTTTAGGCAACTTCAAACCTGCGTTCAGTATTGAATCATTCACAGTACGAACTCATTTGGTGAGCGCTTACATGTTAGCAGCTCCTCTCTGTTCTTGTTAAACTTAATAGACAGTTTACCTCTTCAGTGCAATGTGACACGACTGCCTCTCTCGCATCTCTATTCTACAAGGTATAACTCTTGCCAGCACCATTTGGTGGCCATTACAAATTCCCTCTCCCATCCCTGAGTTGACTCATTAGCATATGAAAGAGGTTGGATTATAATTGCTCCTTTAATTGATGGAAGATAATTAATCTGGCCGCGGTGCTGGTGGAAAAGAGAAGATGATGTGGATTCTGAGAGTGATATTTTTCTTTTTCCTTTCTTGGGAATTTATGACATTGTGTAATCAGCAGGTGCTTGATGAGCACATCGTCACCTTTGATGTTTTTGTCACTTTATTAGAGAACATACTTACAAATAAAGATGAAGCTTGTCATTATTCTGCAAGTCTTCTGTGAGGGGAATGTGTCTCTTCAAGAGTGGGAGTTATTCATTAGAGCATGGCAGGGTTAACGTGTGTTGTAGCCATTAGTTTTGTATTTGTGGACGTTAACAAAAAACCTACAACTAGATGCTTGGTAGACATTAGCTCTTAGTTTATTTACATTTTTACAACCACTTGCATTATGACCTCCACACCCTCACGATGTTCTGAACCTTTGAGTATTTATTTTTTACACTTTTTATGTCTCTTGATGATACATACTATAGCATTCTTGGATTTTATGAATATTATTTCCATTATTGCACTTGCTAAGTAATTAGCATTAAAACTATATTTTCATTATTTAACAGGTAGTGACAATAATCAGTTTCATTTAAAAAAAAAACCCCAAAGGAAATACACATGAAAAATATAAATATTTGTAGAGGTACCTAAATAATTACTTCTTTTAAATCTGCATTAACAATTATTTGGGGGCCAGCAGAAACAAGTTGTGAATATTGACATTTAATCACCTTTTAAGTTAAAAAGTAAAAAAGGCAAACGTTCGTAAACGCGTATTTCCGCATCCATCACGTAGAGCAGCATAGCATTCATTTGGACACCCACTAATTCACTTAAATGAATTAGTGGGTGTCTCTGGAGAAGACGAGGAGGACATCCCATGCACATGTACCACTGCGTAAGCTTGTCTCTCTCAGTAAAAACACAAAATCAGCAAAGAAAACTGCAGGATAATGCAAAACCAAATGCCAAATCTAAAATGGCATGGCGTTTTTGTTATTAAAGTGTTCGTGTTTTAAGATTTACGACACCACATTTTTGTTTATCACCACCCTTTTCTGCCTCAGCCCTTTGTGTTGCCATTTGTCACGTTCCACCTCTGCCACACTCTCATACCCGAGTCAAGACCAAATATCAATCAGAGGTGAAAGGCAGAACCTGAGGCTTTCTTTTACAGCCAATAATGGAAAGTCTCAAGCCGGGCTTTGACAGTGGCATTTTCCTCTTCCTCCTCTTCTTCTACAGCCGCCAACTAAATTGTATAGTCAGCTGTGGGACCAAATTGAAGGCCTTGTTGCGAAAGGACATAGCCATGATGAGGCCATTCACAATGCAATATGACATGTTGCAACATGAGGTCAATCTTGCATTTTGAAGTGAACAATAGCTGACTGAATATGGTGGTCAAGAGAGGTATCTTTGAAACAATTTGTTGGAATGTATTATCTAAAAGTCACGTGAGCAACAATTTACTTTTCAATTTTTTCCATCATGTTAATGGCTGGAGAGGCCAGAGGTTATGAACAAATTATTTTCACAGACGAGTCACGCACCGACTCATTATTCACCGCTGTTAATAAGAAGTGTAGTATTTTCCTCAGCTTCAATTCATTACGGGCTGCGCTCCAGTGAAGATTCCTCACCACTGATCATACTACATGTCAGAATACATTTTTAACTTATGACATAATTGGGTCTCATTTATGGTGGAGAAAGAACGCTCTTATTTGAAGATTGAGCTTTTGTAGAGCTGGCGGCTAACGGTGCTAACAGCACGAACAGTGCAAACAACTGCAACAGGGGAATTTAGCACATATAAATACGAATGCCTTACTCTGTGCTTTATATGCTCAACTCTGTACATGTTCCACATGCTACAGTTCCAGTCAGTTTTCCACTGTGTGCAGCTGTTTGCCAGCACTCCATGTTTTCAGCGATGCCCCCGTCCCCCTGTGGGTTGGCAGGCTGTTTGCTATGTGTTTCCCCTGCAATCGCTACCTGACCCGGCAAGGCAACTCAACCCTGGGCTCTGATCAATCCAGCACCAGTGTGTGTGTGTGTGTGTGTGTGTGTGTGTGTGTGTGTGTGTGTGTGTGTGTGTGTACACACTGTAGTGCACACTCAGCATCCCGGTGGGTTTCCACCTGCTGGTGCCATCAAAAGGAACAGCACACAGGAGATGTGATTGCGGAGCTTACAGCAGGGGAGGAAGTGGGTGAAAGAGGAGAGAGAGAATCTGAGCATGCAGCTTGTGCAGAGCCCGGTGTTCTCAGACTGGAGTGGTTACTTCAGCACAGGCTATAATTGTACTGAAATGTGTTTATTGCTACCAAACATGTGTTTTGAGTTGCATGAGAAGGAGGTTTCAACGTTATTATTTGGAAGATGAATAAAATCATGGGGCCTTGGGGAAGCCATCTCCCTGCATCTGTATCCCTGTACATTTCCAGGTCAGCTATCTGTTTGTGTGGGGACTGTTTGCTCCCATGAAACAGTGGCAGGTAATTGGCAACATTTCTCTGGATGCCTGTTTTGTGTGGCTCGGCCTGCCAGATTTCAGGGCCCCCCCCCCAACAAACTGCCGAGGAAGAGCTCCAGGATTTAGTTTGACTTGGCCAGCTTTCCACAAGGTGGGGTGACTTTGATCAGTGTCCCCCTGTTTGATGAGGTGGCACTTTCTGGGCACAAATGCTGTTTTAAGCAAACAAAGGGCTATCTCGCTCAGCGTTTTGTCCCAAGATTTAGGACATAGGGCTGGCAAGGGTGGACTAGAGGATTTAATGCATTTTTAGTGCTAAGTCTATGGACTCTTGTATAGATATACAAATCATGATCAGGAATTGGGAAAGACAGTATTGTTATTGCAAAGTGTGCTCCATGCTGCACATGTCGGTGTTTTCTGCAGTTGCATGTTGCATGTGTTTTTATACCTTGCACAGTGTGCATGGCAATGAGTGAGAGTGGAGGTACCATGACGTCGGAGTTTCTTGTTTTGAGTTAGCTCAAAATGATGTGTTAGTGTTCTGATGTGTTTATATTACACTAAGTACAGGTTGAGCAATTGACTGGCTTCGCTCCCAGTTTTGACATATTGACAAGGTTTCATGTAGTGTTGAACACATTATGCCTCCCAGTATCCATAGAAATCGTGTTCACAGGGGATGATTCTGCATTGCATGATTTACATCCAATGTCAGTGTTCACTCGCGGTGTAGAAAGCAGTTTGCCCTTTATGTAATGAAGCAGAAAGTGCAGCACATACTGAGTGTGTTATGCCATCCTGATAAAAAGTGGCAGGGTACAGTAGCCAGGGAATGAATGGGATTTTAAAACGACTGCTTTTATGGACTGAGTAGAACAGCTGCACGTCCTAATGAGCGGTGAGGCGCATCGAGACGCCGCCTGTGTGGCCTAACGCACAGTGGGAAAACAATGAGTGCAGGTGTTTTGACCTACATGCCCCCTGAGTGTGTTGCCTTTTAAAGGTGCGGTGTATGGAAGCGTTAAACGTTCATGGCAAAAAAATGCAACAATTAGTGTTTTTCTACGACTACGATTTTTCCATAATCTAAACTAAAAAGTCTCAATCAAACCTTAACCTGGAATAACACAAAGCTTGGCAATGACCACTCAAAAAGATTGCCATCAAAGTATTCTGGGATTTAGTAGAGTCGTTGTTGTCCGTGGGTTGCATTGTGGCAGAATGTTTTCTTTGTCTACCAACCAAACTACTTGGGCGCCTATTATTCGCTGTAGTCGGTGTGGTTCCTCTACTTCATTCAATGAGACATTTTCATCGTGTGTGATTAGCACAGCTATTCAGAAGCTAATACATGATTCATCATCACACCCACCTATTCTATTTATACTCCACATGTGCCAACCCTTATGGTCACGGTGCTCATGGATGCACAAAATGGCGACAGAAATGGCAGGTGCACTCATTGTCTGTGTCATCGTGACACATTCGCCTGTGCCGGTCTTTGTGAATGTGTGTGATTGAATCTGTGTGTGTGTGTGTGTGTGTGTGTGTGTGTGTGTGTGTGTGTGTGTGTGTGTGTGTGTGTGTGTGTGTGTGTGTGTGTGTGTGTGTGTGTGTGGAAAACTGAACCCAGAACAGTTTGGAGCGAAACCTCTTTGCCTAAGAGAAAAGGTCTTCATGGAGCAGGTGAAGCCAAGCAACAGATGTGACGCCAGTTTGAACAGATGGTGCGAAAATCCAAAAAGGTCAGGTGGTCTGGTGCCTGTGCCTCTATTGCAGCACATTGATTAGGCTTATTTATGTGCTTTTTTTTTTAAAGAAGGAAGACAGAATCCCTGACAATAATCCCCTTAATTACTAACAGTGGGCAGCTATTGACACACTCCTTGTGATTTGGTACATCAATGCTTTTGATGAATATTGCTTTCTTAGACAGCTGAAGCTGAACTACAGAAAACCTCAGTCCTGCACCACATCACCGCTGAGCTTATCTTCTTCTTCTACTCTTTTTTTACACTTCAGGTCAAAAATGCACATACAGATGAATAATAGAGAGAGTTGCTTTATTTTATTGTATCACCATCAACTTATTCCTCCTTGAAATGATTCACCCACAGACTGTTATTCCATCTGATTTCGGATCCCTAAACCGACTGTCACCTTTGCATCGGGCTGCTGTCACACACCTTGTCAAATATCTATCAATTAGCGAACTGTGCTTACAAATGCTCCCCCGACACCCCGTACATCTGGGATTGCTAATTAAGATGACGTGTTACATAATTAATGCCTTTGCTCTGCTAATTAGTGCTCACTTAGTGCCTTGGCTTCGGAGATGTGAAAATCAGTGCTAAATGTGATTCCACACCACAGTGGCGTGGAGAAAGGGATAAAAGTAGGTGATGTGGAAAACCGGATTTAATACGCACATCTGTATTATGTTGTATTATTTTTACTTTGATGTTGTGTTTAAGTGTCTGTACTTCACAGGTTGGTTTCGAGAAACTTAAGATTCATGGCTCCTCTCAAGGCCACAAGTACATGAGTCTACATTGTCTTCTCCTCTCCCACCACTCCTATCTCTGACAGTTCCTAGAAACGCCCCATCAAGGACACTTGATCCACGCGGCAATCCACTGATTCCGCCCGGGAGATAAGAAGGTGGGGAGGGACGCCGGATGGGACCCCTGCATAATTTATAGAGAGCAAAAATCAATTTTGTGGCATAAATTACTCTGTAGTTAATTAGTTGCAGATTGGTCTTTTACAAAAGGTGCATTCTAAATCACTTCAGGGAGAGACTCACTGCAGCGAGACGAGGCCGCATTGTTCAGCCGGTGATAACTTCACATGATGTTATGATGCAAAATTAGGCTTGTTTCCTTATTTGGAACATGACCAGAATTTTTTCAGAAGACGAAATGGTCCTTTCTATGAATAGAAAGAAGAAAGGGAGAAAAAAGATAATTGTTATTTTCAGTCCCTCTACTGGTAAGGCAGGGAACTTATGGAGGAAAATGGAAGCTGGTGTTAGTGATGTCAAGTAAATCCTCTTGCTCCCTACACATTCCACCCTCGCTCCTTCACACGCTGACACACACGCTTAAAACTACACACACACACACACACACACACACACACACACACACACACACACGCCACCACACAAACCACCCTCGGTCAGGGAGATTGCTTACCAGCGCTTAGTTCAGTGGCGATGCCCAGTTGGGCCTTGATGTAATGGAAATTGATTGCACTGCTCCCAGGCTACACTGTCATGACAAGTTATTTTAATGGCACTAAAGCGGGCTTATGTCGAAGTTTAAAGGAGGGGGGGGCGGGGGCAGTACAGTGACTCGAGGCGTATTTACAGCATCGCAATGCTCTTTATTTATTTATGAGATGGCACGATGTTTCTTTAGAAAAAGAGAGGGCGCGTTTGCGATGAAGAAAATGACGGAGGTCGGTGGGTGATGGGGGTAACGATTCAGAGCCATTTTCCTGCCATCTGGTGAGTTACCACCTCAGTAGGGCACATAGTGGTTGAAGTGAGCCACAAAAGTTATAATTAAAGAATGATTTGTGCTTCTCTGTGCACATTTCGGTGTCAGTTCTGCGATGGTACAGTATAGTACATACAAGCCGTATACTGTATACGCCCATTTATCCGGAGCAGTAACCTGCCAACCGGCGAGGAAGGGGATTTTCAGCCGAGATGAAATCTGTTGTTTATTGGCCGCACACAGCTAATGGTTGCAACATAAGAGCTGTGACAGACGGAGGTTTCCAGGTTCTCTTTGTGCCTTTATTCTTTCCCTCGCCATCTCGTCTCAGAAAACAATAACAAAAGTAAAGACAGAGGCTTTAGTGATGTGTGTTCCACACGTGAGGTCATGTCCTGTCAACAAGTTGCATTCAGGTAACTCCTCAGTGTCTTGCTGGCGGATGTATTTGTGTTATTGGAGGAGACTTGGCTGTTCTTTGCCACGGGCGAACTTCTAAAGCTGTTGTTTACTCTGTCTGCCATCCTGTTCTTCTTCTTCTGCTTTTTTCCACATTTATTTCTTCCCACTCTGCTTGGTTTGCTATACAATAAACCACATGATTTATATTACGTGCAAAAGACACACAGGACTTAGCGATGTGTACTTAAGGGCCTCATAACACAATCAGTTCCTAAGTTTAATGGCATTTCAGATTGCAACTGTAATAAATTACAATGGCTCATGCATGAGCAGTTCAAGTAATGCGTTCCCCTCATGTTTTGTCCGCAGGCCAATTAAGGCTCACTGTGTGACAGTCTGGCCGAATCAAAAGGTCCCAGCACTTCCTGACAGCTAAAGCAGCCTATTAAAGTCTTGCGCCCTGACTGAAACGGCCGTCGCCGCCCACCATGAGTGATCGTTACCACATATGTGGGTTGGACACAATCTGCGGGCTAGGATTGATTAGGATGGGGAAAACTGATCTCGAGCTTTCACCCGAGGGAGCGAGGCTGCCATGCTTAACGGTGACGAAGGTATCAAGTCCGGTTTTGAGCAAAGTCGCCAACGTGCGCGCGCCCACTAGTCTGGTTTCCCACACCGGTGTCACTGTGTGCAGCGGTAAGCCTCATCACACGGGTCAGCAGAGCCAAGACCTCACTCACATGCTGCTTGATCATCTGAACAAGTCCGGAAATTAACTTTGATGTGGAACGTCTGTGGGCGAGCGGCTCGGGTCCACGAGGGGGAAAGAGGTGGCTGGTCAGCTGTGTCTGTGGGCGAAATGTGTTTGCCACATGCAGAGATATGAAAGAGAGCCTGGGAGAGGAGGAGTGTGTGTGAGAGAGCGATAGAGAGAGAAGCCACCCCCACATACTCAATGAGGAGTCACTCGTCTACTTAAAATATGCTTAATTCATATTCGACTCACACGGAGTTGTGGGCTTATAGAGCTAGATTTAATACATCTCTGCTCTCTCTGTGACAGATCTGGAGCATGTCGAAATTATACTGTAATTTCAATGAACTATCTCTTACAATATGTGCAGGGGCAGACCTTTCATTAGCAGTGAGTGACATTACTATGTGCTTTTGTGTTCTAACTCACCCAGGCTCCGCCCTCTACTGGACTCACTGCGTAATACTCTCCTTCATGACGAGCACATGTTCGCCCACTGAAAATATGCACAGTGTAGCCGGCGAATTAAGACGTTCCTACCCGAATGCATGAGAACCCCAAAGTATATGAGGCAGCACACATCGCTGCTCGCTATCCGAGATCAGCCCACTGATCGAGTCGCCTCTTCAAAACCCACGTCAGTGCACATCTGGCCCACCACATCGCTTTACCGCTACTTCCCGCTTGTGTTGGCCCCACTGCTTCCCCCAAGGCCGGTAAGCCACGTTTCTCACGGCCCAGCCCAAGCCGCCCCATCAGATATCAGGTAGTGTGTCGAGGCGTCCTGGCATCAGCCACTGAAGACAAGAGCCCCGGTGCAGGTCTGGTGGATTGTCTTAGGGTGCGGGGAAGGCACTGATACACCTCATCCTGTTGACCCATTTTGGATCTCAATGGACTAAATCGATGTTTTGCCTACAAGACGTTCCATACGCTGACCGCCAAGCAGCTGCTGGAAGTCGTTCAGCCAGGCGATTGGTTCGCCACCATTGACTTCAAGGATGTATACTTTCATATCAAGGTGGCTCGGAAATTCTTGTATTCGACCTTAGAGGGGATAGCCAATCAGTGCAACAGGCTGCCGTCCGGCTAGTCCCTGACCCCCCACACCTTCAGCAGGTGTGCGGACAGGGCGATGCTTTTTTTTAATCTTGATGACCTCATCGTCATGGTCAAATCCAGAGAATGAGCGATGTGTCACACGGCCCAATTGATCTTACACCTAACCAAGTTGGAGTTTGCGATCAACTGGGTGAAGAGCAGCCCTCTACCACAACAAGTGGATTATTTGGGGAGTGTGCTTGATGCATGCAGGCTTCAGACCACAGGGGCTGGGTGTGACAGTGACGGTGTTGACCGTCATGCAGGCTCTAGGGTTCATGCCGCCCACCCGGTGGTGCCGCTGGCGCTGCTGCACATGCTGGGCCTGCAGAATTGGTTTGCAGTTACTTTTTCTTTCTTTTTTTTCTTTTGTTCCCCAACATGAAGGCAGTGCTCTTTACTAATTGGCCTGCAGGGGTTGCATAATTCTACAGGAAAACATGTTTGTTGTTCAGTCCTTGTATGCATTTCCCTTCGAGGTCATGTGTGGCCAGGAAAATACTAAATGAATCAATTTACATGCTCATCGTCCTGCAGTTTCTTTTATGTGAATGCCCCTGACATCTATGGTTTGATCTATCTTTTAGCTACTATGTGGCATTGATTCCTTCTTCTTCTTTTTTTATCTGCTTCAGTGTGATATTTTTCCTTAGACAACTGCTTTCAAAATAATACCAAATTAGGGACCCCAGGGCCAGCAGGTCTTCTTTTAATTAAATGAGTGACTGTTATTCTGTAATGAGAAGACTGGACCAATAGCATTTCACTGGACTGATGTTATCTACATTCAAACCTTCTGATTCTGCTGTTATCAGTCGTCCACCTCCATTCCTTTCATAGGGCCGACCCGCAGTGTGCATGTGGAACTACTCTGATCAGACACACTCCTCTGATACAGAAAACCTTTTCTTGCCAATGATGTCAGTACATCTCCTCCTCTGTTCCCTTTGAAAAACAATCTTTCTTGAGACTTTCTAATTCAAACATTGGAAAGTAACCTTTACTTTGACCTCAGACCAAATCAGTCCTTTCCGATGTTCGTGTCTTTTGTTAAGTCTGTAAGTTCCATGGAGCCATCAAATAATTTAAAACATTTAAAGAAAAAACTCACATTATCATTGTATAATATTTGCATAAAATGCTGTTTAATGTGAACTGAAAAGCCATTTATGAAGATAAATTATTATTTTTAAGTGATTGTGCAGTTTTTTTCTCAACTGCTTTCTCAACCTTTTAAGATTTATTTTTTTATATTCTTGGAACTAAATGGAATAAATGTACGGTGCAGAAACTCTCCAACCTTCCGGTGCTCATGTCTCGGTAAAATAACTCAGAAATGCCTGGCTTGTAATGAGATGCACTCTATTTTTGCAGAACCCATGTCTCAGTTTTACAGAGGCTTAAAACTTGCATAAATGTCTCTTCCTCTTCCCTTCATCTATGTATAGCACATCTCCCCAGGATGACTGTAGAGGATTTAAAAGGTGAGATCAATAACGGTTCACAGCTTTCACCTGGATCATTCTAGTTCATGGAAAGAGCACCATAAGATTGTGCACACTCAGTGGTTTTACACTGCTGGCTTAAATTAGTATGTTTTCATGCCTTTGTGACACAGCTCTGAATGTCTCATCGAGCCTTTTAACTAAAGTCGGAAACAAAAAAAGTGGTGTTGAGTCAATAAGATGCATGTAAATCCAGCACCTCCCAGCTGAGCAGCAGTACAGTTTGGGCCCTGCAGCTCCCTTGGGGACAGCAGATTCAGGGGGGTTTGCACAAACCAGCGATGTAGGGCACCACAGTGGTGAAGCTACCCCGGCTGGCACCCGGCACCAACCGCTGACCTGTTTAAACAGCTGGAACGCTTGGCACTGCCTGCCTCCGGAGATTTGCGGGGCCACTGGCAAAGGGGTTGAGAGGAAGGAAGAGGGGGTGGGGGACGAGAGAAGGACGGGGGATGGGAGGCATGGTGGCGGAGTTAGGAGGACGGATTCATAGCTAGGCAATAGGGGGCCACTGTGCAGCAATGGCACCAAGCAGGAATTAAACAGGCCGCTGGCAACAAGCTGAGGAGGAGGAGGAGGTTGGAATAGAGTTCAAGTCAAATAGACACAGTTTTTAATAGGGGGCTGGCCAGTTTGGTGGGTCACTTTGGTTTTGTAATGAATGAGTGGCCTGGACAAATAATAAATAGATTGTCGAGAAGCCTCTATGCCAACTGTTTTGTTTGTCGTTAACAGAAAAAAGAGCCTTTTTGTTTTGGAGGGGTTTAGGCTGTGTGTTAGGGGCGTGGGAGGTCACGGACTCAATCAAGGGAGCACTTCACAGCCTGCGACGGGTTCGACCAAAGCTAAGCAGTCGCTGGCAGGAGGTTGAGAGGGACAAGTGGGATGGAGTCACTACAAGTGTGCTGCTGGAGGAGAGGTTTTAACAACAGAGTCATCGTAAAACAGCCCTAAATTGACGTGAAAGGGGCCCAAGGACAGCAGTAACAAAGTAGTATAGAAAGTAATACAACGCCGATAGGAAAGTAATACAACGCCGACAAGATTGTTTATGGTTTCTCTTCCATGTAATAATGCCTAGTCGTACAGCTGCCCTTATTGTGGTGAAAGTACTGCAAAAAGTAGTGTGATCAGAAACACATTTCTCTCCACAGACTAATATTGTATGGTAACGTATTACTTCCTCATGAAAGTATCTATTATGTGTAGTATTTTGACTGAGCAGGTAAACCAGCTGTTATCTCAGGTGCATAGCCTCTCCTTGGGATGTCACTTGATCACAATCATGTGCCTGCTGGGTCACAGGGTCATCTCCAGCTTGCGATGATGATGCAAGAGGATGTCAATGACAGCCCAGATTCAAACGTTGGTCCTCAGCCGAGGGCTGTATGGAAGGTTAGCTGTGTGTGTGTGTGTGTGTGTGTGTGTGTGTGTGTGTGTGTGTGTGTGTGTGTGTGTGTGTGTGTGTGTGTGTGTGTGTGTGTGTGTGTGTGTGATAAGGCCGAACTGGAGCGAGGCCACAACGCTGAGAGACCTATGAAAGACATCGAGAGAGGCGCTATCGTCCCAACTATCTCGGCACAGATCACAATGATTCAGTCGTGTTCACGGGTCTCTCTGCACGAGGTTGTGAGAATGTGGTGCAGCATTTAAAGGTAAATTCAGCTTCACAATTATTGCCATCATTTAGAAATTGAATAATGAAGGTAATAGCACACCAGTCACTGTACAAGGTGCTGAAGAACCAGCAGTTTCCAGTTGATCATCAGAAGAAGATGTCGAGCTACCTCTGAGATAAAGACATGCATTATCACTGTTTGCTTGTTCAAGGATTTCTTTCTTCTTATGTCACATCCATTGGAGAGCTTTTTATTATTAAAGACGGTCACGCCCTTGTTTATGGAAAAGCTTAAGCCCACTCGTTTGATCATACTTCTTTCCAGAGGTATGTTGACAGCCGCCCTGATGAATAATGCAGAGGGTTTGTGATATACTCACTGCACATTCCAAAGGACGTTTGAGCGCAGGGCCGAGCGCCATTGGCTAAAATCATTTCAGGCACCAGCAATCGGACCACGCAGTGGTTAAAATCAAATGCCAATATTTGACCGACCCAGTTTGTTCGACTGAAACATTGGGAGGGAAACATGTTCGCTCAAGTCCAGTTTGGTTGTATTTGCTCAGAGTGGACTGTAGAGAAACAGAGGCTGCTACAGACAGTGTTACATTACAGAGGTGCAGACTAGTATAGCAGCAAAACGTATCTGCACCAGATAGATGGCTGCAATCAAGGTCTTAGGTCCTGGTTCTCTTCCAGGGTTAGACTGTCAGATTCTAGTTCTCCCGAAGCAACATGATATTATTTCCATCAATTTTGCTTTTAAAGTTCATAACATCAGAGTCCGCCAGGGAAGCAAACGCATAATAATTGGCAGTTTGATATAAGTGGCTTGTGACAGCGAACCTCTTGTATGTTCCCAGTATGAGATATACAAATGATATACAGGCAATGCATGTATTGTATAGCATGCAAAGATTGAGATGTCAGGCTTAATGATAACAATTAGCACAGTAGTCTTAGATGGATCACCTTGCTGGTTGAATCTAATGTGGTTAGTATAACAGTAGCATGTACTCTCTGCCCATAACAAATCTTACATGTGTATAAATAGGTACATTCTTGTTACCAATTAATTATTATCTAAGTTGTTTTATTTTCTGGTACAGTAATGACTCTGTGTCTTGTGTTTCTCTTGATCACCAAGTTTTATTTAAATTATAAAAAAAACAAAAACAAGGTTTATCTTCCTCTTCATCTGTGTTGTGCTTTTAATTGTTACAAATTGCTTGGTACAGCAAAACAGATAATATTGTAAGATATTGCATGCGATGCTTATTGTGCATGACATCAATATTGGAACAATTCGCATTCATTATGCGTGGTATTGACATCATGGCCAGTGTTGGGCAAGCTACTTGGAGTGTAGTGAGCTGAGCTCCTCTACATAACGTGAAGCTTCGCTCCACTGGAGCTGGAGCGACATGACAAAGTAGTTCTTTTCTACAAATATGGTTGTTATGAAGCCCCAAAATAAATTATGTATTCTGATTTCTAACCCACCCCGCGAGTTCTGCCTCGCTAGTATCTGCCTTCAAAGTTTGATGTGGGATTACGCCGACGAGAACTTTACTGAAACACCGTCCCCCTAAACAATCTCTATTAGAGGGTTGTAAGGATCCGTGTTATATCGTCTGTGTAATGTGAACCACCTGCAGCACAGGGTAAATAAAAAGTAGTCCTCACGACTGATGAGATCTGTAAGATGTGTGATCTGCAAAGCTAAACAATATTACAATTCGTCCTTGGGAAGTGTACTGTAGCACTAAAAGAAAATATTTTTTTCAGCTGGAGGAAGCAACTTGTGAAATCTTAATTAAAAGATTGTATCAGACATGGCTTTGCTTATGGAAAATAGGGAAATAATGGACTTAAAAGACAAGTTTTTACAGACAGAGCAGAGAAATAATTCAGTCTGCTGGGGTAGCTGGAATGAGAGAAAACGTATTTGCCGCAGGGAGAGAATTGGCATTTTTAATATCCACAGCAATGGACTCTCAATATAGTAACTGTGAGGCTGCAGAGTGTCATTTGGCACAAGATCCTTCATTTTCTCTATTTCCCTATGCCGTTTGTCTCTTTTTAGTCCTCATTATGACAAAAACAAAGTGTAATTAACGTAATCATGATTAATTACAGCAGACAGCCTTGGTATACACATCTGCCTAATTACTTTCCTTCACTTTATTTCAAATTCAAAGTAAGCAGAACTTGTTATAATCACAGTGTTTCTTGTTTTCCTCTTTCTCTGGCGTGTTCCTGTCCAAGTCTATTTTTTGCCCATTTTGTTTCAACAACTTTTTCTCGAACATCAAAAAAAAGAAAATTAATCCAGCTAAACAGCCCTTTGCTCAAACGCTTCGACACATGTTACTCCCACCGTCCCCTCAACAGCAGCCAAGTCCACATATAGAACTGGAGACGGACATTTTGGGAGGACAACATGGGCAAAGCAGGAAGTGTAGCACTGCCAAAGGCAACCTGCCAAGCTGATTCCCACAGCGATATATACAAAGTAATACTCCTATTGATTGCTCTGAATAAATTTATTGAGGCAAACCGGAAAGCAGGCTTGGGGGAAAATAGGGGAATTTATGACAGCCAGCACTCAAGATTAATTCACTTTTTTTTAATTACAGGGAAGTACATAGGTATTGCCTGTCGAGTAGTTAAATTTAAAGCTAAGACAAATGACAAGCATGCTTGCTGATGCAGTATATGAAAGAAAGTGTATGAATCAATAGTGCATTTTTCCTCGACTCTGCCTCATCGAAAATGTGCATCTGTATTAGATTCTCAGGCATATTCAAGCGCAATGGAGATTGGAGAAAGATCTGCTTTCTGGGTGTTGTTTAATCCATTTTCTCTTTCTTTGCCTCGTATGAATTTGTTTAATAAACTTTCAAGCTGACTATACTTTACACCAACCCTTTCATGAATTTTATGTTACATCATTTTTTTTTCTTTTTTCTTTTTAAATCACTTGGTTTTCTGTTGTTTTCATGCTGCAGGAAAGCAATTCCCCCTGCAGAGGAGAACACTTCCCAGAATGTTAATTTGTTGTTTAGGCAGTTCAAAGGCAGAAACCTGCACATTAACACAGTTTAGTGCTTCTGAGCCCGGGACCACCATCTCCTGAGTCTGTTTTCACACCAGAGACACTCTAAAGACGAGCTATTAGGGTGTTTAGAAGGGACAGATAGTGACGATCAGGAAAAGCAGTTTCTTCATTTTTTTTTTAGAGTCCGTGCCAACGTGGTCATAACCATGTTCGCCGCTTTGTCACTTAAAGGTAAAAATTGATTTTTCACAGTGGATTCTGTGTGTAATTTGCTCTGCGGCACTCACTCTAACTTCCATCAGCAGAAGCCGATCTATTTCATGTGAAAATGTTGGATTTCATCTCGAGACCATGAATCATCCGGAATGTTAACCTGCATGCAGAGTTCAACATCACACCTGCTGCCTTGTCATCGTTCACGAAGGCCAGCTGGCATTTAAGCTTCAGTCAAAAGTCTCATGTCTGACGCTGTAAAGGACAACACTCAGCAAGGTGTCATGTAATCACATGTGATTTATGACCCCTGCAAGGACCTGTGTCAAACGAGAATCTCTTTTTCAAACTAGTGTCGTGTGGAGAGAACACATGCATCTGTTGCAACCTCATGCACACAAAAAAGAAACAAGCTTTTACCTCTATCGATTCAAAAACGTCTTTAAAATGTATTTGTATTAACGTGCTATTATCTTGTTGGGATCAGCCAATTGGAAAGCTCTATAGTCATATTAAGGCAATACAATTGGGGAAATTTAAAAAAAGCACAAGCTGGAAATTAATTTCTGAATATCCTTTCCCGAGCACAATATAGTTTAAACACTTTTTTGATTCCACACATTTCTCTTGCCATCCCATGCTATTCTAGCTTCACCGACACTGTTGCACCGTATCACTCCCGATCCTATAAAACAAAGTCAACCGAAGACTAATGACTGCAGCTTGTTTCACATCTCCACCTTTACTCGCCCTACTTTGAGATAGAAGACTACGGGTATTACAGCATGTCAATCAGTGTTAATCCGGCTCGCTTTCTTTCTTCAACCTCTGTCACAAAACATATTTCACGCCCAAGCAATGACCCAGACTACCTCCCAACACACACACACACACACACACACACACACACAGGCCCACTTTCCTATTGGTTAAGAAGCACCAAACAGCATCTTCATCGACATTTCTTTTCGTCCCTTCTCAGCTCACTCTCCCACTCTATCCGCCGCAAAAAAAAAAACCTTTTCATACAGCACCCCAAGCCTTCGTGCAGCTCCGCTTCTTCACCACCACCATCTCCTTCCTCTCTGACTCATCCTCAACTCCTCCCCTCAGGGATATTTCAGGCCATGCAGCTTGAAACATATCACCATCCCTCCCACCACCCAGCCTCCCTTTTGTCGAGTGAATAGCACATTTCTGGGGCGGGTGGCCAGGTGAGTAATGAGTGCAGGCCTCTCTAATTAACAAGCGGACTCTTTCATAGCGACGCGTGATCCACGTACGGACAGCTTTTCCTTCAGCAGCGCAAATGTTTACGGTGGCGCGAGGTTCAGGAAGTACGCGTCAGATTCAAACCGACGTCTCATTACAGCGTGAGCGTTGAGAGTAATTATGTGGAGTGACTTTCTTTTTCAAAGAGTGAAGTCGCTCCAGCTATTCCCAATGCCTGCAGTTATATGATTTATGTGATTTCCCCTGAATGCATTGTCCCATCCGTTGAGCCCTCTTATATTCAATTGTTTTGATGGATCTTCTAAAACAACACCTTTTTCAATAAGGAAATATACTCTTATTATGTTCTGTTCAGGGTTTCTATATTGGTATTTTTCAACAAGTATCCTCGGAGAGTATTGCATTGTCATTGCTTTAGGGCTCATTTTCTTTCCAATAGTATATTTTCCAGCACTTTCAAAGATCACCATTTCAGCTCGGGGAGTCGAGCTCATTTTTAACAAGCAGCATCCTCTTTCAGATAAAAGATTTATGTTTTGCACCTCAGAAATATCCATCATAACAAGTGGCTGCGACTCAACAAAGCCCACAAAAGACACATTTCCACTACGTATTAGAATGGGCGAGACAGATTTTGATCTACATGGTGTGACTGTTGGTGGCAGACTCGGAGCTTGCAGCATCTCTGAAACGGCTGCTGTTTTCAAGGTGTTTTTAGTCGCCGCAGTGTATAGAAGCGGTTCGCTGCAGTCCTTTAGGTGAAGTCATGGTGAAGTCATGGAGCGAGGTCAGAGGTTCTTGGCCTGCTGTTAAAAGCATGAGTCTATGGAAACCTCCTGCTTCATGGTGGAAATGTAACAGTGTGGAGAGACTTTTCTGGGCCCACACTAGACACCTCAATGTCAGCTAAACGTCATTCAAAAGCTACAATTGACTCACTCTGTTCGTGGCCATAGTAAATGGATACTTCCAGCAGTATAACTTGCCGTGTCAAAAGGCGCTCATCATCTCAGGCTGGCTCCGGGAACATGACAGTGGGTTCAATTTACTCCAATAACCTTTGCAGTCTACAGATGTAAAGCCATCAGAGCTTTGGCGGGTGCTGCTGGACCAGCGGTTTTGAGGATGAGGTGGAATGGCAGGTGACGAGCAACAGATCCCGATACTTTCTGTTCCAGATCATCATGTGACACATCTCTTTAAGGCCGTCCGTTTCAGAGGTTTGGTCGTCTCGGTGTCTCCCGTGCACAGCTAGTCTCCACAATGGTGCTAACAAGAGCTTACAAACAAGTGAACAATGTGCAGTGAGATCGGTAGTTGCTAGTATTGTATTGAGTAGAAACTTCACATCACCTATCAGATTTATTATATATCATTACATCTGTTATGTTAACAATCGGGGAATGTAATTAAGTGCACTTACTCAATTAAACTCAAGTACAATGTTACTTGTACTTGAGTCTGCAATCATGATGAAGAGATATTCAGCCTACTTTATTTTATAAATCATACTATATAGGCTCACTTCTAAGCCTTAACCTCATTCTCATTTGAAAACAATGGAGGGGGATAAACAATGGAAATGATTTCCTCAGTAGAAACCTCAAATTGCTAAATGATAGAGCTTATGAAGAAATGAAGCCCAGGTGTCTTTTATTGCTCCCCGTTTCCCCTCCTGTAGTAGTTAAACTCCTTCATCAGAGAATGCACTCATCCTGACTCTGCTCCATTTCACCCGCTTGCCTCAGGCAGCTTCTTCGGGGGCAACAGCCACAAGGTCCTCCCGCTAAAATAACAGTTATTTTGCCAGAACTATTAACATCCAACTCCCACACGGCGCGATCACAGGCAAGAGCAGCCGACGCCGAACCGATCTGTATATCTGACTGGTCCGAAATCAGTTTGCTGAAGGAAAATTGCACCGGTTCTTTTGTGAGGTAATGAAAGCAATTTTCCTTCAGCTGCGGTCACATTAAGAATTTACAATGGCATTTTTCCAGTCTATTGACCTGTATAGTTAGCCATGAAAGAGAACGGTGCACAATACAACCGTGTAAGTACTTGATGGCAGCCTCTCGGAAATACAGCACAGCAAGTGCATAATGTAGTAATATTAATGACTTCTGGCATTTAATTCCAGCAATTGACTCAAGTATTGTTCCCTTATGGTGTTTTTATAGTCATTTCACCTTATTTTGATCATCAGGGTGGGTTAGATTATTTACCAACACAAACTTGACAAAGGGATGTATTGAATTCAGTTTGCTGGTTCGTGGTTCATTTATCCTCTCTGCCCCGAGGAAGCCAGTCACTTTTTCAAAACTTTAACAGTCCCTGACAGAGGCTGACAAATTTCTTTTCCTGCCCAGTTCTCCAGAGAACCCCTCGGCTAAAGTCCAGTTTGAAGACATCCATGCTAACTTATTCAACACATTTAAGTCCTTGAGTCTTGCATTGTCTTTCGGACTCACTCAAATGACATATCTTCCGATATATCAGGTCTCAGCAGGGTTGGTTTGCACAAGTTAGGTCAGCTTTTGCCTTCTTTTAAGCACAGTGATGAGTTGACAACTTGATTCAATCATTTAGGCTCACTAATATATGCTGTTTTTAACAGTCACATTCAAATTAAGTCTTCAAAATAAGTGTTTAGAAAATGTCCTATTTATTTCGCTGCACGTCTGTCTTCATCTTGTTCGAATTTTGGACCACAAATCTGCATTTGACAGCTCTTTTTCAGACAGTATCATCTGAATTTAGCCTTCTCTTCTCTTCAAGAAACTTTTGTCAAAACAGCTGTTTTAATACTTTGTGTTCGTTGCTAATTACTGCTTATTCTGCTTATAATTATTCAGCGTCAGTTTCTTATGAATAAATATCACAATGTCGCCATGAAGACATGCTAAATTATTTTTGCCAGAGTAGTATTTTATTTGTCTGATCAGGATTGATATTTAAGAAGTAAAATCTTCAGGCAGATTTTTCCATCAGTCTGATTGTGTGTACTGATCTGAAGAAACTGAATCAGAAACACAACAGGAGTCGAAGATCATTTATTTATTTTTCTTTTGTATGTGATTGACTAACACGGTTTGCCTCTCGAGTTGCTCTAAAATTGCTTTCATATATTTTCTCCCGCGGAACTCACACTTTCCTCTAACGATCTTAAGCTCACAAACACACAGAGACACACACACACACACACACACACACACACACACACACACACTACTCCTCTTAATCTATGTCTGCTGAAGTAGTCTTTAATGAGGTGTGAACAGAGGACCACAACGCTCTCCCTCCTTCTTCATCTTCCCGCTCTCTCTCACCCCTGAGAGAAACCGACAGACAGGGCGACAAAGACACACAGCGACAGACGGATAGGGGAGGTAGGGAAGGCGAAGGGAGAGTTAATGGGAGAGAACAAGATCTTTTTTTTTTCTCCCCTCTTTCATTACTCCATCCCCCCATCCATCATCATGTGATCACAACGAGAGCAGATCACAGGGCCCGTGAGGGACACTTTAAAGATTTTCTCCCCAGCTGATCCCAACGCCAGGCTCCTCCATGTGTGTGTGTGTGTGTGTGTGTGTGTGTGTGTGTGTGTGTGTGTGTGTGTGTGTGTGTGTGTGTGTGTGTGTGTGTGTGTGTGTGTGTGTGTGTGTGTGTGTGTGTGTGTGTGTGTGTGTAATGTGTCCTTGCTGTGTGTGTAGGGAAGCAGGTCAGGCTGGTTGTGTTTCTCGCCCTTCAGCGAAAAGCCTGCCTACTCCCTTTTATAAAAAACCCACCACAGAATTATGGTTCCATAGTTGAACACCAGCCAGCTTCACTAATGCATCTCAAATGTGTGTGTGTGTGTCTGTGTCTGTTTGCGTGCCTTCCAGCACGGTGGGATCCCACTGACAAACAGCATATCAGCAGCGTGCCCTTGATTTGGATGAGTTAAACAGCCTTCTCCTACTTTATTTTTTTTACCTTTAGCTGTAAAATAAACTCTTCAAAAAATGTTCCACGATGTCGATTGCCTTCCAGGATTGGGATTTCACCTTCAACCGGCTCAGTGCAACCGGCATACCAAAACGACACTTCACAGTTGAATGAGAGAGAAACTATTCTCGATACCTGACTTAAAAACAATATATATATAAATAAATCCACCTCGTCACTTTAAATTACAAAGTGGGGTCGCCGCAGTGAGCAGCATGTCATGCCCTTTTAATTGAGAGTCAATAGATTAGTCCTGTTTGCTCGGGTGACATTCTGGAGTTGTCACAGTCAAAGAGCACAGACTCAGGCCTCAGTTTCTAGGTGGTAAAATGGCAGAAACGGCTGATAACTCAGGAGGTGTGCTCCCTAAGATCTTAACAGACTCCAATTTGTGCTGGTCCACTTCTCCACACTGGGTGTGGAAATCCTGACGACTACCATGAAAGGAGAGATTTTAGGATCTTGAGTTTCAACAGCAGAACGTAGGCTACTATGTGATATGATTTGTTAAAATTTAAAGATAAACTTATGGTGCGCCGGTAACCAGATGGCCAGGGCACACACAGTATATAAG
This sequence comes from Cebidichthys violaceus, assembly GCF_023349555.1. Classification (NCBI taxonomy): domain Eukaryota; kingdom Metazoa; phylum Chordata; class Actinopteri; order Perciformes; family Stichaeidae; genus Cebidichthys; species Cebidichthys violaceus. Next base: position 4,146,336 of record NW_027176417.1, on the reverse strand, counting down.
CACATTATTCTGGTCGAGGATCTTGGTTGCATGTATTACCTCATCTCCTGTCTGCCTCTATACTAAGAACTATACAATAAAGGGGAAAATGCATTTTTTAAGAAGTCCCCCCAAAAGGATTCAGTTGGATAAATTACTGTAGGAACATACATTGCAAAAAAATAAAAGATCCCCTCCAGACTGCAACGTACTGGACAAAATGTTTCCTTGGATTTCTGTCCTCGAGGTAAATATAGTTTGTTTTTGCAGAGGCTGATAGCTCCACCTTTTGAATTAATCTTGGATTGTTTTTCATGCCTCATTCTGCTCTGTTCACATCCATATGAAGGCTCAGAGACCCGTTTGTGTGCAGTTGCGTTGCATGAATAGCACATGACTACATCTGTGGGTACGGTCACCAGGAGTAGCGCTGGAGCTTTCAGGTTATTTTCAACCTGCGCTGCATTTTCCATTTTCCCGTTTGTAACATCCCGGCAGTTGATTGTGTAACTTCACTATCGTGCTTTCCTACCTCGAGGTGCTACTGGAGGCAGTTGCCAGGAGTGCTTCACTATAATGCATAACACACGGCCAGTGAAATCTACAAAAGTTGAAAGTCACTAAAATGTCCTTTTGACATTAATTTGCCATAGTTGGATTTTGGTAATTATCTCAATTATTCTATTACTATTGCATTTTCTGTGTTCTTTTTTTTTATCATTAATGCACATATATAATGTATGGCTTTCAAACTCACTCACCGTATAAACAATGAGCTGTGGCTCCATGTTTGATGTGTGTATCCCCAGCTGAGCTTCTTTTCATGTTACTATAAATACATGCGGCCACATTCCTGCCCGTGCACCAGTGTTCTTCCTCTCAAATCCAGCATTGTCTTGTGCAAGACAAACCATCAGAGTGGCAAAAGTCGTTCTTCTTTTCAAGCCGTAACGAAACAAAATAATCTAAGCATATTTCATCAAGAAGGAAGGTAATTAAGGTAATGAGGTTTCTTTGCACAGCACTGAAACACGGCAGGCGCAGGGAAAGGCATCATTTGCTCTGGTCCTTTTATTACATTTGTAATTAATGAGCTCACATGCGTTCAGACCAGTCATTTTAACAAATTGCATGATCCTTTATTTAAGACCGCTTTATGGTTTTATCTGTCAGTTGGTGATGAAAGTGTATTTGCTTAGCAGGAGTGAGTGGACATCACTGAAGGAACGTTGTATATTTGGCTGAAAATAGTGCAGAGTGACTTTTTAAAATAAGAAGTACAAATTATGAGATTGTACCAAGAGAGGACAACTCAAACTAAATATTGACATAAATATCAAAACTTCATGGTCTCTTGTTTTTATGAATTTAACAAATGGTGTTTGATTAGCTCATCTAACGTTTGTACACAAAACGTCTGCAGACTTCTGTCAGATGATGCTTTTAAAAACGCTTTCCTTTTCTCGCAGTCTTCCACGGAAACAAAGTGTCTACAAATGAATCATTTTTGCTTCTTCATTGCAGTTAGAGGCTCATAATAATTGTTGTTAAATGATTGAAATGGCCAAATGTTAAGGTTTTCCTGCCAGTAACCTCTAGCGAACGTGCAAGTTACGCAAATGGGCGGAAGTAACGTGAAAACCAGGGAGGAGGGGTGGGTCACATGGCATTTGACTTACGTTTCCTTCCAGCAGTAATGCTGGTTGCTTTTAACCATGGCTGTGATTTGTCCCAATCCAAGTTGCCTTAACTTTGACCATAGAGGGTGGCAGAACAAGAAAATGGCCCAACTTGTCTATTTGGAAGGCAATGACATCATTTATTTTGACATTTAGTGTGGAGCACTTGTACAAGTATAAATCTGTACGTACTCCTTACAACGACTGAGATGTCAACAAGGAGCTGGCGTAACTATTGAATTCCTTGAAAAGCAGTGATTTAGACCAAAATAGTTCAAATATATTAGTTGACTTTTTAAAATGTATTTTACTGACCTTGTCGAGGCAGAATATCACGTACAGATTTCCACTCAGTAGTTCGAAAGTGCATTTCCAGGGTCTGTCAGTTGCATCATAAAACCCTCAGCTGCCATGTATTGCACAAACCAAATAGAGAAAAAAACTCAATATATGAATGCAGGAATCTGAATAACTGCATTTTGAATCCGTTGCTGTTGGGATGATAACTAGCCGGAAGGCTTTATATAAACACGTAACTGTAGCGAACGCTCTCTGCTGTGGTGAGTTACATCACCAGAGAACTGGAGTATGGAGGAACAGGTCCAACGTGAACTTCGAAAAAACCTCCCTCCACTCTGTCGCTGTTCTGTGTGGGGGTTTTTTTGTTTGTTTTTTTCAGGTTGAGCTCAGCGATCAGTGCTGCAGTCAAACCACAAGTCATTTGTACTGAAACAAGCCTCTTCCCTCCGAGTATTTCCCAGCGTGCACAGATAGAAAACCTCTCTGATGCCACTTTGAAGACTAGAACCAATTAGGGAATCATTATAATGAGGAGCCTCTAAGTGCACGTCTTTTGTTACTCAGCAGCTGTCTAATTGGAGTCGGTGTATTTGGGAAGGCGTTGGGACGACGGCTGTTCTAATAGAACTGTGATCAGCGACCAGCTCATGGCTGACCTTTTGACAACATATACCACATTGCTTGTGCAGAAGGTTTTGCTTTAATTTTTTTTTTAATGGAAGGAAGTATTCATGGTATGTCAAAAGAATGTACACTTCCCAGTCGTATCATGTGTACACTGCTGAAAATACTGCATCTCCTGCAGCAGCTCTTAACCTTCCCATGCCCACTGCAGCTGTGAAGGATTTTTACCTTAGGGTATATGTTCTGTAGATCCAGAAATGGTTGACTAGTTACACAGCTGCTGTATATACAATGCGGTTTATATAGCGGTCCATGTCAAAGCCATATCCTCACTTACACTGTGGTTTCTTACAAGGAATGAATAGCATCAGTATTGAAGCAGCTGCTTCTTTCAAAGCATGTGCATTGATGTTTAAAGCTTTGAATGGGTAATTCTGAGTCATAGTAATTCATCCGATCTTTTTCTCGGTCCACTCTTTAAATATTATATTTCCTTTTATTTGTTCCCATTTTTAATGCAGCCTTTATTGTGGTCCTTAATGAATAAATCATACTCCAGTGGCCCACAGGGGAGAAAGATGTTGAATTTAATGTGCTCTTCCTTTTCTCTCTGTTTGTCTTCTCACAGCTCCCCTGACTGACAAGCCGCCGAAAATCCTTTTCCCGTCGGAGAGCCAAATGAGCGTCATAGAGATGGCAATAGGTAAGGAGACGTGTTTTATTCCCCATTCTGATGGCTTATTTTCCATCTGTTGGTGGAACGTGTGCTGTCATACTCGTGGCAAAGCCAATTCCCTCAAAGTAGGATCTGTTCTACTTAGCTGTGGCTTTGTTAGGAACAATATCTTCATGTTTATCATATTTTAGTAAGAGTCCTCCCTGTTTTCTGATCTGCTCCCATTTCCATTTGTTGTTGACGCCGTTTGCTGTCAATGCAATCTCAACACATCCTCTTTGTTTACCTGTTGTACTGATAGAATTAGTGCAGATTATCCTGAAATGATCGTGTGCATGTCACACTCGGCACTCTGTTGCTTCTCCTGTCTCTTATTTTTCTCTTACCGTTAGCAACTCATCAACACTTCCTGCACAAATGATTCATATAAAGACTTCTAGCAGGTTAGGATGAGCAATATCTCCTTTCCTAGCAGGTCTTTAAGGTGAAAGGTTGAATTCCCAACAACAAGTGGCAAAGTAGAAGTGTTCGAAAATGCTGTGGTGAAAACCATAGTTTTGTTGTACTAATGGAACTATTGCTGTGAACGTATATATTATGCTGAATTTACCATTTACCTGTTATTTGAATACTAGCTCTTATTTGCCAATTCATGATATTGCTGTAACTTTTACTATGTGATCCTCCGAGTACTTGACATCAAAGTTCAAATTCAGTCAAATTCAATTAGATAAAGCCATTGACACTAAGTTGCCAGCATTGGGGTGTGTTGCCCAATTGAACTGTATTGATCTCCGACACTTTCCTATCAGTTTGTTCTTCTCATCTGCACACATCTGACAGAACAAGTGTTGAAGTGTTCAGTACAAGATTTTCAATTAGGTCTGTTGTCTTTGCCCTTTTGTGAACGGACCTTGAGTTTTCCTCTCGATGGAGGAAAAACACGAGATGAGTCATTCGACACATTTGTGTATGAAAGAGAAAGATAATTCAGTGGGTTTAAAAGCCGTGTCCGCCGCCTTTTCTCTTCCTTTCCGTTGGAGTGCCTCTGCATTGTAATTACACTGATCATATCTATCTGGGTTTTCTTGTGCAACATGGGTGCTGGTTTGTTCAGCCGTAATGAGTCAGTAATGATTCAAAGTGCTGCTGTTGCTTCTGAGAAATCATACATAACGCGCTACCTTCACATTCCTGATGCTAGCTTCTTCAAACGATTGCCTCCATTTCTGCCTCGTGCGGCTGCCTCAGAACAGCAGTCCTCCGTTTGCCTTACCAGCTTTTGATGCTCAGGGGCTCATGGGAAAATTCCCGCTTTGTGCCTTATTGGACGAGAGCTCAGCTGTTGGTGGAAGGGAAAATGGGTCATGATGGAGGCTTCCTTTGAAGTCAATTTGTCATGGGCGACGAACACAACTGGCTCGCAGAGGTAAAAGGTGGCAATCAGAAAATAGACGCAAATCGCTGTAGCTTTAAATTGATGATGGATAAAAGCCTCTCTGGCTTTTATCATCTGATTGAGTGGATGATGGTGATTTACAATACCCATTAACTGATAGAGCAGGCAATAATGGTCCAAAGATAAGAAACGTGCTGCTGTTCTTGTTTTGTCTTGATTTTAATTCTTCTTCTTTCAGCTTTCTAGACCTTCATCCCCCAAATGTATCAGATTGGATTTTCCTCTTGATTTAGATTTTCCGGTGGCTGAGGATCAGTAGAAACAGTTCTGTATGCTCCTTCTTCGCCTCAGCACCCACTGATATTCTACACAGAGTCAGCACCTCTGTGTACATAATATATGAACACCTATTTGATGCTCTGCCTGTACAAGCCCCTATCGCTTCCTGTCGGCGTTGGGCTAGCATGCTCTTGTCATCCACAGAGAGAGCCCAGTCGAACGCAGTGTGGCAGTTTTGGCGGAATTTTAATATTCATACTCCCATGAAATATAGAAGCGTAAATGGCTTCGGCTGACAGTTAATTAGGCAGGTGAGAGGGAGAGAGGAGGAGGAGTGGGGAAAGGCGAACGTGGAGAGACACTTTTTGGGCTCTTCTTATGGAACTCAAGGGACGAACAGAGAGATCTGTAAATGGCGGGCCCCAATTAATCAACGCACATCGTCCGTGGCACATTCCCTATTTTGTCTTCTAATGGATGTGGTTCCTCAGTTATAATTGATTCAAATGCCTGATTAAAACATGCTGTATAAATGCTCTCCTCAGCCCCTCGGTGGGCGTGCCTCTCCGCCGCTTTCTCTGTGGGACAGATGCCTCACATTTTCGGTCCGCAATTCAGTCTGACAGTTCAATGCGCTGCTTTCACTCCGTCTTGTGAAGATGTGGAAAAATTGTCTGCAGTCAAGCCAAGCAGACTAACTGCAGCGCAAGTCTGTTTCCAGAGTGTTAATGTGTTCAATTGTTAAACGCTTTGACGACGGGGTGATTTATTTCCTTAATGCATGAACATGTTTGTGCCACTTCTATGTTCTTGAACACAACCCAACCAGGGATTCAACCTCCAGAAACAAATCTGCTTCTTGAGCTTTTGTTCTGCTGCCAGGTTTGATTTGTTTTTATGCACTTTTCTGTGCAGGGCTGACGTGTCACTCGCTGCCTCACTTGCCTACCTATCCTGGCATTTTATTTCGGGTTAGATTGAATTCACGACCATCGCGGCGCTCCGTTTGTGATGTTCATACTGGGAATATCCAGCGAGTTCCCCTGTGATCTTGATTGGCTGTTAAAACTTCAAGCTCTCTCAACTGCCTCCTTCCTCAAGATATCACACTTCATCCCCTGACACTTGACATTACGACACCGCAGCGAGTTTTCTGAAATTGCAGCAGAGAGAAAACAAGGTAATGGTGTCTGAGCCTCCTTGCCGAATCCCCTGAAATACACTTTTAAGCTCTCACTTGAATGCTTTGAGAAGCCGTGCATCTTTCTGTTGTACTGGTACGCGTCACCAATCTGTAATATTCAATGCATCGCAAGAGTTGTTTTGTGTTTGAGTAATTGAATTGGTTCTTTTGATGTATTCACTTTACCCCAAACAGTCTTGTTTCCTTGTTCTTTTGTGCCTCACTTAGTTATTTGCTTTGTTTCCCACAATGCCTTTTTGCACCCTTCAGGGGATGGAAGACAACTTGTTGTTTACAGTCAAAGATAGGCAGTAGCACAGCAACTAACTGTTAACACAGGGAAGGGTCAAAGGTCACAGATACAGAGACAAATTATCTCAGGATATTTTAAAACATTTTTTACCTGTATGACTGTATAGTTTGTGAAAAAGTTCTTTGATTGACACCAAAACTAGATATATATATTGTTGGATTATCACATTACTTTTGATGCAATCTTTGGCTAAGTTGAAACTCTTTAAATGTGAGTAATGGTTTTTATGTCCTCTTAGCAGCAGTAGAAGATTCAACGTATTAATTCCAAACCGCTACCGAGTAATATAAAAGGCGTTAACATTAACAATAACATAGCTTGTTATTGTTAGAAAGGCTCATTGTGGAAATGTCTTTGTTCTAAGCAGCCTCTCTATAACAATCTGAACTCCTCTCAGAGGTTGAGCCTCCTCATTTGTTGGTTGGTGAATAATAACAGGTAAACTGGAAATTGGTCTTCAGTCACTCATCAGAAGGAGTTACATTGTTTAATGATACAGTATTAACTTAGGATACCTCAGAACAAAGCCATCATTATCCTGAATTGACTTGGAGTCGGCAGCCACATCAATTTTGAATGTGCGGTACTTTGGTAATGAGGAGGGTAGAACATCAATGTACTGTTATTCTGGTGCAGGTCAGGTTGCTATGAGACTCCCATTTCCTCTCAGCTGACATGGAAACCTTCACATTAAGACTTGACGAATCCAGATCCCTCAGTAAGGAAGTTTGCACTTGTGTGGGTTTTTTTTTCTCCATCCCCTGCAGAAACAGAGCATCATTAGGAAGAAATGATGAACTGCACTTAGACAGCAGACAAAATGTCACCTTTCACCACACTGCTCCAATGCGGTTGAAACTCAGCCCAACAGATGGGCTTGGAAAGTTTACCCTTTACATGACCTTATCAATCTGTGAATGTCGATCATCCTGGAGCAGAGTTTGTCCTGTGGCTGTATGGATATAATATTTGGGTTCTTGTCGCATTGATTCAGGCACTTTTTTTCAATACATAACTATTGATTTTGATGTGTTGGATGTCCTATTGACAATCAGCTATGGGAAAAAGGCCCATCATGCCACAGACAGGTCGACATATAGACCATGCTCCAGGTAAATACCAAGAGTTCTGGAGAAAGGATGTAAACGTGGAAGGGTCAGGAAGACGTGATTATCGCTTGAGTGTTTATTGATTTTGTTGTTTTTCTCACTTGTAACATAAAGATCATGTATTGTCTTCACACGAAACCTACCCTCCTTTAATATGTCTTTTATTAGGATAGGCTCGGCGAGTTTATTTATATAGCACATTTCAAACAGGCCATTTTAAGTGCTTTACATAATGCATTGAATCCAATAAATGTTTGAACAGCACCAGACAGGAGAGTGTCTGTCTGTAGGACAAGGATTCGAAATATTGGACCTAATTTACATAATGCTACACAATAAAGATAACTTTGAAATGAAAACCTAAAACATTTCAGCCTATAACCCACTCAACTTGGCTTGGATGTGTGCAGAACTTTTTTTTTAAATGAGGCCGCTTGTGTTGGTGCTCAGTTTAACCCCAAAAGCAAACCTGGACCCTGACTCGATGGCACGGGTACAGACGGCACACGCTGATATTTCCCGACTCAAGTTTTAAATTAAAAGCATCACTCGCCGCAGCTCGGTGTTATATTCGGTACATCCTCCAGCTACCACTCGAGTAGTCTCGTGCTTTTCAGCCGGGAAGTTCTAATCAAACCGTGAGACACATTTTAGTTCCACAAAGAAAAAGAGAGTCGCCCACAGCACGGCCTCAGTAACACCTATCCCTGATATCACACACACACACACACACACACACACACACACACACACACACACACACACCAGCCATCCCTCTAAATGTCACTGGCTCCGCAGAACGCTCCATCGACGCCAAAGGTTCAGAGGCCCTAGGATCAATATTACATCATTTCTCTCAATTAGGGCATATTTATTCCCCTCAAGTTATTGTACATCTGCGAGTGATCCTATCTGTATTCCTGGCAAGTCTCCAGATGAGTCGGGGCCCTGCAGGGAGGGGATGACAGAGTGAGATAAAGACGAGGGAAGAGAGGAGGGAAGAGAATGAGAGAGAAATTAAGATGGGGGGGGGGGGGGGGGGGGGTTTGGGCAAAGAGTCAGAGCAAAGGAGAAAGAGTGAGATCATTTAGGATTCACAGAGGGGATGAAATACGATGGTGTCTTACCTTGAGTTATTACAGATGAAAGTGGATACAAGACAGCACACTGTCCCAAATGGTTAATATACCCTGCAGCGTGGAGGCATAAATCGTGGCTGTCATATTAGAGGCGGGCTTGTAGGTGGTGATTGGAAGGGATCCTTGGCAAAGCACTGCTCCCATTAGTGTTTTACGTAAGTGCGCTAATGAGGGGGACAGTCTGTGCGAGCGCTTGCGGAGACCCGGTCGGCCCGCCGGACCGAAGGACACTTTAGGTTTACTCAACACCTTGAGGAAATTCCCCCGGAGCGCGACCACAGGGCTAACACCATGCTAACATGTTAGATGGTGACCTCTGAAGTTGAGCTGTAGTCCCCCATTGACCGCTCCCCGCCCTGCTTCCTGTCAGCGGCCCCCACCTGTGGCCTCGTACCCGTGTCTGCCAAAGTAAGAGGACAAATGGCTGAAGGCGTTTGCTCTCCTTAGCAAAGGAAATAGCATCAAGCATTTGCCAAGCATTAAGATATACTGCCTCCTGTCTGTGTCGGCCATACTTCCCGTCTCTGGGTAGACCTATTAATCATGAATTGGTCTTCGGTGTGTAGTTTACAGAAAGTCTGGTTTGTTGTAGATTTTTTTATTTTCATGTTTGGCTAAAGAGTTCCTGCATTGCACCTGCATGTCGGCACTTGGGAAGGTCCGAAGACTTCCGCCGAGGAGGACTACCAACCCACTGAACCTGTTTTGACTCTTTCATTAACCTGACGAGTGGTTTTGATGTGATACACCACTGCAGTCACGGTGGCCTTTTTACTGGCGCCTGCGTCTTAGGTTCACTGTGTAAGCTACAGTTCACCACAGTGGAAGATGTTACAGCTGTGGACTTGCTATCCAGGCTGTCACAGCTGCAGTAGTGGTGTGTGAGCGACCTTATGTTACAGTACAACAACCCCTTCAGGCGCTCGCTCTGTGATTGGTACTCTGGTGCTTTTGGGTTTGTTTCAGCACAGTGTGACTTTAAAGCTGCATTTTTTTTTCTCCTCCATCTTATCATTGGGTTTTGCCTTTCTCCGACTCGTGTCACCAACTCTGCCACAGAGTGCACTCTGTGCAGTTCCCGTCCAGCTGTTGCTCTTTCAACAGCTGTGTACTTCAGATCTGAGCTAGAATTTTAAATTGAAAGCACTCCTCCTCCACTCACACGCATTCGTTTCCATTTTCTGACGCTCCTTCCAGTCCCGTCATGTATCAGTAGCTTCTGCACTGCAGCAGCTATACACCCAGTCTGATAGGCAACTTAAGTCCATCACCAGCATATGGATTACTAGCAGCAAGTAGACTCACTCTGTGACTCGTTCAGCACTGTGTGACAGCTGGGCACCCACGAGCCACCTGCCTTAAAATGAAACCTACCTTTTTAGTGCAGCAGTTAAGCACAGCGGGTTTTTTTTTTTTACAGACATTAGATTAGCCCTCAGTTTAACCTCAACACAGCGGTGTCGCCTTGCTCTTTTGTGAGCCACTATTTAAAAAACTTCAACTGCTAGCAGGTGGAGGAGCCATTAATTTGCTCTGGTGACTCGAAGATAATCTTTTCATTGTAATTTCTTAGGTTGTTTGATGCATTTTATTCTGCAAAGTGATATTCTCTCTCTGGATTTTACCCCTGAATGCAGAGAGAAGCAGAGCAGCTTGCATTTTTATTTCCCCCAGAATATATCAGCCTCTCCTGTGAAGCCAGTTCCACCGCACAAGCCTCAGCCAAAATGCAAACCCTGCAAACTTCCCCTTCATCACCATCCCCTTGACAGTGCATGTGTGTTGCCTGGTTGAGCTAATTGCCCTCGCTGTATTTCCAGCCAAACAGGTGGCCATATTGGTTTCCTTCCGGCTGTCTTTATGTGACAGTGCATCCAGGTTGGAAAGAGATGACAGTGTCCCCTCTCCGCCCGGAGCGTAACCTTGGTTAGGCGATGCTCCCTCTGTACTGTCTTTGGTCTCACATTGGTCTTTGGGGCCAACTCCTGATTGTGTACGTGTTGTTGTGTGTGTGTGTGTGTGTGTGTGTGTGTGTGTGTGTGTGTGTGTGTGTGTGTGTGTGTGTGTGTGAGTGTGAGACATAGAGAGATAGAGCGCTCTCTGATGTCTAGCCAGAAAGCTAGAGGGCCGGATCACGGTCAGGAGGGGAGGGAGATGACAGTGGCAGCAAACTTTGGCAAGTGACACATGAGACCGCAGATCTGTGATGTCATGATACAGCTGCTGCACACACACACACACACACACACACACACACACACACACACACACACACACACACATATTTTGTGCCCATACAGGCAAAATTCAATATTCTTCAAGCAAGCAGAAACAGAAGCTAATGTTCACTGTTTGTCACACACGCACACACACACACACACACACACACAATTTGTCCTATGCAGCTTTTACCACCTCACACTGTCACCTCAGGGAATGTGTGTGTGCTAAAGCAGCCTGATATGGTCAGGTTTGTCTTCCTGCACACACTTCCAGCACTGGTGGGCTTTGTGTTGGTCCATTGTATCTACAGTCGGTCCTCTGTTCGGTCCGTGGGTGGTCATGCTTCAGGGGATAGGGATGTGTCAGATGAAATGTTTTGGATATTTGTCTCATAACTGCTATGAGTCAGGCAACACCTTGTTTCTATACCTTGGGTAAAGAAGCACTATTTTTTTCCTCAGCAGTGGGAGGGAACATGACATGCTCAGATAGGCCCTGACCTCTCTGCAGACCAGAATAGAACAAAGTAGAGCGGATACATTGGAATACAGCGCGGTTGTTTTCATACATGTCATCTCTACTGCTTCCTCATGTGCAAGATTATGACATTTCTTACACTGTTTATAGTGTTATGAGTAATTTGTGATTGTTCATACCGCTATCTGGAAGAAAGAGTGACTTTATATGCATTTCACCCTAATTACTTTCATATTTTTTAACCAATGAATTTATTCTACTCTATTTTCATTTTAGAAAATGAATTTGTGTGCGTGTAGGACTTTTATACTTTTGTTTTAGTTCCTCAGATGTGGCGATCAATAATTCCCAATTGAACCATACAAATTTGTAAATTGTTGTATACATATGAATATGTTTATTGTACTCTGCTGGCTAACAAATGTATTCCTTTATACACATTAACACTAAACCACTGTATCCTAATTCCATACTATATAATATCATTATGTGATCTAGAAAATCATACAAATAATGACAATATTTTAAATAACTTTTTAGAATATGTAATTTAGCGCACTTTTTTTGTTGTGGGAGAAAAGACTCAACACCACATGCAAAAAGGCAGTTTTACTAGATATACTCACTAGTCTGTGACTGAAATCAGTGCACAGTGGTGTGCAGTCAGGATATAGCTTAGGCAGTTCCTCCCAGAGCATTCTGGGTGAGTCACGAGATGTACTTGCCAATGTTAAATTCAAAATCGTGACTTCTCAGTTCAGCATATCGCTTTTGGAAGGGACCAAAAATGTTCCCAACAATGAAACCAAAGTGCCCAGAAAATCTTTTGTTGCAAAAAGATTTAATTTTTTTCCCCCCGTGGTTCCTGGTGAGAAACCAGCGTCTCTGTGCCAGCTGTGTTGGCAGCACTCTGGTTTAATCTCTGAGACTCAGGCTAACCGCAAAACACGGACGTCTCCCTCCCTTCTTTAGCAAACACACACCCGACCATCCACTCTCCCTGCCAACCGCAGGCCAGATAGAAGATATTGAGCATCCTTCCATGCTGTGACACAGTATTGATATTGATTTTAATTATGACAGCAACATACTAAAGCGTTTTTCAGAGGACTTGTGCATCGGTGGATCCTTGGTCTGTTGGTCGCTGCAGCTGGTGGAAAACCATCAACAACAGATTTTTATTTTTTAGATGTAATTGTCCCTAACAGGAGAGACAGGAGGATTTGTTTTCCATTTTCCATCACATGCAGTGTCATCATTTTTTTATTTTATTTTTACAGATCATCTATAATCATACAAAAGACATGGACGGTCTTGGAGGGGAAGTAGTTAAACCAATTATCTGACTTCATAAGCACCGTTAAGGCAGTTTGGTTAAGTATAGGCAAATAAAACCACTTGGTTCAGGTTAAGCAAAAGGTTGTCGTCATGGAGACAGTCACATGGGCAAAAGCTGCCAGTTTTCAGTCGCGATTGACTGCTTTAAACTTAAACTTAAACTTAGTTACAAATTAACTCCCTCTCCAAACCAGCAGTCAAAGAGCAAATATACCGAGAAACCAAACTCAACGGCGGCTCAATGTGCTGCCAGAGGCTTTATTCTTCTCCAGCATCTCCTTCCCTAGCAGCTACGAAGAAGAGTACATTTACAGATGTAGAGAGTGCATCTTTCTGACATCACATGCATTTTTTTCATGGTAATTAAGTCCTTGCAACTTTCAAAACTTCGAACAGTTATCTCCCGTTGCCACTTGGGGCCGTCAAAGTGCAAAAGTGCCGAGTGCAGCCTGAACAAAAAGCATAAAAGTCAGCGCAAACACTGCAAAGTTACACCAACAAACGTCTTAAGTTTAGTTGAATTGGCAAGCAGAAGTAGAACTTGGCGAAGTGGTCTTGCTGTGGTCCTGCTTTTTTTACAGACAAACTGATTATACATTCAGAGTGGCATCAAAGTATCATGAATAAATCAATTCCAGAGGAAAAGCATCACTGAGGCAAAATTTGGATTGTATTGATGCCACCGGGGAAACTTATTTTTGCATGACATTTACGCCTAAATATTAGGTCGACCTCCTAATATTGAGTTGAAGTCCATTGGCACAATCAATAACCTGTCTCCACTCAGAGCTAGGTGGAGTCGATAAGTACGGTTTTCCCTGGATAAACTTAATTAGCCCATTTCATGCAAGAAGCAGGTGGCACTGATATTTAATACACTTAGTTTTTTTTTTGGCATGTGTGAAAGAAAAACAGCACTAACCTATCAACACCAGGCAGCTTCAGAGTCCCCAGGCTGCGAAGTTGATTGCCGCCAAGTTGCCCCAGTGTGTGTGTGTGTGTGTGTGTGTGTGTGTGTGTGTGTGTGTGTGTGTGTGTGTGTGTGTGTGTGTGTGTGTGTGTGTGTGTGTGTGTGTATTTTGTCTGTTTGGGAGTGTATTATGTGTGTGCATGTAGGTATGTATGTGGTGCTCTATTGTATAAGCTGTGTGTGTGTGTGTGTGTGTGTGTGTGTGTGTGTGTGTGTGTGTGTGTGTGTGTGTGTGTGTGTGTGTGTGTGTGTGTGTGTGTGTGTGTGTGGATTATCCCAGTTTAGAAGACCCAGTGCTATGACTCATCAACTCATAAAGCAGTAGCCAAAGGGGAGTGTGTGTGTGTGTGTGTGTGTGTGTGTGTGTGTGTGTGTCAACATGCCTGCGTTACGGTTTGTTTTAGTATGTGTTTTTGTAGGTGTATGTGCACTTTTAGTTTAATGGGTGCAAAAATGGGGAAGGAAGCGCAGTGAGAGTGAACCATGTGGGCTGTTGTGTTCGTGCTTTCATTACTGTACCTGCAGCCACAGTCTGTGTTTTGCTTCCTCCTCCATTAGTTGATGCAGCAAATTGCAAAAAGATAAATACTCAAACAACGTTGCATCCACCCTTTATTCCCCTCATCAACTGTAGTGTGTGTGTCTGTGTGTGTGGGTGTGCGTGTGTGCGTGTGTGTGTCCTTAGTCGTCCTCACTGTGCTGTCAGGCTCTTTTTGTTTCTTTTTGTCAGAGGCAGAGCAGTAGCTGCAGCGTTATGAGCAGCTGTGGCTCTGCCAGCTAATGTTTATGCTCGTAACAGTTCACGTTTTTATGTTGATGCTACATAGATGGCTGCTACAAGACTAATAAGGACAATAATTTATGTTAATTTCTGCTCACAGTGTTTGTTCAGTTGATGCTTATAGTTCATTAGTCACCATTAAATACAGTTTACATTATTATCAGTGTTCTGCAGAAAACTCAATTAAATATAATGGAGTCCAATTTTTGCACGCTGGACCAGTTCCAGCATAGAATGCAGAGTAATAGAGCGATGCTACATGAGGCTACTTACCCACTGCTAACAAAAACAGAATGCATCGGTTGTTGACACAATAAGAGGACCATGGAATCGTGCCGTAACTCCCCTAATATAACGTATTTCCTGTGGACACAGGATGCTGGAGTGGGGCGTATCTTAAGCGCCCTAACCCTAATCAGTAGGATATTAAAGGATATGAAGGACCAGAAGGTTAGGAAATAAAAAAAAAAATCACTATTACTAAAACTAGTCACTAAAACACTATTTTAATGACTAGGCATGTGATGCTTTTGCCAACCTGAATTGATGGCCTGTGCAGCAAAAAACAAATGAAAGGCCATGTGTTATTATTCAGCAGAGATTACTGGGCACAGGGGGCAAAGGCTGCCACATCTGATCTATTTTTATTATGTATTTGTTTCTTGTATGATACAGCTGCACAGTGCATACTTAAGGTACAGTAAGCCAACATTGAAATTAGTTAATACATTTAAATATGACTAGCTCTGCTATAATATGTCCAGAATGAACTTCACCTGCGGTTAGAGTTAAAAGATGAGCCTGGCGTGATCAATAAATGTGCAGTAATTTGACCGGAATGATCGTTGCTTCTAACAGGTTGTCAGTGGCCTGAAGTTACAGGCTCTAACAGACGGCGGGTTAACGTGTACAATGTACAGCATGTGTGTGTTGTGATGTTTTGGTGTTTACTGTTTTGTTGGGTGTTCGGATATTTCCAGCTCCCCTATTTCCAATATGGCTTGAAGACAGCCTGTCTGACAGCAGAGCTGATCACACACACACACACACACACACACACACACACACACACACACACACACACACACACACACACACACACACACACACACACACACACAGAGTAGAAGGCCTCATTTCACAGACTTTGTCAGAATCCAACAATAGGTTTTGGGTTTTGCTGTATTGATTTTTCTCTGTCAGACAGGATGTCCAGCAGACGCATTCTGACGGGGTTGTCATGATTTTTACAATTTGAACTTGGCCTTTACCAACTGACATTAGTGCTTATTTTCTCAAGGTGGGTAATAATGTTAGCTTAACGTCAGTCATGCTGGAAAAAAAAGACATTGTAAGTAAGAACTGGAAGGTTTTAACGGGGTAAGAGCTTGACTAGTATTATACTGTACTTGCATTACATTACAGTACATGCATTAACATGGGCGCATGGTTAGGTTGTGTTCATAGGCAGAGACCTGTGACCAGAACTGACAGCAAGTGTAATACAATTAGATATTATAATGCTGTCTCTGCAGCAGTACAATATAAGTGTATTTTGTCAAAGGCTGGAGGATTGGAACTTCACTGTTTGGCCTTGGGTAGAAACTATTCCTGTTCCTGAAATCACTTTGGGCAAAGCTCAAGATATCTTACATTAGAATGGAAGTCACATTAATATCAACATCAAGAGTGATCTGAAGTTTTGAAGCTTTGTTTGAAGTAAAACACCAACCAAGAACCAGACCGACCCAGAGAAGCCTTCACATGCTGCACACTGAGCTCCCCTTAAGAAAAACGTCATCCTTAAACAAGCACGTCTTCTCTGGAGGGCATACAAATCAAGGGCATACACCATACCGCGCACGTCGGGTTTTTTTTATATTTCTTACCCACCGAAGTGGATGACTCATCAGGTGAAAGTTAGAGCCAACGCATGCCCAAAGGCACGATCGGTAAACACTGAATCAAATTGGATCGTGCCGTTCATGCGCGTACGTGTTTGCGGGGTTCTGCAGGGTTTCCTCTGTAATTGAGACGGCTGCGTTCGTACACACGGCGCCGCTGCATCTTTATATCTCCGTGTCATTTTTGTCAGGGAGTATTACGCGGCGTATCTGCGCTCATCCAGCAGCTGTCAATCTGCCAGCCTGCTCCGCACTCGTCCCACGTCTGGTGGAGAATAACCAATGCGTGTGACCTCCTGGAGAGCCGTGTGTGTGTGTGTGTGTGTGTGTGTGTGTGTGTGTGTGTGTGTGTGTGTGTGTGTGTGTGTGTGTGTGTGTGTGTGTGTGTGTGTGAAAATGTGTGAGCGGGATCACTGGGTTAGAGACTGCGTACTGGAGCGGTGCCGAGCGCACACAGAACAGATATGAAAAGCAGAGTTTAGTGGAGAAGACGGATGCCACGGGCCGGCTTTTATATCGGCCACGGGGCTGGTTTCATATTACAATATAATGGTATTGGTTCAACCCACTTAATGAGTCACATCATTTCTTATGTTCAAATGGGTTCTCAGGAATTAACTGATATGAAGGAATTGTTGAGTTAATGACTTTCTCTTTGTGTATATTGCCATGGCCTTAAGCATGAGGGAACTGTTCCTTTATAGGCTGAATGCAGAAAGGTGTGACGCTCGGGTTTGCAGACAGAATTAAGACTCTCCAGTGTGGCAGGAAGTCCACCTCTAAAGAAGCTTTCTCTCCAATCTCACGTTATATGAAGTATATGATACAGCCCTACCTTTGCATACATATGGATGAATCTGCCTCCTTTAGGAGACTTCATTTGCATCGGGACTGTCCCTGTTTATCATTTTTCCCTCGTAGCTGAATTTGCATAGATTACCATTAAGATTTCAGCCCCCTTTTGTGCTCATCCTCAGGTAGATTATGAATCCCAAAGAGGGGACGCTCTTCAAAGCGGGAGAGCCGGCTCTGTTTTGACTGACCATCTAGCATAGCTCCCAGGCTTCAGTGGTTTGTTCTCCTTTGGGTTATTTTTGGGTCTCATTTTTTGGAATTTAAGTTTTGCCTGTCCTACTTACTGGATTCCCCAAAGTGAACTCGAGGCCTTTTTCAGCCTGATTCAGATTTTCCTCCCTCTCTCTCTGTCGTCCTCTCTCGTTCCCTCTCTCGCTCTTTCCGACTCCCTTTGCAGCCATCTGTTCATGCTTATGGCATCTCTCTATCTGTCTTCCTTCCCTGCCATATTTCCCTCTTCTCCTCTCAAATCTCTCCCAACATTTCATCGTTGCTCCCTCTTGTGTAGCTTTCTCTTTGCTGCCTTTCCCCATATTCGTATCGCATCATTAACAGCCTCTGTGGCATCTTTCTCTCAGGCGCTCTGGTAGCATTCGACATCCATTACTCTATACATGTGCCTGTCATGTGACTTCTCTCAGTGACACGGAAGTCTCCAAGAAGATTATTTCATAGGAATGACTGTATCTGCAGTCAGTACCTATCTTTAATTCACCATCTACTCTACATCTCTGCATTATTCAGCTTATTGTTGTAGTTATTCAGCCTGTGACTTACCTTACAGTTTTGTGCCACTCTCACTGCTCTCAACCTGGTTTCCACAGCAGACTACAGAAGTGCCGACAGTCAAAGTTTGCAACTATCTGGTGAACATAGTGCAGCATTTAGCAGCTAAATGGACAGATATTTCCCTCAGGTCTAGGTGGAGATTGCGTTACATTCAGGCCAAGATGGAACCGAGCGAAAAAGGGGAGAGAATATTGGATTTAGTTAATGGGGTTCACCAAAACACAGGCATAGTTCTCCGATGGGAGTTTGTTTTGGAGTCTTTCTGCCAGCTATCCGTCAGAATTTCCTCATTGGAGCTTTAAACACAGAGGGTACCGTCAGTTGGTGTGACAATGCCTTTCGTCCAATGGAGTGTTCTCCTTCAAATCGCAACAATCGCCGACCATCGGCATCACTCCGTTTCAAACAGAGTTGACAGTGAATGACGTTCATTTAGGTTCTCTTTTGATGTTTCAACAGCTGACACACTAAATGCCTCATTGCGTCATTCCTCTTGTAAACATGTGTTGAATATTGTCACAGAAGGATATTTTCCCTGACGAGTGAGCGGATACGCATCAGCAGGTACCTCTGGATGATGTCCGCATGATGTCATCACATACGTTACAACCTGCAAACTGCAGAAGCTGTTGCCATGGAGATTTACTTCTTTTTTTTTTTCAGTAGTGAAATGCGGTCAGCGCCTGAAGCAGCGAAACGAGTGTGTCGACCTGCATAAAGGCAAAGAGCCGCACAGTAGACTGCTGGTAGATATGTGTGTGTACCCCCCCCCCCCCCCCTCTCCTGACCGTCCACACCCAGTTGCAGTGTCTGGCTTTGTCTTGACCCACACAGTGCGTCGACTGGAAATAAATGGGTGCTCTTTTGGTGTTGCTCGGCTGCTGCAACTCAAAGGAACATCCAAGGCCCGTGTGCTGTAGTTCTCCCCCGTCGGAGAGGCTTTTGAAGGCTGTGAAATCTGCCTGTCGGCCAGATGTATTCGTGTCATGTGGGATTAGTTGAGCGTCATGTTGTGTAATCTCAAAGTGTGCGCGTTGTGTATATTAATGTCCATATGCACGCACGCGCATGTGTGTGTGTGTGTGTGTGTGTGTGTGTGTGCGTGTGCAGGGACCTAAATTGAGGCAGTTTTGTTAAAGAAGCGCAGACCATTGTTGCAGCACTCAAACCCATCCATCACAAAATGTACAAGTAAAGCAGCATTTAGAAGTTTCCCTCGTGGATTTCTGTAAAAACGTACCGAACGGAATGTCAGTGAATATGCAGTCTGTTGCCAACCAAGAGATTTGTATCCTTTTATGAGCAAGGCATCTTCTCACTGAGATAACAAAGCCTATCATTTTACATACATGAATATTCACGTAGACTTTACCTCGCTTAACCTTTCATCGGCTCTCCTGTGCCTTTTCTCTAGCTTTTATGCAACGGCGCACTCTCTCACACACTCTCTCACCTCTCCCTCCTCCTCTGTTCTTGCCATCTGCAGCAACATTAAGTCTCTTTCTTTATCAGCGGGGGGGGGGTTAATCATCAATTACACATGCAAGTGCAAATGCGCGTACGACTTAACGGACTGCACGGATTTAGATGCGCTGCTTTCTGAAACGGTTGATGGCAATTATGGCTCCATTTTGTCACCCATTGGGAAAGATAATGGTGTCTAATGTTTGTCCCCAAAAGTTTGCTGCAATTATAGCCCAATGTTAATCAATTTCACCGCAGTCAAACAATGGAGAACAGGCCTCTTATACCACTGAGGTCATGAAACAATAGAAGAAACGTGAGCCAGTAGTTGTTTGTCACTGCAGCTATGGAAGCAGAGTGAGCGTTCATGAATCGCTAGATATTCTAACCACCTCGTGTTTGTTGTTTGCAGAGAAAGTGTTTCTTATTCTGCTCCGCTATTAAACATAATTACACACATAGAGAAAAAATCTTTTTTCCTTCTTTTGGATTCTTTAAAGATGTGACTTTCTGGACAGCTTGAGTGTAATTGAGGGAGATAAGAAGTGACTCGCTTGAAATTACAAATGCATCTACATGTCAAGTACATTTGGCCCCGACATGTCACCCACACCATGCCGAAGGTCTCCATCACCTTAATGAGTCGTTAAGCGTCATGACAGCCTAAAACACAGCCACGGTTATCGATCCAAGGCGTATTGGCGTGTGCGCACATCACAGGACACAAAAGCAACTGATTTAGAGTGTGCTGGAGAAAAAGTTAAGCGGTTAAGCGTTAATCAAACGGCGGTGAAGAAAAATAGCGGTTATGGGTTTAAGGGGAAGATGAATATAGGCAACAATTAAACAAGAGGGCCTTAAGGAGGCCTCGTTATGGGTATTGATTGAGATTAATCTGGTCATCAGTGTTGTTTTGATACTCACCAAGAGCTCCTGGGACACCTTGCAAGATCCGTTTCACCTTGCAAGATCAAAGCTCCGGCTGTCACTCACGGGTGTACCGAGTAAATCAACCAAACCGTTGTGGAGTGTATATATTTCATATCCTCATGCAAAAGCAGTCCCGTCTTCATCTCTTTCTTTCCTATTGTGGAGTCGTCTCACTCTCCCTCTCACTCTGTGCGTCACGTTGTTTAATGCACATCATTTCGGATTTAGCGAACCGGTTGGCATCCAGGTCAGTTGCGCGCTCTGGGCATCCTCCCCCCCTGCGAGGCAAAGGGAGATGGAGCTCAATCCACAGCCCAGCAGCCTGAGGTGGAGGTCATAACTCACTGACCGTAATATACAAAACACAAATATGCAAGCAGGACCGTCAACAACAACAAGTCTGGCAATACTTTACTCTTTTTAAATTACAAAGTTTGTACTATTATTGCAAGTAAATGTTATTTGTACAACAGTTTACATGCCAGACAGTTAGATAACCGATGACAAGGATGCATATTAAAAATTTAAAAAAAACTCTACAAATTCCCAAACAATATGTTATCAAATCAAAAGAGAGCCAACAATAAGAAATATGTTTTTAAAGATATGCACCATTTTGGATTTCTGAGCAAAACCACCGTAACCTTTAGTTTTCATCAGCATGTTTTTAGACATCTTCACTGCGGAGTTCACGCTGAACATTGAAATTGTAATTATCTTCTTATCATCTTTCAAACCACAACACTAGAAACACAGATGCAGTTCAATGGTGGCAATTCCGTTGGGCTGTGACCACTCTGAGTTATCTGTAGCCGCAGGTAGCGATTGACAAACTCTGAAGGACTTTTCTATCGAGCAGAATACACCCAAGAACCCCAAATTCTGATCATCCCTGGGTTTAGCAGCAAGGTTATAATCTTACAGCCCGGGAGGGTGGCGGCTCATTCATGGCTTCCTCTCTAATGCGGTCCACATTCAACAGTTTCATTACAGTAACACAAAACAGTAATTCATAGTGATACTGAGGCAGTAGTGCCGGAGGCTCAACCTTGCAGACAAAAGTACAGCAATTGTTGTTATGATTTACTCAAATATATTTTGTCAGATTTGTCAATTACAATATAGTCTCACTAGATCCAGTAAATTATGAGATGTACTCAAAATAATAGCAAGCAATGTGACATCATTTTGTATCACCAGCAGAAACACAGCCGACTCTTTCTGTTTGAAAGGTTTTCCTCAGGCTCATATTGGTTCTTCAACTTGCAACTCTGTATTCCAGCCTGTCCTTTCTTTAGGAGCGTCCCGCTTGATATTCACAGTTACACAGTATCCCACCTGGGAACCTACTTTTCCAAGCAAAGTCTTCGCTGTTTAGCAGCTCCACTGCAGCAGTTGAGTGACGCGTGGCGTGTCCTGTGCGATAGCTGGCTGAGGGCTGAGAGACTTTAATGCATGAGACACTTCAATCAGTTTTATTCATCAAATCAATACTATAAAATCTCCAAAGCTTTTTCTTGTGCCTTTGTTGAAACCACACTGCATTTTTGGCTTCTTCTCTTTGTCAGAAGTCCCCCTTTGTACATGTTTGGCTTCCTCCATCACCTTCCTTTTTAACACCTGAGGTGTGTGAAGGAAATCCATATTGATGCAAATGCATTTTGTCGACACCGGTTGCTTTCAGGCTCTATAAAAAGAGAAACTTGAATGTCCACCAGTGTACTTGGGGGGGTGGATATGTTGTTGTGACGTTATGGTCTATAAGCAGATTGTTAGTGCTTTGGAAATGTGGAACTTCAAAGTGACCCAGTTTTTCAGATAGCCCATGTTGAGTTCATCATCGTGCTCCTGCAGCATGGTGAAATTTGACCAAAGTTCTTATTATGCAGCACTGATGCAATGAACATGAATGAATGAATGGGCACAGCAGCTGATTACACAGTGGTTTCTCAAACAATACGGCGTGCAAAGGGCACGCCAGGCCAGTCCGATAATTAACCTGCCCTGTAATATCCTTCTTTACACACAGTGAGCAAACAAACGCATTTCCAATTAACAGACAATAAGTGTCGCTAACAAGGTAGGTAGGAGTGTGTTTGGAATTTCAGTTGGTTGCGGGCGGGTCAACACGTTTTTGGAGCTGATGAGATTGTCGGGACTTTGCACAGCGTGTCAATTCAGTTCAAACCAAAAGATGATGATCTACTGTGAGCTTTTAGCTGAACTGGACTTGAACTTTGCAGAAGTGTCATGCAAATTATAGTCGTCGTGCAAATATGCAAAGCTATTTCAAGCACAAGAGGAACAACTGTATGGATGTGAGAAAGAAAGGTGGTTGACTTATTCCTACCTTTCTAAACCAAGGCTTAAAGAAAGACTGTGTTACTTTTAATGGAAACAAGAGATCATCTTGCAATGGGATCCCACCTGTAAAGTTTTGTGACATCAAATTGGGCCAGGGGCGTCTTGAGCTGTCTGATGAAGATGTCTTTCAAGCAACAGACACAAGACCGACTCGGCAAATGAAAGGAAATGAAATATGGCATTATCCCCAGTTGCAGAACTTACATATTGTTGCTTGAAGTGACTACAAACGGTGTTTATGTCCTGATAGTGGAGCAGACTTTGCCTTTTCACCTCCACCTGACCATCGTTTCCTTATATAATACTTTGGCCGCGACTGTGTTTCAGAGGCGTTAAGAAATGATCAAGGTCTGATTTAATGATGCTTTGTAGTACCAAGGATTCTCTATCAGCATGAATCCCTCTGTCACACTGTTGGCAGCCCAAGGCCAGCGCTAGAATAGATCCTGTTTTCTCTTCAGAAAAGAGAATACAAAGACTTGTGTGTCTGCCTTAATTATACAACACAGGAGATGATTTGTAATGCTGCTTTTGTTATATCATTCACCTTACGGTATCATCTTTAATGTCGTTGCCAAGCCTGCGGTGGTTTGGGCTCTGTAGTGCTCAGTAAGGAATGGTGCAGATGTTTGGTGTGAGAAAGAGAACATCTCCATATTTATGACTCCATGTCGTAACATGAGCAGATACAGGATTAAAGGACACCGTGAGCAGAGCAGGACATCACCCTGGTGAGTCGTAATTCTGTTGTTTTATTTCTCCAATTTTGCCTCACGGTGAATTGATTGAATGGCGCCCTGTTGAATGGGAGGTACAGCAAACGATAAACAGCCGTTAGTGGTAATCAAAGTTTGATTGAGAGGACAGGTAAACGGCAAACAGTTGGAGGGCGGGAGCTGAGTTTGTGTCCACTGCTTAATGGGACTGAATGCTGCTACTGAAAGCTGTCACATGTGCTCAGTGAGGTGGCAGCTGAGGCTTTTGATCACTGCAGCGTGGATTTAAATAGACGAGTTAAAACAAATAAGCTCCATCATATTTCTGTCGAGGCATATTCTCGAGATTCAGACAGCTGCTTATTGGTTGATTAAAACCATGATCTTATGAGAGAGGCTTTATCTGGCTTCACATTAAACCGATTATCCCATCCAGCACAAATATAGAAAAACACTGTGAAAATACGGTGACATGTTTTCTGAATTTGTGTCACAGTTATTAATAAAATAAATACCTGACAATTGGACTGGAGGGCAAGCCCGAATGTTTCATTGCTTATGAAAGAGTCTGTGCGTTGAGCTCAAACTATTCCAGGGCCAGACGTCATTAAATCCTTTAAACTCACCGTGAGCCTTTTAAGCACACTCGTCTGGAACTCTTAGGTCCACTTGTCTGGCTGATAAGACCTTTGTGAGACTATATTTCATGTTTTACCAGAGCACCGGTGAGTGTCGGGGGTACTGCGGAGTGGCATTGATATAGGAGTCTGGTTTGCAGAGATTACGGCGCAGTCGAGAAAACAAAGTTGCTCATAAGAAAGTAGCTTAATGGCAACATTTGCTGTGAGATGGGAGGCAAAGCAACACAGCGGTTCTGCAGAGCTGAAAGTGTGGAAGTGTTGATGGAAGCTGCCCTATTTGAACTTTTGTGCGAAATCACAATAAACATATTTCACATTTCAGTGTTTTATGCAGATAGTTACCTCAAGGTTTTGAGATGTCCACTGCGACTCCATCCCTCTAATACAATGATAATTGGTATTTCATAGTATTGTTACTGTGTTACTCCAGATGATTTACAGTTCCAAGTAGGTGTTAAATGTGAGCGGTAATTCTAGACATTGGGGCGAAAAAATGAAATAAGTCAAAGTCAGATTTTTCTTGAAAGGTCTTCATCAATGTTTTCTCTGTTGTCATGGACGTGATGAATTGTGTGAGATGCAGTTGAAATCTCTGGATAAGGCTTCAGGCCTTGAGTCAAGATGTGTTTATTAATGTATTATTCGATGCGATGTTGCCGCATGACGTCCATGTTTCTGTTATTGAAACCTTGTGGCCTCATCAAAACACAATCTCTTTTGCTCTCAATCTAAATGGTGGGAGGACGCAGATTTTCTCATTACACTTCTACAATGTCAAATGTTAATTTCTTTCCATCAATCAACCGGAACTAATGTATACAAACTGACATTATATACATGTTTACATGCAAATAAATAAGCATGAGAACAGGGCAGGCACACTGTCATGTTGTTTACTGGATTTATACAGTTGCCCACCCACACCCAGCACCCAGCTCTCCTCTGTACTCCTCTCCTCCTTCCGAGGGAGGACGTGGGCTGATTCCTGACCTTTCAATGCACATCCCTCCCACATAAACACTCACTCTTGGACAGATATATATCTATGTGTGTGTGTGTGTGTGTGTGTGTGTGTGTGTGTGTGTGTGTGTGTGTGTGTGTGTGTGTGTGCGCGCATCCTAAGCTTTAGAGCCAGGGGACTCGGAGAAGGCTTCAGCTCTCATGCCCCCACTTGAAAGTCAGCTTCCTCTGGCCCCAGTGGTACCAGTATGGGCGATGCTCTCACTGTTGGGAGGTTGACTCGTGTGTCAGCAAAAAGGGGGGAGAGCGATCGTTATCTTGTCATGCAGAGGAGAAGATAATGTTCTCAAACACTGCAGCAAAACACTTACAACCATACTTTTCTTCTCGTCGCGATCGCTCAAATGAAGACACATTTTGCCGCTTCGTCTGGCCTCTCTGCAAAAACAGAAGGACTCGCTTGTGTAATTGTCTGCAGCAATATTAATTAGCGTGCAACTTAGAAGGAGAATAAATGTGGTCTTAAAAACAGCCATAAAAATTTAGATTCAGGTCTCTTCCTACCAGTGGCACTCTTACCTTTTGCACTTTCCCAATTTCCCCAAGAAGAATACAATTAACTACACTCTTTGGAGGACTTTTTTTTTTCCTCCTAACGCTCTAATCAAATTATCCTGCAGATTTTTTGCACAAAACTCCGCTGTCTCTCTCTCCCTCATTAATTTGGGGCTCACCACAGCTGAGAGCAATAATTGCTTTTTAGTATTCTTGGTGCAGTATGCTATGGGCCTCGTTTTCTATAAGTAGATAAGACTAACCACTGTGATGGGATCTGCATTATTAATGTTAGTGTTCACTTGATGTTGTTTTTGGGGATCTGGGACAAAGCTCCGCTGGAATTCGGTATATTAACTTTTAAAAATAGGCCGCTCAATGTCCAAATACGCATGGCTGTGCAATCATGCGTGCCACTTGAGAAAGCGAGAGAAGGAACCGTTTGTGCACATCTGTGTGCGTGTGCATGCTCGTGCTCATGTGTTTAAGAAATACAAATACCAGACTATGTCTTTGCATCTTCTGCTACGCTGCCTGTTTGCAGGTTACTCTGCCCGCGGAGCGGAGCGGCCGCTTCACGACAATGAGAAGTGACAGAGGAGAGAATACCTCTTTCATTCGGGGCCAGGCTTGGCTGGCTCGGTGAGGCCCACAGCTCCCTGGTGACAGAGTCCTTATTTCTGGGAAAATGGGCCCAGTAATCGTACTCATATACTTCACACCCCTTTCTATGTAATTGGACTCTGGGTCGCAGATTTAACCAGAGCTGCCAATCACTGCATTGGGAGGGGATATAGACAGAAAGTAAAGTGGAGAAATTGGAAGAGGTCTCTTTTTGTCTGGACGTTGGTGTCTGAAAGGGAGCAGGCGCTCTTGTTTGACGACCAGACTGGAGATTCTTGACAGTAGTGCCTGAGAATGGCTGTTTTTTTTGTTTGTTTGTTGTTTTTTCCCAAAATGTGCAAACAGAGGGTTCATCCTACGGTTTTCACGGCAATTCCTAATTTTCACAATAACACTTGGGGTGGATAGTAGCATGATGGATTAGCCTATTGGCTAGTCCATTAGCTAAAGCCAAGAAAAAATACATAGACTGTATTGGATGCTGTCACTCTGATGTCACCCATTGGTTTGTGGACTGCAGTTTTTAGTCCCAGTGAAAACTGTTCACAGTTGAACATTGTTTCTAGAAAAGAAATTCAAATTTGCAAATGTCATTTTTCAATGCCGTGAGCGGCGTGAATGGAAATCAATTCTGAACTGACCATTTAACATTCGGCAAAATCGGAGGCCCATATTCAGGCCCGTAAATCCTGCAAGTATGTTTGGGCAACCCCTACATGCAGTCCTCAACAGACAGTTGAACAATATGAAGAGAGGATCAATTAGCTTCATTAATTAGGCTAATTTGAGAGAACTTTGTGAGCTCGTTTACCTGTTTGGCTGGTAAAAAACGAGCAGCAGCACACAGCTATTTGTGTATGCTAATTGCGGTTGTTGTATCAATGCAGCGTTGAGTCTCCTTGCGCTGCCTGCGTGAGATTGATGCCTCTGGAGTCCCACGCACCATACCTTCTATTTTGTCTGTGCTTGTGTATAATCACCATAGACCAGTGAATGCACTGCTCTAATTACTGTGGCACATATTTGTTTTTTTTTGTTTTTTTTATAATGAGAGGAATCAACAGCTGTTTCATCTCACATATTCACACATTTCATTTTAACTTTCAACATTTTAGACTGAACGTATTCCAGCGACAGTGTAAAGTTTATTTTTTTAAATATAAGGCTGAAACACTAAGTGCTTTAATGACAAAGACAAATGAAGGTGCGGGTCTCCATGCACGCTAACTACGCACAGTATAAATCTCTGCTGCCACAGCCACACACACCCACAAGCAGAGGAAAAAAACAAGTGGCGCCCGGGGAAGCTTCAGCACGTGAGCACAGCGTAAATTATCTGCGCAGATTGCTTTTCTGGAGTTAATCATCTCCTTTTATGTTATTCATTTGTCAATTGTTATTGTTTGTCAAAGTAATGCAGTCGCCGCGCGATATGAAGTGGAATGTAAATTTTGTTTGGGCAACTCATCGTTATGCACAAAAAGAGGGTAGCCACGCTGCAGGATTTACATTTACAATTACAGTCATGATACAATCATCTCTCATCATAATTCCTCTGCCCGGGATGTCAGCTCCGATAGAGAACAGGCTCTACACACTGCATACCAAACAGCTGCTTGGCAGGCCTGGCACCATGCTTCAGGCCTAGTGATTTACACCACGCAAAGCATCTCTCTCTCTCTCTCTCTCTCTCTCTCTCTCTCTCTCTCTCTCTCTCTCTCTCTCTCGCTCAGCCTCTGTGTACCTCTAATTCTTACTGTCTGTCTCTTTCAGTGTCTCTGCCCCTGTAATTCTTGCTGCTTGTCTCTCCTCGTCTCACAAAACACAAAACACATGCGTTTGACCAGGGCCAGTTACTCACTCCGCGTTGTGCAAGACATCATTTAATGTCCTGGTGACTCTTGCCGGCGACTCGTAATGGCATTTGTTAAGAGTCAGCCAGCGTGATCGGTTATGTTGTCAGGCTCTGCTATGTCATCGTGCTTTTTGTTCATCTTTTTTTTGTTTTCTGGGAAGAAACAACCTGAATAGTGTGAACTCGCGGTGTCCTGCAGGGTGTCAGAGGCTCGTGTTGAGCGGGGAAGTTATTCTCTCCTAGGGTGAAGAGAAAAATGTCTCATATGTGGACACACATAAACACCGTGGACATTACTTCAGTGTCAAGCCAGTATACACGCACTTGCAAACCATGTTTGCATTGTACGATAATGTTACATAACTGTGAATACATTTGAGAAGAGTGATTCTTGAAGAATTACAATGTCTGACTGTGGCCTTTCTGCAGGGTAGTGGATCACTTCTGTATTCCATCTTTACAAGTGACTTGCATTCTGTTTTGTGTAAAGAAAGAACACAAATCTACGCCACTAAATCTACACTTTATTATGCCACAAATACAAGTGGAGATCAAGACAAAGTTTTGTCTTCAAATCAATACGAGTTGGTACTAAACATCTCAAAAGCCAAATCTATTATTCTGTGATAGTCATAAACTGTTATCTATGCTGTCTGTACTTGGCGACCTTACACAACAGGCGGATAAGGTTAAATTACTGAAGAGTACATTGATCCTCTGCTGAGGAAACTACAAATTGCATTCGCTAGACCAGCAGGTGATGGCCAAATCATGTTACCGCGCCCCAAATCTAACGCCTTGAAAATGGCATTTATGGTGTTATCAATCATTGTAGCTGCCTCCTTTGCATACATCAAAATATCATACAAATACCATCGGAGAATGCATTACTAAAGCAGACGATCAATAGCCCAGTGTTCCCTGGTGATGGTCCTGTGCCTTTGAACGACCGCCTCTTTAACACAGCACAATAAGAGGTGAACATGAGTCTAACACACATGTGATGTTGTATAAAGTACTTATTATATGATGAATATGACATACTGGATTTTGGACCCCAGGAAGTTAAGTGACAGTGGCATCAGCTAATAGATTAGTTCAAATGTCAGTCACTGGCTTATAAAAAGAGTTTAATCAGAGCTGTACGCCAGTACATATCTGTGAGAATGTATTTAACCAGTTACACCAGTGTTATTTTTGAATCCGCTCATCAGAAATAATTAGGGGTTTGTAGCACTAACTGTGATGCAGAGAAAGCCAAAGGCCATTATCCAAACCTGGCAAAGTGCTTCTGTAAATAACATTTCTGTGTATGGATTCACGGCAAAGTACAGAGGAGTGGGTAGTGAATTGGTACCTGCTTTACAGCTGATGCATTTCTCTTTACAGTCTCAGTTATCTTCAGTATAAAAGAAGCTGTGCAGACTGACACAGCGCGTAAAAATACACCTCCTTGTGAACACTGAGCACCTCGGTGTGTACAGAACGGACACATGAACCTCTGTCATTATTTTTATTCGCCAAGCCGTCACCCAGGCGTAGTGAGAGGCAGCATGCAGCAGTGCGCTTGTTAAATCAGAGGGATTTGACAGTTTCATCTTTGAGATCTTCTGCATTTTCCTGCTGATTTGCACTTTTCAACTTCGACCAGGGAATTGGTGGGGTTCGTCTTAAAAATGTGTCATAAGAATAACTCTGAAAAATACTCCACCGCAGCAGTTATAATGTAAAACATAAGAAAAAGTCATGGATTATAAGACGTCTTTTTTTTTTTTTTTCATCATCCCTGAGCATGACAGCACACATCACATACTGTAAGGCTTTGTCACACAAAGTGATCTAACCCTGACTGGATACAGCGCATGAGGCTTATACCTTAGAGATTGTCATAAGTCAGTCCTGATCCCTGAGATAGTACCTTCATACATTTATCATATTTTGTGTAACAGCTGACAAGCGCTTTTGTTTCACCTCTAATCACACAAGATCGTAGTGATCAGTTCTCTGTCCAAGACTTTTACAATGATTTTATGCTAAAATTGCATGTGCAGGGGGGACTGAGTGTCTGGTCTTGCTGTCATGTGGATTTGAAGTGCACTTATTGCCAATTTGTCATTGTCAGTATTCAAGTGTTGCCTTGCCCTGTTGATCTTATCCGGGGGGCTGGAGCACGAATTTGGCGAAAGCAGCTTTATTTTAATGTCACAGGTATTAGATTTGCTGGAGAGCGAATATTGAAATGGGCTTTAACTTGGCACGTTCAAGGGGCCTTTGCATCCGTTCTGCTTGTGGTGCAGATCTGGGTTGGGAAAATTAGGTGTTTTTGTTTTTTTTACAGACCCGATGCTAGTCTATCATTCTTCCTTTTCACTTTTTTTTTTTTCAGAAAAGCCGTCTCTTTCCCCAATCACACTTATGATGAATCCCACACGTCGTCTGACAAGAGTTTTATGTTAATACAAGCAGTTTGGAGAGAGGGGAGTGAGCGGCAATGACAAGGGACTCCAGCAGGAGTCTTGTACTGGTAGCATGTAGAACAGAGCTCCTCGCCTCATTTGAGGTTCAAGCTATTTCATTTTATGTCCAAAATGCTCCTCTTAAGGCCTAATTATACATGAGCTGCCAGAAAGTGGCTGTAGAGATTGTAAAGAATGTACTCCCTGGCCTCTCCCATATCTCAGTGAAATTTACATAGATTAAAGAATAAAGACAGTGTCCAATTACCATGGATACCAATGAGTATAACCGTAGTTAGTCAGGTTACATTTTATTTAAAAAGGACTTTTGTGTAAATCTAACCTTCCCCGTGAGGCCAAAATTACATCAGAGACGTGACATTGATTACATTTAGACACAGTGGACGATACATTGTACCTTTGCAAACATGCATTTATATAAAACGAAGAAGATCTTGTGATTCATTGTTTCTCTGCGCTGAGTTTTTGCTGTTGCATCGAGGTCTTGCGTCTAGGATGCCAGACTCGGAAGACGGGAAAAAAAGAAAGAAAAGTAATTACTTCCTTGCCCTAGTTCTTTACCAAACCCACACTGCTGTGAGGCCTGAAGGTTTGGACACGTGTTAGTGGGTAAATTATCTCAGCAATTTTGTGCAAATATCAAGGGGGTGTCATGAGGAACTGTTCCTGTGTAAACAAGGCATTTGTATCAGAGATCCCGTGAGTGATTCGCCGGCCCCTATTGTTAAGCTCAATTAATCCTTTCACCTTGTGTTGTTGCTCCAGGACTGCTATCCCCGTCCCTTCGAGTCTGGTTTTCAAAAATTACATCAAGCTTCCCGGGTTTTCCCCCGTGCAGCAAGGATGGAGGAGGGGTTGGGGGGGTGGTGGGTGGGTTCACTGCAGCACATTCAGCTCTGCTCTCAGAGAGCTCTGCGGATCACAAGGCCGAGTTTGTTAAACGGGAGCAAGCTCGAGGGAGAGGGTGCGTAAAAGTACACCCGCCGACAGTGTGAAAGGCGAGCCATCAGGTGACCCAATCTCTGCCCGGCAGCTGGCCACTCGCTCCCCGGCCAATTAGCCCGGAGAGTTGAGATGCTCTCGCTCACCGCGATAAGACCCTGGCTCTTTCTCGTCGGCCCCCTTTAATCAGCCTCTTCCCGAGCATCAGTCTTCAGATTAAGGCTCTATCAGTGCGGCGCAGAGGAAGGGCCTGCTCGCTCACAGCGGTCCCACCTCTTAACAGGAGAGGCAGCGGTGTGTGTGGGAGGGAGGCATGGGTCGACAGAGATAACGTGCACTGAGTGCGGGGGAAGCAGAGGGGGTGGGCAGCACGAAGGAAGGGAGGGGTACGAACAATCAAGCGTGAGTCGCAGGCGTACGTGTGCACTCCTGTGTGTGTGCGCGATGCCGATCATTGTCTTGTCTTTTCATTGTCTCACAAAGACGTCTCATACGTTCATTTCCCTCCCTGACTAACGCAAACAGACAGGAAATTGTGTTTGCTGACGTCTGCCACACGGCGCCTACGATTTGAAGAACACAGTATACAAATGATGCACTGAGCATGCACACTTCAAATTATCCAACTACACTTGATAAGAAGAGAATATATCTGAAGCCCTGGCACATTCGGAGGAGATTTGTGAAGGTACATTGCGTTTAATCCCACATAGATTTGGTTGCCCTCTGAACAGTGGATACTCAGAAGGATATCTGTGTAACTCCTTTCCACATGCAAGTCTATTCCCCTCGCTTCAGTACCCTTCATTCAGCGGGCCTCTTACAAGGACACTTCAGAGCGAGGAAGGGGACGGGAGAGTTGTTTCTGGTCCGACATGGTCTTGATATCCCTCTTGTTGTCACAAACAGAGGGATTATGGACCATTGCCTTTTGAAAAAAGCCTCTCTGTGTCCCCTCAGTAATGTCCCCATCATCAAGCCATTCCACCAGCGCCTGTTTTCAACGGACTGACTGAGCGCTAAGGCCGCTCCGGATAGCGTGAGAAAGAAGAAAGGCAGGTCTTTCGTGCTACCTGCAGACACTTGTGTCCTTGCGTTTCACAGGATGTCAACTTGCCGTCTTCCGTCCTTTGGTAGCACAGAATCGCAACCGACGGCGTCTCCTGCTGCGACGGTAAAGGTGTTTCACAAAGAGCGGTTCAAGGAAAGCTGTTAAACATTTGCCTTTGTTCAGCGAGTGAAGGTTGTAGGTGAAACATACTTTCCATTTCAAATTAGAGATTTGCATTCGTCCTTCCTTTAGACAGTACGACTTGGTTGAGTTTTCTCTGACTTTTCCCACATCGGACTTCAATGTCACGTTTTCATTATGCGGCAGCTGAGCACTGCCTGTTGGTATAGTGGAACTGATTGTTTTTTGAAGACAGTTGAGAAGGTGACTTACATATTTAGTTGATGCTTAACATTGGTTGTAAGTAAGGACATTGGAACGTGTTGGAGTGAGTGCGCAAAAATTGTAATGCTGGCACAAGCTGGCACCTAAGAGCACCCTAACCTCTGAATGATCATGCAGAGTCTTGCCTCTGGTTGTGTAAAAGATCTGCATGCAATTGAAATGTTTTCTCAAGTGCATTTATATCTGATTCGGCTTTGCAGAGTCTTTGAGATTGACGCTGCTGCTCTTTGTGCGTGTTAGGAAACGGCATTGTTTAGCATAACAAGCTAAGATTTGACATAGACAGCAACGCAAGGTTAAAACGCACCAGCAGAAGCTGTCACAATGTCAACAAATGGTCTGTGCCTGCAGATAAAGTCAACAGTCTTCAGAGCTAAAGTGTCATCCAGAGCTGTGAGCTCAGAAGCTATGAGATCGTCAAGTTGAATTTGTGTGAAATTTGCCTTTCCAACCTAGTTTTCTGTAGCGACACCCCTGGGAGTTGACCCAGGCGCGTAGAAAAGAACAGCAGCTCGGCCGAGTGGTAATCCATCACGCTTCCGTCCATCTCCACTGGGGGAGAAAGAAGCACACACACACTCACTGTTTGTTTGCTACGATTGCCACCTCTGAGAATATCCTCACCAGTGACTAAATTGGCTGCAGGAAAACACTTTTTTGGAGGGATTAGCAAGGAAAGCAGGTGTGTTGTTTCGCCCAAATCCACGCATTTATTCCACGGCCATCAGGCCCGGAGGAATAGATTGTTATTTTGCCTCGGTTAATTTTGAACACAGCGAAAGCGTGTGGGGATGGAGTGAGTAGGGTTAAGCTAACTGGGACTTTACAAAGTCATCCCCTGCTCATGTCATTTGTTTGCGTCCACCGAGGTTCGGTTCACGACACAAAGAAGCCGTTTGAGCAGGAGTGCTCATTTTCACCTCGTGTCAACATTTCATTTGCCGTGCGTCTTCGCGCCGACATTTCTGCGGGGTCGCCCTGAGCGGCCCGTCAACTGAATGAGGTGATTATTAATGTAGACACCTGCCTGTGAGCTTACGGCGGCCACACAGCTGTGACAGTCAGTTTTTTTTTTTACGTGCACCCTCGCAACGCACATTGAATGGGAGGACAAGCGCCAATTATAAGCGCCAACGCTCCGAAGTGGCTTTTAGTACCCAACAGGAGATATCTCAAAACTGACTCGGTGACACACATCCACTCACTCCTACATCTACATGCACAGTGTGTTTCCCTTTCAAGTCTGATTACTTTGCGGATGCAGTGATTGTGAGGCCACCCTTGATTAGCTCAATTTATTCCCCAGCCATGCCAGAGGGCCATTTAGGGAAGTTTTTGCAGACTCTTTCCATTTATCAAAATGGGATGCAGACATGATTTGAATCTTAATATGCAAACACTCCGTCTCGCTCTATACACACATACTCCATTTTTAAGATGACAAAAAGAACAAAAAAGGCTTTGAACATGAATTTTGATCATCACGCCGGCTTTGTTACGTGTGTTGGTTCATTTTTGGATCCTTATGTTAACTCTCCACCCCAACGACCGGATGGTGATTCAGTGAGTCTAATCTTAGGTAACCGTGGTGTGTACTTTGAAAAAATCTTGCTTACTAACCAATGCTGACTCACAGAAAGCAATTCATGCATCGGTGACACTTTTACACATGACACCACCACCGCTACGAACCAACAAGTGGCTGACAAAAGCTGCAGTACTGGAGGAACACAAATTGAGAAACTAAAGGCCTTTCATAATTAAGGATGATCTCTATTACACACCAAACATTAAGCAGTCTGCAGACTTAGACATGTCAACAGGGATAGACTTTGAATATGAACATATATTATATATCTACATATTTTTGTTCATAAAACTGTCTTTTTTCACTTGTCCGATCAAGTTGTCATACACACACATGCACTATGCTGTGTACATTTATGCTATTCATTTGTAGAAAGAAAGGCCGTTTGCATTGAAACTGAGCACTTGATTTGTTTGACAGCCATTGAAAGAGTTCCTGGAGTCATGCACCACTGGCATTACTCAACAACCTCATATAGCCTGTGTAACACCTTGGCAACATCTGTATGACCAGGATATACAGGAAGCCTTTAGAGAATGGGTTTGGAGGGCTAACAGCATATCCTGGAGCAGTTTATCGCCCCAAATCTTGTCCTTATCTCTGGGATCAGCCTGGAGCTCCCCCTCCCATCCCCCCATTTGGACAACCAAACGGAGGTTCCGTAGCCAGTGTGGGGATTTTTAGGGTTTAAATTGGCGATGCTGTAGATGATCTCTTGTTTTCCTGGCATCCAAACTGATGTCGATAGCGTCTTCTCTGGGGCGTAATGTCAGCTGTACGCCATTGTATCTAGTTTTCATAATCTGTTTACACTGTATCTCTCGTCCACTGTTCTGACAATGCACACGCATCTGGAGGGATGAAGAACGAGGAGGACAATGCAGTGGACATTAATTCTCTTTCTGAGAATGTCTTATTAGTCTCGAGAGGCCGCTTCCAGAAAATGGCTCCAAATTTGTCTTGTTCCAGTTCCCGCCTGATGTGAGTGAGGAGAATTTTTTCGTCCCATGAACGCTCATCAATTTAGTGTTTATGCTGAATCACAGTCTCCTTAAAGAACGGCCACTTGGGAAATTATTTAGCTCAGAACAAACACGTTTAAGTCTCCCATACTTAACCTGCTTCCATCCCAAATGTATCAACTCGGGCCGTATGCAGCTACACTTTTCCTCTCTGCATCGTTTTTTTTCCGAAAGCCCCTTTCTGCAACTCTCTGCATTTTTCAGTCCGAAAATAGCGGAATCACAGGAATGTGGCAGGATTGGATCTCAGCCTGCTGATTGGATTGTCTTTTGCTCGATCTCAGGCTGCATTAAGCAGCCGAGGATGTATAAAAATGTGATGGATGCCTCCTCCTTACGTCTGGACCGCTCTGAGCTGACCTCAGCAGAAGGCAAGAGAGGCAAAAAAAAGAAAAGAGAGCCTGTGATTTACTGACCAGGCCGGTTGAAAGCAGAGTGGAGGATGAATGCCACTTAGCTCCCACGGCTGACAGCCACAGATGTAAAGAAGTGCCCTCCTTTTGCGTCACTCCTTTTTCTTCACGATGCAGTGCGGAGCAATTACGGATGGTAATTATCTCTCACTGGAAATCATATGATTTTGTGATTAGCTATCAAACCCTTTTCATTCCTCGTCTTCGCTTCCGGTTTACTCCTTCGCTCCTCGCTAATTAGTCTGCTCGGTCAGAACGTTATCGGCTCTCCTCTCCCCTCGCCCCCATTATTCACTGCTGCCATTCTCATTTCAGAACATCAAGATCAAGTGGAGCAGTGGTGTTTTTAGCACTAAGTGGGTGCATCTGCCGTGACCCCGCCACCCATCTGTCAGTAATAATTAGGACGCTAATGGGATATTCTTTCTGCGCAAAGCGAAAGACGAGTGGACCCAGCATTCTGTCTCTTTCGTCTATACGCTGATGTCTGTTTGATTGCTTGACAAAGCACAAATACTCAAGCAAATGCCAGAGATTACCCTGCATACAGTAAGATGAGTCACATTGTCATTGTCATCAATTCACAAAGCCTGGAATTCAGGGATGAGTCCTCATAGATCAATGTGTGAGGCATTGAGAGGAAATGCAACAATACTGTAGGTCAATCAGTGCAACATAGCATTCCTCATAACAATTGTCTAATCAAAGTCTAATGGGCTGACAGGTAAGTTTAGTTTTTCCCAATAGTAAGACTTTAAAGGAGCTGTATTTAACACTCTGAACATTAGAGCTCGCCGTCGACATGTTGAGAACCACAGAGAGGCAATTGAAATGCTTCAAATCTAGGATCTTGCACCTTTGAACCAGAACCAGAACCAGAGAATGCATCTTCTTTTGTTTCCATGCTTTCTTCCTCCGTGTCAAAACCTAGTGCCTACATAACCCACAATGCATCTTATCCACCAACAGTTTGGTTGGAGGTTCTTTGCACAGCAGCTATTTTCACATGTCAAGTCAGGGTAGACACAGTTCTATATGGTGTATCACAGTCATTCCAGTGAGCCAGCAGGCACAATACCCACCCTCATGGTACAAGGCCATACATAATGTTATTAATTACAGCCGTGTTTACTCTGCACTGACATGTCAAATTGGCTGCTGTGAAAAGGGCCTATTGTGTTATGCTAGTAG
This sequence comes from Cebidichthys violaceus, assembly GCF_023349555.1. NCBI lineage: Eukaryota > Metazoa > Chordata > Actinopteri > Perciformes > Stichaeidae > Cebidichthys > Cebidichthys violaceus. Next base: position 4,109,121 of record NW_027176417.1, on the reverse strand, counting down.
TGACTAATGTAGCCTCTAGCCTCTGGCAGAGATGAGGAGCGGTCTACAGAGGTCTGGTGACCTCACTTCTTTAGAGCTCCACACCCTCTCAAGACTTGCCTTCAGACCCAACAAGTGACATCATAGTGACATCACTCGAGGCAATTTATCAGACTCCCACTGGAGCCACAAGAGTTTGATGCAACTTTTTTTTCTTACATGCAGTAGTACTCCCCAAAAATCTGTAAATAGTCTTTGATGCGTCAAATTAGCGTACTTCCTCTTTAACATACTGCACCAAACAGGCAAATACACAGTTCCTTTGAACTCCACCTAATGGGTCAGGTATAAAAGCAGAACACAGAACACAACAAAGCCATACTTATATAGCAGACGCACACAAAGCCTGAGAGAAAAAGAACGGCTGTACAGAATGTAGATGTACTTACTTTGTTGTAAGTACAGCTATGGTGTATAGCCAGAAGTTAGGTGAGTGAATCATACTTTTACATCGATTCTGTGATATTCCTGGAGCCAAGGAAGTATCCTCTCCATGTCTCTAAGTTTGGATCTCCCGGTTCCCTGTGGAAGTCTTATCACAGGAGTTATATGCTCAAACTTTCTTCTTCCAGTAAAGCTTCTGGCTGCAGCATCATGAGCTGCAGGTGTTCCTGATGCCTTCATGCACTCTTTTTGGGAACCTTTCTGACCATTTCTGAGTCGTTTTAGTGATATTCTAAAGTATTTACGTCTCTGTTTCGGCGTAGTGGTCATTGTCAGGAGAACTGAAAGCTCCGCTTAGTTGATGGAAGAGTCTAATTGGGAGACTATGGCCGCTGCATCATCACCTGAAGGAGCATTATGCACAGTCTCTCTTTTCTGTGGCAGACGAGAGAGACTGGATCAGTCAAGTAAACTATTGCCTCTAATGTGAGACATTTCTTTCTGCTAAGGAGGTGGCAGATGCCTGAAATGTATTTAAAGACAGGAGCTCAGCAGGAGGTCTGGTGGAGTAAACCTTTTTTCTCAGAACAGAACCTGGGCATTATTTTTAGAATCCCGTCTCAAAAACGTAATCTTGTTGTTACAGCTATTAAGTGTGTTTTTATAGATTTCGTTAGTGTTTCATTTCTTGCATTCAGACTCCCGGCAGGTCCTCTGTAACTTCTTCACTTATTTCCCATTCCCTCCGAGGAGCCTTTGGTGCTCCTGATGTCTTTTCAGTTTCGGTCCTTCTGTCTGGGCACAGTGAAAAGTTCCCCAACAAAGTTCCACATGCTGACAGGAGGGGCAATTTAAACTTTGTGTACTCCAATATAAAACATCTGGAGCATGTGCAGGGTCAGGGATGAATGCTCATTTATGAATTTGGCTTCATTAGCGTGGTTAGAGACGCGGATGCAGCCATGCAGGCAAAGAGAAACAAACCTGCTTCTGCCCAGCCTCACATGACTCTGTATACACTTTACCATTGGAAATCTTTAATTTCATACTCTCAGCCATTTATCCTCTCCATCGTCTCTTGAATGTGTGCACAGTTGACTTAAGCTGTTTGATAATCTCATTGGGTGGATGATCACTCAGCTCTATGAATAGAACAATTTCATCAGATTGCAGAATCAATATTCAGCGCAGGCAGGAGCATTTTCGGTTATCCTCCTATTCTGTACGATGTATGGATTAAAAAAAAATAAATCACAACACAGCTGTGTGGTCTGCAGAGATTGCACGGCTTGAGAATGCACTGTACTGTACAACATCTTTCCCCCAGCGGACACACATACCTGCGATGGAAGGAAAAACATTAGCATCAGGAGCAGGTGGAGGATGAAGATATATGATGTATAAGCCTGTTCATTGGCCGGCTACTGGCACTCCTGCCCCACTGTTTAATCAGCTCACCTCAGTGTGTGTGTGTGTGTGTGTGTGTGTGCGCAAAAATAAATCTATATATACAATGTATGTACACGTGTGTGTGTGTGTGTGTGTGTGTGTGTGTGTGTGTGTGTGTGTGTGTGTGTGTGTGTGTGTGTGTGTGTGTGTGTGTGTGTGTGTGTGTGTGTGGTTAAGTCCCATGTATCCACACTAAAGAGAGAAAAGGCTTTTCAATTGCCTCATGCCCCACCAGGCTGCCCCGGCGCAGCTGGGGAGGAGGCCAGAGACATTACTCAGCTATTAAACTGTTATCCGCAGGTGTCACCCTCAGCAGGGGCTGTGTTGATAGAGGCGGAAACGCCCTCAAGGTCCACAGCTATACACACACACATATATCCTTCAGGCAGGGGTGTTTGAGGTCCGGGCTCATGGCTGTGGCTCCCCGGCTTGATGGGGCGTAACGGGGGCCATAAGGGGAGCAGACGGGTGGGCCAGATCGGGCCGGGGAGGGGGCAGCGGGACACCAGAGGACAACAGGACCGGGTCAGTAGGGAGGCCACCTGCCACTCCATTTCACCCGTGATGAATCGGCCTGGTTTCTTTTCTCTCTCCCTTGTTTCCCTTTGGAACAGTACATGCAGACACATCAATCGCATGTTTGTGAAACTATAGTATATATATATATATATATATATATATATATATATGCAAATACATTTATGCAAATACAGGAACGATGCAAAATCAAAAACACACAATTCCCCGAAAACAAATGCAACTCAATGAAAACCACTGCATAGAGGGAGCACTAAGTGGACCACACACTGAGATAGTAATGAAGCTGCTCCTATAGAGGCCTGGAGAACTTTGACTGAATGTGCACTGTTTTTAGTTTTTTTTTTAGGGGTTTATGTGTTTTTGACTTTGCATCGCTTCTGTGTTTGCTGCATGCTAATTGTTAAAGTATTTGTTTTGGCTTTCTGCAGCACGTTTTCCATTCCGGATTTCCGTGTGTGTGTTTTATTTGGCATCGTCTCTGAAGCTGCAGCACGTTTCTCCTGATGAAACGTTTCAGGCCATTGTAGCGCGTTTGCCCTCGTCGACCACCTTATTATCCAGCTTGGGTTTGGAGACTACCAGGGGTGTGGAGTTTCAAAGACATGGGCGTTTACCAGACAAGGAGGGTCTAAAAATAGCCGCTGTCAAGTTAGATTGTGGGAAGTGTAGGACCCGGAAAGTGAAGTTATGTTGGCCTCTGCCGCCTTGTTTTTGACTATTCCTTTTTTTTTTATCTGCCTCTCATAAATCAACCAAACTACAAGAGACATGACTTTAATGTTTGTGCTTTCAGCAGATATCAAATATAATTATTTGAACACATTTAATTATTTTCCCAAGGCTATTAATTCTATTGGCTTAATCCTGCTGTTTAATTAAAGAAGTAACCTTGAACTACCAATAGCTGCCCCCCCCCTCCCCCCTCGAATATTTTGGTGAACACAATTGAAAATGATCATGTTCCCGTGGCAACCCTGGTCAAGAACTCATCCAGGCGAAAGTCGAGCTGCGTCAGACCTTCATCCAAGGTCCCTGTCAGGTCAGGTGGATCGTGATGTGTCAGCAGACACGCGCTGACCCATTCAGATAGACCACAATGTGGGCTTGACTCACGGCAGCGTGTTTCTATGACTCATTTCTCATTTGCATCTAAAAAAGTTCTGCAAACCTTTTTAATAATCATCCCTCCCTTTGTTTCTATTCATCAAAGAGTCTTCTTTCATAACGAGTTGGACGTTAATAGCTTCTGGTATTTACGCCAACAACATCGGTAGGCGAGACATAAGTGACTCTTTTTCTTCTTCTTTTTGTTGCACTCCATTATGCTCCAGCTGTGCTAGCTGATGTTTTACGGAAGCAGGTTCATTCATTACCTGCTTCATTAGTTCTGTCCCTGAAGGTATGGCACCTTTCTGTTTCTATTTCTTATTCCTCTAACATCTCATTCTCAAAGACTTTGACCAAAGAATGCCAGACAGGCTTACTTTGCAATGTCCCTCATGTAGTTATTCCCTAAAGAACAACTGGTATCTCCTGAAAATTAAGAATGTTTCAGTTCGCCTTGTCCACAGAGAAAAGGTGAAGTAAAAGTGCGAATCACAGACACAGTTGTGTATATTTTGAACTACTGGAATCCAGTTATTCACGGCTTCTACACTCACAGCATGCAGAGGCAAATGTCAGTTGTGAAATCGACACAAAAAGTAAGAGACTCGTCACAGCGGGAGACTTCCTCCCTGCAACTGCTGCTTGTTGGAAACCTCTTCCAGCGTGATTCAAAAAATAAACACAGCTAATTATATTGTCAATACTCAATAACTGCTTAAATTTACAATAATGCCTTGGAGATGGGTTTCAATGGCTGACAAGTGTCCTTTGATTGTGTTTACCGCCCTTTGCTATTCTAATTGGTCCCGTCTAATATTGACAACTTACTTCTTGAATGTTTTGTTCAGAGTGCCAAAGATGCGAGGTTGCACCCGACAGCACCCTACAGAGGCTCATAAAGACCCAGACGTTGGCAAGATGCATGTAAATGTGGACGCAGCCCCACAAACACGCGTCATCTGAGGCGTTGGTGAGGGTCCTTAAGAAGTCGGTCCAGAGCGGCTGGACCGAGGCCTGAACGCCGTGGCTGATGGGCCGATGCCGGGGGCCAGTTCTGCTCTTGGCACGCCAGTTTGACTCTATCGCAGAGCCACACTCACTCACACACTGTTGCCTCTGCATACTGAAAAATCATTTTGAAAATTGTTGAAAATCCAATTAGTGCCAAGACACATTGTGTGACAGATGGAGAAAACATGGATCGGTCTTGTGTCTGCCTCCTCTCGCGCTCGCTCTTGTGTGTTGCATTGATGACGTGATGGAACACACCGTGTGACCTCGCACATAGCTTACACAACAGTTTTCAATTTTGACACATCTCATCCAGTTTAAATCCGTAGATGAAGTTTTTGAATGTGTGAGAATAGAGACGACATGATCCACCTGAAACTATCTATACTCTTTACTGTTCGCCGTCTTTTCATCTGCACTTACTCATACCGACTCCACATCAGGATCAGAACCCAAAGCCGATGTTGATTGAAACTCAACGATGCTATAAGCTGCGGCTCCTCTTCCTCCCACCTTCACTCCCACTTGTCTTGGCACAGCTCTTGCACAGTGTCCCGGCAGCTCTGTCGAGTCTCCCGGCTTGTTTTTTAGAATATGCAATGTTGTTGTTTATTTCCTGGTCTAATGAGACACAAGGAGGCATGGGATAGCTGCTTATCTTCTGCGTCAGAAACAGCAATCAGAAATAAGACGCTGCACATGTAGTCTGTCTTTGCATGCAGCTAATGATTCACTGCACTCAGTGTTTGATTTGCTTTGCTTTGAATGAAGCAAATTTCATTTCAAGGGCTCAGCAAGATACAATACTTAGTAATTAAGCTCCAGCGTGCGTCTCCATCCGAAACTATTGACGTTCCTGCAAAGTGATGTTTAAGCAAATCAGCAGGTCCTGAATATGATTTCAGAAATAGTCCCACCTGGTTACCCTGCTGCCAATCAGCAGCTTTTTTCAACCTCTTTTTTTTTTTTTTAACCATGATGCTTTACAATTAGCAGTGAGAATTACGCTGTCAGTGCTCGTCTCTTCATATTCAGCGTCGGTCACCTCTTAGTCCTTTCCATACTAAACAGCAGAGAGCCTGTGGGCCTGGACAGAGACTGTGAGTGTGAGAGGGAGATAGACAACATGTGCTCAGGTGCATGTTGCCGGGGGGATGCTTTGATGTGTGTATGCATCCCATGGGGGGCTATGGGTTGGTTCAGATACGGTTCGTCGCCACACATACAAACACACACAAAGAGATGGAGAGCAGGGAGACATAATGACCACGTCTCCTAAGATTGAGAATTCAAACCGCCAAAGTGCTTTTTAGCAAAAAAACAAATCCCTGCATCTGACCTTTGAACTCCTTAATAAGGGGACAAGCGAATGATGGACTACAGGGAAAGTACAGTATCATAATGTGTTACATAACAACAACAGTCGCATCTTTTCTCCCCGTCTATCTCTACAGTTGAATCACCTCCGAGCTTGTGTGTAAAAACCACAAGCAAGACGCAGCCTCGTCATATTAAGGCAGCCGGCAGCAAATTGAACATCCAGGCTAATAAAAGCGACAGGGAAACTGCTGCCAGCAGATATCCTCCAAAATCTCCCCAGTAATTCCCCATGAGCTCCGGCATCACTGCCTCGCTACCCAGCCTCACATTAACCCCCAGCCCCAGCTGCACGGCAACGCGGCTCAGGCCTTCACCCTGCTAGTTTAGCCTCTTGATTCCAATGCTTGTTCATTGTCCTTTTGATGTCTTCAAAGGTGCCTCGTCTTTTTAAATGCAGCGTGTATACGCTAGTAGCATTGTATGGTCAGAGTCCAGTACCAGCATTGTAACATATTGGGTGTTGGCAGGCTCTTTTCTAGAAGTTTTAACTTTGGAATACTTTGCTTTTCTAATACAAGCAAGACAAATGCACCCTTCACATGCAATTAGTGCTGAAACAATTTGTGTATTACTCAGTTAGTCAAAATTATTCTGCAACAATTTTGATAATTTATTGTTTAATTCAATTATAAATCAAAAATGCCAAACATTTGCTGGTTGCATACAGCTTCACAGTCTGATTGTTTTATGTTCAATAGCATATTAAGCTGGTTATCGTTGATTAGGCAACACAAGAAACTTCAGGACGTCAAGTTAGGACATGACAATTTAAAATCTAATCTCCTGATTAAATGATGCTGAAATTAAGCCCTGAATGCAATCAGCCCCTGAAGCGGTGACTCATGCAAGAGGTGACTCATGTCCTCCATGCATCCCGCTCCATTTCCAAAAAATTACCACAGAAGAGCCACTAGAGCAGCTGTACCCACTTGCTTTCCTCCTGTGCTCTGACTCCACCTCATCTCGGTCTCCACTCCACTCCCGCAACCTTCGGGTCAATCGGCCCCACCACGCTTCACCTCTGAAAGCGCTTGACCTAGACCTGGTTTCCTGCCCTGCTCCGAGCCAATCGGCATCCAGAACAGCATCTTGCCTGTTGGTGCCCAGCACCGATTCCAAATAGGCTCTCGGTATCCCACGTTGCACTGCGAGAAGAAACTCAGCAGGGCTCTGCACGTCAGTGTTGCTACACAGCAACTGATATTTAAGGTTCTGTATTAGACCGGTTTAGGAAGCCTAATCTGTGTTTTATGGATTCTCTTTCTCTCTCTCGCTCTCTCTCTCTCTCGCTCTCTCTCTCTATCCCTATTCCTATTGATCTATTGCCTCAACTCTCTCTCTCTTGCTCTTTTGTCCTTTCACTCAGAGAGCAACGTCTTTTTGTATCATCCACACCCGGCTCTAGTGATGGCAAAACGGTCGCTCTGTAAACCCCTTTGATTCAAACTAAAATGTCCCAAAAACTAATGAATCTGTCGCCAAAAAATATTGTACAACATTCATGGTGTTCTCATGACTTTACCGATCCCCTAACTTTTCATTTAGTGCCAACAGCAGGTCAAAGGTTTTGTTTTTTGTCTTCCCATGAAATGATGATTGGTTATAACATCTTTGGGACCCTTTCTCACTTGAAAACCCAAAAACCGAACAACGTCTGTCCTTTGTCTTTAGTGGGAAAGATTACAATATGCATTCTCAGGACAAATGACTCTGCAATAGTCACAGGTATTTATTGGCTCCAGCTCCGATCGGCAGTGTTAGAAACATGACATCCAGGACATGCTCATATTTTACCCTCATCCACCCTCCATCTGCTGCTATGTGACGCACGCTTGTATGATAAATAGATTCAGGGATTGGGAAAACCATTGTAATGTATTAACTCACAATACACAACATTGAATGATCTCTCACTTCTTTAAAACTTGGCAGAAAACTGTGGTTTGGGAGGTTGAACGAGAGACTGAATAAGTAAAGATTTAAAGGTACATGACTATTCTGCAGCATTCTTATTCTTCAGCACTGCAAAATGATACAGTATTTTATTAAAAAAATACAAAAAACAAACATTATAAAAAAGCACCTTTTGAAATCATACTGGAATTGTTGTGGAAAGAAGCAGCATAATATAACATTAATATAACTTTTTTCCCATAATTAGCTGAGTTCTAAAAAAATATTTGATTATATCTCGAATGTATGGTCGTACTAAATAGTGTATGTATTTATTCATATGGCAATTTATTTCATCATGTTTTAATATTTTAAGTCAGCACAGAGATGAACAAAATGAAAGTAAATGTCAGAGTGGTGCCCAGAAATGGTACAGTGAACAAATAACAGGAGCATGTACTGCTGAGTTTCATAAAATAACATCAGTCTTTTGTCTTTCATCCTGTCACAATTGGCAGTTACTGTACTGTACTCCATTGACTGCTGGATGTAATATGTAATATGATTTAGATGACTATAGTTCTCATTTAGAATGATTGACCACGGATGGGGCTGGACAGGAGCATAAAGCATATACTGCATTGAATAGGGTGAGGAACACACAGGATAGTGCATCTGATTCAGGCTCTCAGGTCATCAGGAATTCAAATGCTGTGGCAGCAGCCAGTCAGAGGCATCACTCTGCAGAGGAGGGGGGTTGTTTGCCTGCAGAGAGACGAGCAGAATAAAGGAGGAGCAACAGGCAACAGTGACTGAAAGACAAGCCAAGGCAAAGAAAGAGAATAGGGAGGGTAATTTAATCTGGGGCATGCTGGGAACTCATCGGTATGCTGCTTGTGAACGTCGCCCGCCCCCCTGTGCTACACACACGCACACAAGTTGCACAAGGATGCAAGTCAAGATTGACAAATAACAGACCAATGTAATCATGTAGCAACGGTTTGCATGAAATGCTTGGCTGGATTACTAGGTTTGTTTACTTCAGGATGTCAGGAAACTTGAACTCAGTATTTCATTTTGGCAACGTCCTTTGTTTAAAGGAGCTCTGTACGGAATTCAGAACAGATCTATGATTGAGGCATTGTCTCCACACGGCTCTCAACGTTGCGATAGCTGAGCCGGCGACTAGCAGCTAACGGCAACAGTACTGAGGCACTCCTTTTACTATTTGTCGATGATAGGGGGTGCGGAAAACTTTCAAAACCTCCATAGCCCCAGGGTGTGTAAAGGTGTAGTCCTTACATACACTCCTTTAGTCGCCGACAGAGATGTTCACTCTTTCCATTTTGTCCTGAAAGCCTCATGTGAACTGATTATATGGGTTTCAATAGAGCGTCTGATTTGTTGTATTAGTTCAGATTTTATTAGAAATCCTGCTGATACGGTATTTGTGATATTCTGTGGATTATCACTGAGCACCGATCACATGGTGGATTTGGGAGCGCCGCCTAAGTCTCCACAGTAGAGACGCTACTAGTCTAACAGTGGATGAAGCAACTAAGCCCAAAAGCTCCCAATGTGCCTGCTGGTTTACAGATTATAACAGATGTTTGTCAGTCTGTTTCAGTGTTGAAATGCGGTGGCTGCAAACAGTGATAAAGGGTTTTTGGTGATGATTGTGGATCATGTTGTTGTGTTGTTGGTTAAAAATTTGCATTTTTGTGGTATTTACTGTATGAAACATACTGACTCTCCACCACCACCACCCCACCCCCCCACCCCCCACTGTTGCATTCAGGGAACGGTGCATGATTGACAGATCAGCATTTGCACTCTTAAATTTATGCACACACCATGATGTCCCCCTCTTTAAAATGTTTTCCGGCATAAGGTCATAATTTACCTTGCCTCCGGTTACTTCCTCTTCTCCCTCCCTCCCACCTCTTGATAGAATTGCTTGTAATTTATTGTATTGTTTTTAATTAAATGGATGGCAAAGGGGTTTAAGTGGCCGGCAGTTCCAAGACATGCCATTTCTTATCTGAATTCTAAATTCAGCGCACACTTACTGTAAAGCGGGACTATAAAGTTAAATAGGTCCCAAACTGCTGCGCTGTGAGTAAGAGGAATTGAACACTGAGAAAAATGTCACCTTTAGAAGAAAAGAGCGGGGATAATAATGCGACGGCTGGGTAGTGGTGAATTCAAACTTCACAGACATCGGGACACCGCAGATTCTTGCGGCTTGTGTGGTACTCAGTTTGGCATAGAGGATCAGAGAGGAAGCAGCCTTGGATTACAGAGATGCTTGGCCCTGATAAAAGAACTTTAAATTAGATGGAGTCACATCGGGCTCAGTGCAGCACTACTTCCTTCAGTGACAATCAAACCATTTCTGCACATATTGTCGTGCAGAAAATGAGGATCATTTCTGTGTGTAGTTCACATCCTGTCTCTGACCTCTACATCCACTCCTTGCAGCACAAACCTTGCAGGAGTATGGTCAGACCACCGGAGTGCTCAGTAAGGAAAATATACTGCAGCAAGCAGTCGTGGGTGGGAACGAGCAAATCAATTTGATTACCCACAGTGCAAGCTGAGAAGTATGTCTGAGTATAATCAGAGAGTGAGCTACAGACTCCCAGGGTTTATTCTGTATGACTGGCATTAAATGTGATTTATCTATACATCAGGTCATTGGAGAGAATGCCCCGAAGGTTATTTGCTCTAGGTAGCCATTCACACGATGACGATCTGACATTCAACGATAGCAGCCTGATGACCTTCCTAACCTTACAACACTGAAATCTTTTATTTTGCAAATGCACCATTCAACCAGTCATGTCGGCACCCCCGAGGAGAATTCTCCGCGCCTTTTTCATCGCAGATATTTCCTATCGTGGTGACATTTTGTCGTCCCCCGATGATTGCTGTGTCAATCTTGTGCAAATTTTTCCAGATGGGTACACGTTTTCTCATCATGGAATGTGTATCAAATGCACATTACGTTTTTTGCCGCGGTTAGAGCGTGACAGTTGTACCCAAACGGCCCACAATGCCCTCTTTGAACATGTGAACATGAATTTATTTACCTCCATATGTTCATGCAAAGTGGACGGACAGAAGCATAGGTAATACAAATCACACCAATTATCATGCCTATGCACCAGAACGCTGGTTCACACACACACACACACACACACACACACACACAAAGGCAGAGATCTCACAGTGTTTTTCTGTGAACATGACAGAGAGGGAGAAAGCAGCAGGACGCTGTGTAGATGATGCCTGCTCTAACCTTTCCCTCAGCGTTCTTCCTGCAGAGTCTCTCTCCTCCCCCCCTGTCACACAGTGCTATTGTTTGTCCCTGTCCGGATTTGGCACTCATTATAGATACCTGTTTATGCACAAAGCACTCTCAAGACACGCTGCAAGGCATGAGAGAGTAGGAAGACGTGGGGCCGAAGACAAAGGAGAGGAGAGGAATGGGATGCGTGGAGATGGAAAAACAGAGAAGAATGAACAATAAAAAGAGGAACAGATAAATGGAGTAATACCATGTGACAGCTGGTTATACTGTTATTGGTGTTTGACAATTTAGTCTGCCAATTAGCATTAGCAGCTGTACCTGTAAATGACACTTTACAGTTCAAATAATATTAAGTCAAGAAGTGATTAGCCAGTCGACAGAACAGTAATCAACACATCTCATAGATTATTTAGCATGCACACATCATGTGCCACCTGAAAAATGTATATCCAATAATAGTTTTAGCATTTTTTTTATGGTCTCTGCCAACTCATAAGAAAAATATTATAATATGTTTGACTTTGTTCACCAGCTGGTTGCTTATTTTGTCTGTCCACCATTTGGTGCACACTGCACATTTCACATTGCACATAGTAATCTGATTCTCTCAAATCATGAATGATATTAGTGCAGCTTCAATCAATATTTTCAATAATCATTTGCAGCTGCATACCTACTTGGCTTGAAGGTAAACAAGACTCTTTCCCACCTGTCTGGAACAGACAACATAATTAAAAAAAATGTGTCATCATCTACGTCTCATATGGCATGTATTTTTGAGAGAACGTCTCAGTACATGCATTCCTACCACCGGAGTTCCACAGTCACACCATGTAAACCCGCTTCTTTACTTTTCCCACCGTCCCCCTGGAGAAATGTGATGCAATCATTTTCCAACTCACTAACGCCTCCTCCCTCCCTCCCCTCTCGTTCTACAGCTAGATTTAAGGTGATAAGTTACAGCAGCTTTTCCTCCTGCTCTTTCAAACCTCTTCCACTCATTCACTTCACGTCGCCGCCTCAGTTAAGTTGCCCCCCGGACTTCCTTTTTCATTCGTCTCACGTGCGCTGCAGATATCCAACACCGTGCCTCCTGAAGCGCTGGGAAAAGCACCTACGGTCCCAACCACTCTGCTGTGTCCTGTTTTCATTACATGGACTCCCCAGGAGAGGGTATGGATACAGCAGCGCTCCCTTGCTCGCCACTCACCACTATTTCTCGGACTCTCTCGCTCTCTCTCTCTCTCTCTCTCCGTCTCGTTCTCTCTCTCGCTCACTGAGCACAGTGAGCTGTCTTGATCTTGGCTGGTGAGTTTGCTCCACTGGACCATTTAGGGACTAGATTCTTTTCACTGATGGCTTAGGAGACAAGGGCCACTCAGTTGCAATAAGGTGCCTCCAATTAATGCTTAAGAGAACCCTGAACATGTGAACATACAGCCTAGGATATATGGTATGGATGAAGTGTTGAGTCTTGTACCACTCAACAATAATATATCAGACAATAGTGTTCTTAACAGTTTGGGGAAGGCCCTCTCCTGTTTCAACGTGACGATTGCTCAAAGCCATGTTTTCCAAAGTATATTGCTGGGAATCATTACGGGACGCTGACTGTGAGCCATCGTGCCCGACCTCACTAAAGCTTTTTACGGTTGAATTGGAGCAAATCCCAGCCGCCAGATTGCAAAGTCTTGCGGAAACACTTACCGTAGTAGTGGAGACACAGAGACTTCATGTTGAAACCCTGACCAATAACAGTCTATACGACCTGCATGACATGCAAAGATGATTAAGCAGATACTGACCATGAACCACAGCATCCCTAGCTTGAGTCCACACCTCTGGATCTTTGTTGCATGTCGCTCCCCATCTCTTTCCCTCTCATCTTTCCACTGTGGACTCTCTAATAAAGGCACAACCCCAGAAATACCATTCCATAGATTCTGCAACTTCTATGAATCATTACATTTTGGTATTAACATTAAAGCGAACATGGCCAAAGCTGGACGGAGATTTAAACAGAAAAATTGTAAAGATTTAGTTTGCAGTCATGTACATGACGTACATGAAGGCTTGTGCCGTGTGGAGGAGGAGTATACTTCACAACCCCTGGACAATAGTAATGGGACTAGAAAATGGGACTGTTGGGAGTGTGTGCATGCTTCAAAGGTCGTCCAGCATGGTCTCCAGGGACCTGCCATTTAGTGCCATCAGTCTCTTTCTATCTGTCATTGTGTATCAATCTATTTCCCCTCCCTACCGTATTTCCCATTTTTTCCCACCTCTCTGGCTTCCATTAGTAGCTAAACTACATTTTGCCATTCATAGATTCTCTATACGGCTTTGTCGTTCGGTGCGAAGCCCACCAGGAGTCCCTCCTCTGCCTGCACTAAAGCCCAGTAAGCGTTCAGATTATGTTGGTATCAGGGAAAAAAGCCAACAGCAGCATCAGCACTTCAGACTAAGAATAAGGTTGGGCAGGAAGACTGGTATTTCAACAAAGCATCTACTGTACTTAATTCTGCCTGCTGTAAGTGGCAGGCCCAATTTTATGTGTATTTGGATCAATAAGATGGACGACCTGACTGACAAATTATTCTGTTTAGGAAATAATAGAAATAACTGATGCAGAACAGCAGCAACAAGCAATAAAGCCACAATAGGCAGAGCATATAAAGATTTCAAAATGCCTCACAAAACCATTAGCAAAACTAGCATCTGCTTCAAAGTTGACTTGGCAATTGCCATCATCATCTGATGACTTTTCTAATTGTAGTATAACCTTGTTTCCTCCATTCAACGTGGCATTTGTCTAATGTCATGTGAAGTACCCTTTAAGTCTTTCATTAATGTCTAATGAGCTTTTCATTAGGAGAATTCAACTGTGACTTCTCTATGCAAGATTATAAGCAACACAAGGTTTAACATTGGTAATGATTCTTCTCTGGATTGGGCGGCAATATTAGGCCCTGCTTTTGTGCTGAAGAGTATTGTTATTATGAGAAGAACATCAATGCAAAGAGCGGTTGTTGATCTTTGCAAATGTCATGCTCTGTTCCACAAGGCTCAAATTGGACTTGTTGTTCCCCACCGCCCTGTAATATTCAACAATACCACCTTATTTAATTTCTAGACCCGGTTTGTCCTCTGCAAAAGTAACACGGAGCAGAGAAAATTTCAATTTCACAACACATCATTGAGCATTTCTATTATGATTGCCACATGTTAACATGCCGATATAATTCAGGAAACCGCTTTGCACATTGTATTGTATTTCTTGATATCTGCTTTACCTGCAATAATTAAGGGGAACAGCAGCAGCAGTATGCCTACTTAGCGATAATGAGGTGCAATGCCATGTATGAATATTGAACACAGCACAGTCGATGGCTGCCTTAAAATCCATGACTGTAGAGGTTCGGTCTTTGATAAACAAAACAAAGTGAATGCTGAACAGAGAGACAATTAAACCGCCACATCTGGCAATGCCGACGCGAGTGTGTACCCAGCCACCGCAATGACAGGGCTCCTTCACTTGTGTTACCCCTCACTGCCTGGATGTTGTGCAGGGGCAGAAGATAAAGCTAATAATCACTGTCATTCAGAGCTTGTAAAAATGGTTTCAGGAATCGCGTCACGTTGCCCAAATGCCCCCCGAAGAATCTGGGAAATCCTCTTTCACCATCGACGATCACATTATCTCCTGATTTAATTCCTGGGCTTCTTCTCAGTCCAGATCAGTCGCTCGCTGTCCTGCTGGTCATAAGCTACAGGGCAAACTTCAAGTCCTTTTATGTAGAGCCCAGACTGTTGCATTAAAGGAAGGACTAATTAGAGAGTAGAGTGAATATCATTTTGGCTGGTTGAAGGGAGAAAAGAGGAGTTCCCCACCAATGCCAGAAGTTGCAGAAATGACATTCTGACATTTTGTGAAGAGGTTTCGGTTGTGCTTTAAAAGCACATGCTGTTTATCTTGTCCAAAGCAAAAGGGCGAAGGCCTTTTTGGATTGAATAATACAAAAAATACCTTTAACATTCTACCTTTTAAAAGTTCAGGAGCAGATCATTAGTAGAGGACAGATGGTGACAAATTAAATGAAAACAGCAAATAGAGTGCCTTAGTAAGTTGTTGAGGCCTCCAGCAGAGCATCACTTGGTTTAGATTCCCCACGTATCTGAAATTCTGGTGGAGGAAAGAGCTTCGTTCTTCCAAAAGATATAGTCCCTCCTTTGTTTTTTTGATGGTGATGATGACGGAGAGCTCGTCTCTCCAAAGTCTTCTATTGTTGTGCAGTTGGGTTGAGGTCTAGTGACATCCATTTGATGCGATTGAAAGGTCCACAATAGCCACTAAATGGTTATTGTGGTGAAATTATTTTTGTAAACCACAATAATTAACTTTAAGATTTGCATGTCTTTGTTTTACACTATCTTCCAGTTAGCCATGGGCTCCATTTATATTAATATGTTGTAAAACTTGCAGAGAGAACTGAAACTCGCTTGCAGAACACCGGTAATTTGAAAAGTCTGCTGTTCTTGTTCTAAATTGCCAGCTCGTAGACTTCCTCGCATCGCGCCAAAAACACTCAACAGGAAGCTATTTGTGTCCCCATTGCTGTTGAGATTGCAAATGCCCTTTACAAAAAGAACACCTCCGAAAAAGCTTAGTCTCTTCCCTCTCTGAAGTCTTATTCTTGCTAGCTACAGGGCTTAATTTATTCAAGGCTGTTAAACGCAAAAAGGAAAGAAAAAAAAGAAAGGCTTCCCTACTCAAGAGCTGGATTGCTTGGATCTGAATGGGAAACGCTGGTAGATTAACTTGACATGGTTTGTGCGCACTCTGCATGTGGATGTACTGATCAGTAATCTGTGTCATCTTCAGTGCACAAAGGCGATACGATTCTCTGTGTTGGAAGTCGTTCAATGATCTGCTCCCTCATGTGTGTGAATCCTCTGTTTCACTCACATCCACACTAACACACATGCACATATGCCTCCTTTCTCTCATGCCAGCCTATACGCGTCACATGCACACAGATGCAGAGGTGCACACCATGCCGACTCTCTCTCTCTCTTCCCCGCTGTGTCTCTTCCCCTGTTTTTTTCCGCTCCTCTGTGGCGTTTCGTGGTTTCATTGCATCCAGCCTGTCTGCTTAGCCACGGGAATCTTTGCTGACATCTCCGTCCTGCAGCCACAGCGGCTGAGACAGATGCTCCAGAGGCGAAGGGAGATAAGAAAGAGGAGACAATCGCATTAAGACTCACTTTACCCCCCTGACCAAGACCAGAGGTTGGGATTTTGAATGCTAGAAGCTGTGCACTCAAATCCCTGCACGGCTGTTGGTGCTTTTCCCAAATCTGAGCACACAACCTCCTCCCGTGCTCACAGTAAAGCCGGCGCAAATGAACACGCCGTCGTTAAGGGAACAACATGCATCCATATGCGTGAAGAGGGCCTTGGAATAAGTCTTGGAGAATGACACCGTTACTGTTGTCAGCACAGCAGCAGAGCTGTCAATGCTACAACACAACATGCTGTTCGGATCCATGGGTGAAGCCTCTTGACATCAAAGGTGGCACACAAAAGGATCCGTGTTTCTTTTTACTGTTGCCTACACCTGTCAAAATGGTGTGTTTTTTTGGGGGGGGGTTTTGCTGTTGTTGTTGCTTCATGTGCTCCTCCTGCACACCGGCCCTAATGCTTTGTAGCACCACAGAGACCCCTTGTGGAAGTGGGAAGTATAGGTGTGTGTGTGTGTGTGTGTGTGTGTGTGTGTGTGTGTGTGTGTGTGTGTGTGTGTGTGTGTGTGTGTGTGTGTGTGTGTGGGGGGGGGGGGGTCCAGGACAGATCCCAGCATCCCAAAAAACACATTCACTATGTTTCTCTTTCTCACACACTCACACACACACACACACTAGTCCTTGGTTCTCGGCTGTGGACAATATTTTTATTGAGCTGTGAGACAAAATGCAAAGCCGTCCTCGAACTTGGGGCCTTTTTTTGATTCTCCAAACCAGCTTTTCCCTGTTAAAGCTTAAGCTATCATCTGAGTACGCTATACGACACTAGAGGGCCAAATTAAAGCAGGTCTTGGTAAAATAAAATCCCTATTATCTTTGAACTAGCAAGTACCCAATTATACGCCACAGTTATCTCCCATCTCACAGACTTCTGAGTCCTCGCCACAGGGCCAATGAGCAAGGAGTGCTAATGAAGAGATGCTGAATCACCTTTTTGCCTTCCTGGACGCACGACTGCTGGAGCCCCCTTGATCATCGGCTTTTTTATGGATCAGACTCATTCCCGGGCTTTGATGATGTGGCTCTTTTTCTCAACCGCCCCCCCACCCCCCAGTGAGCCTGTCACAGGCCACACACTCGTGGATGCGCTGTCGGCTGCAGCATGTGTGTGATAAGTGTGAAAGAAGAACGAGAGGTCTCTAATCCAAGGCAGAGAGAGAAAACGGGTTTAAAAGGGTTTTTATCTGTCTCTAGTCAGACAGGATGTGTGTTCAAAATGAGCCGAGCAGAGAGAAGAACTCCTGCCGATGTGAAGGCGGGGGGTTTGTCTGTTGATATGTGTTTTCTCTGTACCTTCTTACCTCTCTGTTCTCATGGCCTTCATCATCCCAGGAAGCCTATCTGTACATCACACTGCCTGCTAGTACCGAAAAATGACCCCGAATGTCTTGATAGACAACTTCTTCCATTTTTCAGTGCTCTTCCAGCCTTGTATTTTCTAAACTGAAAGTCCAGTCAGTGTTTCAACAACACAATTACTACCACATAAATGCATTTCAAATGCTCCCAAGAATCAACATTTTAGGACATTTGAGCTGTGCTTTTAAATGCTTAAGCCCGAAGTATTATAGAAGTATTTTGCGGTGACAGAGATTTAATTTCGACTTAAAAGCTGCACTTATCAATAAGTTAACATGGTCCAAATGACAAATGTGAAAGGGTTTCGCTTGCAGGGAGGAACCAGTCCCTGTACGTTTCAGCGTCTTTTAAATCATTGTTTTGGTTTTACAGCCTTCACCTTTAAAGCCCTTCAAAATCTCATTCACGAACCAACTTCAATTCACGTTCGTGAGACAATTTGTCTAATTTTATGGGAAATGGTGCATAGTTACAAAATCATTTCACAACAGGTTAAGCCTCACCACACTTTCAAACTTTTATTTACTTTTCAGACATCTTTTACGGACGACAGTTTGTCTTCTGTCTCTAACTCTTTGGTATCTAAAAGGATCAAGTTGGTTCTTTTCATTCTTACAGTACTGATACTACTTTAATACCTTTACTAACTTGTTATGGGGTATTAGTACTTTACTTGCACTTTGTTGTGGCTCTTTAACAGTAATTGAAAAAAATAGAATTGCTATTATTAATTCGGTGTGCAATCAGGCTATTGCAGCACTGCTGGCCTCTGCTTGTAATGCATAAGCACTGCTGGCCTCTGCTTGTAATGCATAAACACTCTTTAGTTTCTCATCACATTTACACTGAAAAATTGTCACAAGAATACAAGTGTAATGAAGTCAATAATGTGCCGTATCAACTCCTCCTTCTGTGTCAAAAAGGGAGAAATCGGTACAAGTTTTACATATGAATCCATTAATAGTGCAAATCATGGTCCTTAAAAGCTGCGCCGTACTTTTGTGTTTCAAATTTTCCAAAGTACTTCCTGCAAACTACAATGATTGCAATTTAAATAGAAGGGGACTGCTGAAGAGTATAAGAGCTTTAATGGGAGTACAGCAGAGCTGTGAAGTTTGGTGAAAGAGGGTTCCAGAGAGTGTTTTAAAGTTTATTAAGAGGCCGTCTGGGATGGTTTAAGACGGCACCTCTGGAGAGAGAGACACGGTTTAGGAATTGATGGACTCGAGGATGCTGCTATGGAGTTTTTGAAAGCTAAAAACTGGAGTCTGGAAAGAGAATGGGTTTCATAGCAGGAAGCATGCAGGTTTAGGTGGTCGGAGCTGATGCTCACAGATGCAAACATTACCAGTTTTTTCCTGAGACTTGAATTGCACTGACGCTGGGAATTTTGTATCGCAATGTAGGCATCTTATGCTGCTGCTGTGTGTCGCACTTTAGAATCACTTTCTACCACCCTTTTTGGGGTAATAAAGAATGGTTTTAATGTTGGTAGTCATCCGGTAGCTGGAGCTGATGTTTAATCATTTTAATAGAAAACGTATGATGGCTGCATCTGTTTTGGTGCATCGTCCGTTACTGTTTTATGGTTTTCCCTGCTGCTATTTTATGTAGCTGATCGCATTTGTAAGGAAGTTGCAGCACTTTGTATCAACATGCTCTGCATATTACCTGTTGTGCAAAAGATGTATTGGTCTCAGTGTATCTTACACATGCATTGTGGGAAAATAGTGTAAAATATGTGATGAAAACTGAACATAATATTTTGAACTGTATCTTTCATAATTCATATTTTACTATAAATCTGGATTAAATAGGGAATCAAAAAGTTGTCACAGCACGGACAATGTTATTCATACACTCTCAGCAGACATGCAGGTTCATGGAGGCGTCAGCTCACGTCCCGTCTCTTGTCTCCAACAGGAAGTCCTGTCAACCTGACGTGCAGAGCGTTCTTCGGATACAGCGGAGACGTCAGTCCACTTATCTACTGGATGAAGGGGGAGAAGTTCATCGAGGATCTGGACGAGGAGCGGGTTCAGGAGAGTGACATCAAGTAAGACATCCAACACCAGACCTGAGCTGATTATGAGTGCAAATCCTTATTGTTAATGGCAATTAGGATGTAAGACACAAAGGATCACTCAGCATCTCAATTTGGTGGAATTAACAAAAAAGATGGACACAAAAATATGAGAAATTTTCTGAGTTCATTATTTCCACTGAATAAGCATATTTTCTATCCCTGTTAATATTACAGCAGAGGTTGAGCAACATATAACAAATTCATGAGGTACATTTAATCTCAAATCAAAAGCAGCAAGGGGCCCACGGGCTGAACTAGTAAACACCTATTCAAACCCAGTTACCACAGCTGTGGGACCACACATCAACACACGGAACAATGAAAGGAACTTTTCACGACCAAGCTATCATTGAAATTCTATTCATGAATGCTTAATGGGGCTGTTTAATAATGTAGACAGCTATGCATTCTTTATCATGCACAATGTATATGCACAGCTCAGGTATCAGTGATCAGCGATAACTTAGCACTGAAATATAAGTGGAGGCATTAATAGCGGAGCAGCACAGCAGATGGAAACTCCAATTAAATGTCTGTGTTGGCCTCCTGTTCCATTCGGGTGACCTCCATCTTTTGGCTCGCTCTCATGTCTGGAAACAGGTCCGTTTAATCCAAAGTCAGGTAAAAACCTGGCGGCCAGGCACACATACTGCCTGAGGATGGCTGAGCATCCAACATGCCCCCTACTGTAGGAAGCAGATTTCTTTTTGTAAGAGGAGCGCTCTTTGCTTTAGTGTATGATGCAAAGTAATGTTAGAGCCCTTTTTCTGATTCAGAAGGAAACTATTGTTGAATTTGCAAAATTGAAAGGCGCATTTGTCTGCAACCCACAATGCGCATAGATTGGCTGAATAGAAGCGGTGCAAATTCAAAGAAGAGAACCAATCAAAACCAACAATGCTCAAAATTTGAACGCATACTGCCAAATGAATGGAGCCCGTCTGGACATAGAGACGGCTCCTTGTCTACCCTTGATGTTAAACTGTAATGTCCCAACGGCTTTGCTGACCCGCATTGTCTGGAAAAATGAGAAAAGATGGCATTCCTGCCCAGCGAAAAGATGCAAAAGCAACAGAATTAATATATGAGTATATCCTGCAGAAGCTTTTTACCGAAAAAGAATGGATTCGGATGCAACCCCCATGCAGCATTTGGCCAAATGACATGTTGGTGTTTAGTGACGAAGCTCTTGTTAAGGCTCACACTACATTCAGGTCATAATAAGGAAGAAGAGAAAGACAGTGTACCCACATTTCTTTTCTAGATGATGAGCTGGTCTTCGGTCAGTGAAGGTCAATCAAAGCTAGAGTAGAGAGCTCATCTTCAGATGGCTCCTCCTTCAAGGAGATGAGCCCTCCTCATCATCAATACAGGACTCCTCAGTCTGCTAATACACGCGCGTGAGACGATGGAGATACTCCTGTTTGATTGAGGAATGCAAGCAACACGTATTTATTATCCTTTATATTTCACTTCGTAAACACTGACAGGATGAATATGATCAGATTGTCAGATGAAGTGAGAGCACAGCCGAGAGACTTATAGTGACTCAAGATACAGAATACAGAATACTGTGTCTTCACAGACAACCAGGGGGGAAAGGCGTTGCATCCAAATGAACATAAAGTAACTTTGTGCAGCGGTGTGGCCACCGTCTCCCAGATGTTGTTGCAAAAATGTGAGCAGCAGATAATCTGTTATTGACTTTTTTGCAGTGACGGTGGAATTATGTCTGTTTTGCACCGCTGTCGTCACCAGGGCCTTCAGAAAATACTGTGGAGGAAGAGAAGTGAATGAAATGTAATAATAAGGAAACAAAATCACGAGAAACTGTTCTCTGTTAGGTGGTGCACCACACTACTACCATACCAGTCGTACTCTTTGTATCCTCACGTGTGTCTTCAGCCTAGGTTAGCCATGCTTTGATATAGTTAGTTCCTTTCTTATGTTACACATTGCACCTTTTAAGGAATAATTAATTCCCCGTTAAGCTAATTATTTGTTCGGATAGGCATTTTTGCTGGTGTGTCTGCACGGAAATACGCACATTCACGCACCCTTTCATGTCCTGCCCCACTGTACCCCTTTGACAGACCCGACGTATGACTAGAAAACCCCTGTTGTCGACAAACGCCGTCTACTGAAAAGGTTAACTGTAAGCAGTGTGACAAGGCTGGGAGGAGTTAGTGGCCCAGTCAGTGACCTGGCATTTGGAGATGTCTCTATTAGCCTTCTAGCACATTCCATCCAGCTCTCAGCACCGCTCTCTCTTGTGAAGGACACCAGGCCAATTAGAGCCTACAATACTTGGGGGGGGGGGGGGGGGGAGTGGAGGTGTGGGGGCGGCAGGTGGCGGCGTCGGGTAGGTGGTACAATAAAGATGAAGAAGTGCGTCATATGCGGTTAGAAACCCTGCTTTCAAATGAGGTAACAAGCCATGAGATCAAAACTGTGACCCTGAGCTGCTTTGAAAGAGTGTGTGTGTGTGTGTGTGTGTGTGTGTGTGTGTGTGTGTGTGTGTGTGTGTGTGTGTTTTTGTGTGTGCGGGGGCAGAGAAGTGTGCACACAGTGGGCGCCCACGGTGCGTGCACATTCAAGTTGTTCAAGTGCCTATTTTTGTTGTGTGCCACCGCGTGATACCGTCTCCCTGTGTGTTTTTATTTATTTTATTTTATTGTTCCCTTTTTGAATGTGCACCACTTCAAACCCACCCCCTGACACCATTCTGTGAGCTTTTAGCTTTGAAATGGAAATTAATCACAAAGGAGTAATCCCCGAAGGGCTGCCTGTAATACATGAGATGGAGCTTTTGGCACAATGTTTCACCGCTGAGATTCCGGGTTGATATAAAATTCTGTGGCTGCAGAACAAGACTCCGTGGGTCTCAGAGGTGAAGTCACAGCGTGGAATACAGAGACAGCTGCTGCAGTTTACAACCGGAAGACGTTCCAGTCCCCGGTGCATGGGCACGCAGCAGTTTAAGTGTAAAATGTAACTCTTAATCAATGCTCAGACAGATATACAGATATCTTCATGGGAAGTCAGAGTACTGAGAGTCCAGCAATGCTTCCACTGCTTATTAGCCCTGCGCACCTTGTACATCTCACCGTTTTACAGTCTGGCGTTGATGTTTACTGTGCGGCATATCAAATTTGACCGGACAAAACTGGAACACTTGTCCAACTCAATAATGCAACAGTGTGGCACAAGCTTGCTAACTCCAAGCTGATGCCTATTGGGCAATCTGTCATTGTATACAATGTTACATTTCAAGCCTCTTTACAGGAGCATCTGTTGTGATCTAATTCATGTCTACCTTTGGGGGTGCAGTCAGGGGAGGTGCAGACAGCGGCCCGTGAGGCGTTTAGAAATAAAGCAAAGCATGACAACATGGCGCAGTTCAAAAGTTCAGGTGTCACATTGAGGCTGCTCGGAGAGATTGTTCTATCGAAAATAGAGAGGACGATAGGATGCTGCTGCACGTTCAAAGAAGAATAGTGTGTTTGAAATGCATGTTTGTAGGTGAACCCCTGGTCTGGCTTTCTAGTGCATTTTCATCTCCATCCAGCTCCACAGCACCCGGTTTACCGCGTTCCTTCGACTCGAATACACACCTGCTTCCACACTCTTTCTTCAGCTTCCTCTCTCACACACGAATCCTCACTTGTACACTCGAAACTTTCCCTAACAGGTACGATGTAAACAAATATAGATTTGTATTTATTTTTTTTTCTTTGCCAACACCCACAGTGTTTTAGCCCAGTCTGTTGAGTCACACATGGGTGCCACCTCTTTAAAAAGCCATCAGCATGGATCTATATCCCAACCTTGTGGAGCCCCGTGTCTCTGCCTGACTGGCCGCACAATGGAGAAGGATGAGCGTTAGAACGGCTCGCAGGAGTTAAGAGAGAAGGCTGGATTGATTTCCCTCTCAAATACGTACTCACACGAGCCGTAACACAGGTAGTAACGTTTGTGCGTTCCTGCAGAAGCTTAAGAAGTACGACTTCATAATTAGTTTTTATGAAGCAGCTAGTCCATGTTGCTACACCATAATTACCTCTAATGGTTCGTGATTCAATAAAAGACATTTTAGTGTGAGTGTGATATTTCTATCTATGTGGGATACCAATTATTAGCAGCACTTTGTAAAGCTAAAGTGAGGTATTGCCGTGGCAGCAGTTTGTACTGTAGTTTGTCTCCATCTCCCCCGCACTTCACAATCTGCTTTGTTTAGTCCTTTCATTGATCAGCAAGAATTACACTGGTTTTCACATTCAGATGCCCCACGGCAGACAAATGCCCAAGCGGCCTTGTACCTTTTCGCACTATTAGCTCCACGCATCATTTGACAGAGCTTTGAAATAGCTGCAATTGTTGTAACCTTAAAAAGACTATCTGCTCATATATCATTCCTACTTTTGGAAGAGGTTCAGCTCTTTACCATCATTGTGGTCCTGTAGTTCTGGTCTTTGGTCCTTCAGGTAACTCACCAAACACGGTTCCCATCAGTTGTACTTTATGTTGAGGGAAATACGTTAAACAGTAGCTTGCAGACATACTGAGGCGGTGGACTTTATGGCTGCTAAAGATCAGCATGTTGGCATCATCACTGAGAGCATATTGGCATGCTGACGTTTGGGGTCAAAGCACAGCTGTTCTTCTAAAGGGCTTGAGCTTTGACCACCGGTTATTAAATAGCAGGCAGGCTTTCGCAAAGAGGAGTTTCTTGGAAAAGTGCTTAGTTTGTGTAATAAAGTGTGAAAGGGAAATCTTTACATCTTGAGGTGCCATCTCCTCCTGATGCCTTGTTAGCATTTGTCAGCGTTTTTCTTTGAATCCAGTTAGCTGCCCCCTGATGCAGTCATCCAGCTTATTTAAATCAAGGCAGACACTGAAAATAAAGAGGACGCAGCTAAAAATCCATCTTTACCCTGCCAAGTGTCCAGTGAAGAAAAACAGGCATCAAAGTGTCATTGTGTCCTTCCAGTCACTACAGTCTCTGTGATCAGATAGTCGAGGCTTGCAGTCTTTTACATGTGTTGTTGTTGTGGAAGTGTACAGATTGCTGGAAAATGGCTGAATTCAATGTAACAAAAACATCAAAAGGGCTTTTTTTTTTTTTCTTCTTCTCACTAACCCTCTTGGCAAAATGTTCTGTGATAGGTCGGCGCTGTAGTGCATCGTGACAGTCACACTATTGTCCCCGTAGCAACATGTCACAACCAGTAGACATCAGGAGCCTCAGTGAGTATTTTTCATGGGGGAAATCTGTCATGACTCATATGATTCTAGCCTCTTGTCACCTCCTACCTTCTGTTTTACTGATGGACTAAAAAGTAAATGCTGCCCGGAATGTCAGCAGATTATAGAGCTTGGTATTAAACTACGGTTCTGTGTGATGTAGTTATCTGCATATTTATGGGTACGATGGGCGTGCAGGTGTAGAGTGCACAGTAGTTTTACTCTGAAAAATGTCAGCTCTGTGACAGTGTCTCAAAATTGCACTCCACACAGATGGAAGCTTATAAATCCAAGGTCATGATTTATGGATTTTAGGATGCATACTGGAGACAACTCAAATTTCTTAGGGCAAACTTTTTTGTGTCTGAAAAATCCATATTTCATGAAAGAGTCATACTTTGTATGACTTGTGGCTGCCTGCACTCTAGAGTTATTGTTTTCCATAGTTTGTATTATTTTGGTACAGATTCAGAACATTCGATTTGACGTTGTTATTTGGAATCTGTAGTCACAGAGCATACCTACAAACATTGGGAATACGGAATTAAAAATATAACTCCAGCTCTGCATGTTCTCTGATGTATGTATGAGTCACATTTTCAGTTTTTTTTTCTTTTTTTCTCATCCCAATATGACTTTTTAAACGAAGACTGCTACAGAAGCTACTTTGATGTACACCTCACAGTCAGTAATGAGGTGGCTGGACTCCGTTTGGGCAGATGATTGAAGTCATGTTGGTGTTCAAATTTGAACCAAACTGCTGGTACAGTATGTTGGTTTCGTGTTACCAACCATCGCAGTCGCAAACTTGTAATAGCTTTGAGCAGACAGCCGTACATCATTCGTCCCTTCGTGATTAATTGATGGACGCTGTCCACCATGAGATAGCTCTTGTTCAGCACTTGTCTTTGGCTCAAACACTGAATCCTCCTGTCATTAATGCCATAAACGTCCAGCGTTGTCTGTCCAACAGCAAAAACAGATTATTTGGGTTTGCTTTACTTTGATACACCAGGCAAACACTTTCTGCATATTTTTTGTTAAAATTATTAAAGGGTAAATGAAGGGCTAACGCTCACTCTTTCAAGTAAAATCACCATATCTTGAGCTAACATTAACAAAACGGACAATTTCCGCCTTATTTATTAAATCAAAGTTATTTTTCACGAGAATAATTTCAGAAACATTAAATTATTTCAGTCACCTTTAGGTAATAAAAAGACATGTCTGATCTCCAATGAGGATGTTGCAAAAACCACACACTACAAATCCAACGCTCGTGTTTCAAATGCGTCAACAGCATCCCATGCATCCCTTTCTCTGTGCTCTCTGTCACCCCCTTTCAAGGACAATCCGGGAGCACCTAGGGGAGCAGGAGGTGTCCATCTCTCTGACCATGGACTCTCTGGAGGAGAACGACCTGGGCAACTACTCCTGCTACGTGGAGAACGGCAACGGGCGGCGGCAGGCCAACATCCAGCTCACCAAGAAAGGTGGGGCGAACTCAAGCACACAGATTCATTTAGAAGATGGGGAAAAAAAACACAGTTATTTAAAGCATGTACAGTATTTCACCATGAATCTAGCAGAGAGATGTAGAAGCCTTGAGATTTAATAATGGCATGTTGCAGCTCTGGGGGTGAAGAACACCATTTAATACCACAGACCTTCGCTCTGACAATAGAGTGAATCTCTTCGCAGCAATTTACTGAGTACAAAGAAGAACAACTACTAGCGGGACTCTGGGAATTGACCAGTTGTTTCTCGCCTCAGGGAGGAAAAGAAATTGGGACAGTATAGTAGATAGTGCAGAAAGCCTAAACATCCACCTCAGCCTGAGGAAGCATTAGTTCGAAGAGACAGAAAAATCCCTTTCGGTGAGAGGCAGCCTTTGGTGTTGTGATGCCAGACAATCTGTTTGGCTGTCTGGCAATGACCTCCTCCATCACACGCGCACAAATCCTGCTTTGATCGCCGAACTCTCACTCAGACATTTTCTCATCTTTCATCACTGACTACTGTTGCCGTTCCCCCTCCCCCTTGCCTTTTTATTCAAGCAAACATTTCCGAGTTTTTCCTCTGATTTCGCCTCACTAAGGGTGACTGTTTGAAAGTTGATTCCGTGATGATTTCAAACAGAGATGCACACTTCCCAGGGTGGTTATATAAGTGAGATTTATTTTTTATTTTTTAGCGAGACTGGGGGGGGTCTCTGCAGCCTTAAAGTTGTCAGTGTTGAATACATTTACATAGTAAGATATTTTTCCTCTCTTTTAAGCTCGCAGCTTTGGATCCAGCTTTGATGGCAGCCCAGTTCCCCTCCATTTGCTATATTAAAGGGGTTTATGCTGCACAGTCAAATCTCAGACTAAACTCGGAGAAGATTAGCCTGGTCCTCGCAGGATTGCGGGTCCACGTGAAATCAACCGATTCCCATGTTTTTATGTGCTGCAGCCATGGTGTGGTGCAGTGCGAGGCCAGTCAGTGTTTACGCTGCCTTTCAGAGTTTTCCTCGCTTGTCTCTTGAAGCGGTGAAACCAGCACGACACTCCAAATGAATTTGGTCGTCTCAGCGCAGCATCAAGCAGAATATGTCTTCACTTTTCCACTTCTTGTACAACTTCTCGTAGTGAAGAAGTTTAGAAGTCCTCCTGGCCAACTTTTCTTTTTTGCAGCTCCACATCCTCAGATACATTTTTTATCTCACGGCAGCAGCAGCAGCAGCATCTGGCAGACGGCTGCCTATGCTGTAATAACTAACATCTAGATTCTTGATTTGTGAACATGAGAAGCAGCAGACTCAGCTTTCACCGTTCTCACAGCCGCTCTCCTCTGTTTTATTTTACCATTCAACCCCCACTCCGCCTTTTCCTTGTCTCTCTTTTCATCTCCCTCCCTAGACAACAGAGAGAGAGAGAGACGCAGTAATAGAGGGAGAAAAAGGGGGGCTGATGAATCGCCGGATGCCATGTGACTCCATCAAATCCAGCCTTCTAGTCAGGAGCTAATTTGTCTTAATCCGTCCCACTGCAGCGCTGCTACAATATGGATGCCTGGCTGAGAAGAATTGGCCTCTTCCACTGTAATCTCTGCAGCTTGAGGAGCAGCTGGCTCGTTTCACTGTCCGGATATCTGAGGAGAGGAGCGGTGTTCACTGAGGCGAGAGGGCAGAGCAGAGGTGGAGGGGATGGTGAAGAGGGAGAAGTGGAGTTGCTTGGATCCATCCTCTCGCGGTGCTCGTTAGCCGCAACACCCCTCTCCGAAAAAGCAAACTCATTCAGGATGATTCCCAGGTTGAGGGGAGAGAAACTGAGACAGGAGTGTTTTGACGGGGTTGTGCTCAATCTGCCCGAGTTTGTTTGCTCTTTTGTTTGCGTACGTCCGTCCGTAAGTTTGGCTGAAGGTCGTCGCCCAGACAGGCGTGATGAAGCGGCGCGGGCCACGCTCGTTAGCTCTCCAGAACATCATCCTTCATCATGGGAGCTGTCAGCCTGATGGCCGCTGCAGTGGAATGGGCATCGCGCACCCCAACGAGGTTAAATGTGTGTCGGTGATGGATGGTGATGCACGCTAGTCCTCTCCGTCCATGTTTGTCTGTGTGTGTGTGTGTGTGTGTGTGTGTGTGTGTGTGTGTGTGTGTGTGTGTGTGTGTGTGTGGCATTGCGGCGAGTCAAGCCTTTTACTGTTGTCCATTAGTCAGCCAATGAAGGCTGACCACCCAGATTTTGTGAGGCGTAGCCAAGAGGAAATGTTGAACTGCAAAAGATGGAGTGACATCCGACAGAAAACACTGTAAAAAAGAAAAAAAGAAAAAGAAAAGCCTTGAAAAAGACAAAGCAAACGACTTGGTTTTCAAGGCAAGCCACTGGACCACGGAGCTTAATGGAGTCCATTGTCTTGTAGTGTAAAAAATCACCTTTCATCCTCCTGAATAACACTACTAGTCTCGCTTCTGCTGGATGCTTTGTCCCGTCCTTCTTGAACTACAAGTAACACAATTTAGAATAATGTGAGTGTATCAACAGTGAAGTCCTGCAGCTCCTTGAATTTAGCTTCCACTCATGCTTTTCACGAGTTCACGTCAGCTTGCAGTGATGACGGATGGCGGGGGGAGCGGGCCGCTAAACAGCCGCACACACGCGTAACCAATCTTCATAAGCGTGGCATTCCGAGCTGTCATGTGCTATTGTCGCAAGATGTGATTTTATCTTTTTATTATCCAATCAAGCCGCGTTAAGTCACGGGTTCAGAAATGGTTGTACTTTCATTCTGGTTAGAGTCATGTATCATGTGGATGCAATCCAGCCACAATGAGAATATAAGCAACATGGAAAGATGGAGAGGAAAAGCCAATGCAGAACACAGCCGCAGGAGCTTTTAAAGAAATGTGCAGGTAGAATCAAAGACGCTTTTAACAATAGCTAGTGCAACTATTCTCATCCATCATGCCTGCGTCATGCATTATTTCACATGTATTGATGTTCCGGGGTTAGATTTATTTCTGCACGCCAACTTTAACGTACATACGAGCAGATAAATAAGATGGAGGGGAAGGTAGTGAAGTGGAACTGTGCAACTTTCTGACATTTTGTAGGACCTTAGAAGAGAATAAATATAGCCTAAAAAACATGAAAATGATCAATATGACAGTAAAAGTGTTCGCCTTTCACACTGTTCAACCAAACGCCTATAAGTTCAGCCTATAAATGAACTGATTTTAAATCAAATGTTCTGTGCTTGCTTTTTTTATGTTAGATAATGGATGGATTAGCTGGAGATGTCTCAGCCAATGCCGGTATTAAAGTACAGCATTGTGGTGACTCTTTCAAGAGAAATAAGGGAAATGATTGCAAACCTTCAAATACAGGGTCACTCAAGAAGCACTGAATATACAAAATCATCTGTGTTTTTACATGGTGAAACTTGTACTCTGTCATCTTGAACACGATACTTCATGAAACAGATTGAAAATGTGATTATCCTGGATTAAAAAAATAAATAAATTCTCTCTCTCCCTCTCGCTGTGTTGTCACCTTATTAGCAGAGCTGATGTACACGGTGGAGCTGGCCGGAGGTCTGGGAGCCATCCTGATGCTGCTCATCTGTCTGGTGACGCTCTACAAGTGCTACAGGATTGAGCTCATGCTCTTCTACAGAAACCACTTCGGCAGTGAGGATATAGACGGAGGTAAGATGAGATATGGTGCAAGACAAAATTGACTTTACAGCGTTACATAATAATCCTCCACAATCTGTGATACCACGGTGTTTTCTGTTCAGTGGATGATTTCTAAAGCTCCTTCCTCTGCTGTGAAAGCATCCTTTCTTTCCTCAGCAGGAATCAAATCTCTAACCCGAGCACCATCAGACTGCTCTGCACACATATTTATTTTTACTCAGAAAACACCTGTGCTATTTTTCACACCTTAAAGCTCCACCTGGCGCTATTTTTATGTAAATGTGCACCTGGTTTATCGGTCCAAATGACGCAGAGAAGAGCCTCCCATTGTTCTTAACTCAAAAATGATGTCGCCGATTTCAGGGAGTCTTCTCAACCCGCTGAGCGAAATCAAACGTTTTATGCGAAATATTCTATAAACTGTCTCCTAAACAGCAGCGAACGACTCAGCGGTCTTTGATGTGCTTCCTTCTTTTTGTCCTTCTTGCATCCATGTAAAAACTAATCACAAGCCAGCCTTGTAAAAATGCTCATGCTGGGTGCTGTTTCCTTTACATCACAATGCATTACTTCTGGGTAATGGAGTTTAGCTTTTTTGGCTGTTGTGTATTTTGCATGTTATCATTCCAGTGCATCTTTGCAAGTTTTGGTGTCAGTGCATTTGAACCAAGCAGCAATGGCTTAAATCATACTGGAGGAAATCCATCACAGCGTCCTCAAAAGACCAACACATTTTAAGACCGCTGTCAGCTCAGCAAAGGTCCACAATGCTGTCAATACCAGTCGTTTGCTAAAGACACACTGCAGTACAGTGTTGGCAGTGAATAAAGAGAACCCAACTGTACACAGACTTCCCTGTTTACAAATGCGCATTACACCCAGGACGAAATAAGTCCTTTTTGACTAATACATCAATCATTTTGTGAGCAGTTTGAAATACTTTGACACAATTTTACAACTCTGGAAAGCTTTCACACAGGACATTCTTTTATTCTCCCTATATTGTGACAATTTAGTCTGCTCTTTCTGTTTAGCTCTGCTAAATTGAGTAACGTTAGGCACATTGTCTTGAGTTGCTGATGAAGGAAATGTAGGTTTTCTTTAGCTTACAACAGTGGAAAGTCAAAGGCCGACATGGACAATGCTTGTGATGAAAACATTAGGGTAAATGGGGATTGCGTGGTGATTCCGCACATGTATGTCCTGTTGATGGTTTCCCATGTGTCTGCATGCAAACTGCGCGAGTGCAAGAGTGAAAGGATGATGTATTCTGCTGAACACTCTCTGTAAAGCAAATCCAAACAGTCCCTGTGCCAGACAAAAACATTAACACTGAGGCCCCATCAGCAATAGTCAAAGAAAAAAAAAAAAACCCTGATTGGGCCTGGTGGGTGAGTCTTGTCTTGAGAATGCATCAAACTGAGACAAGGAGCAAGTTTTAATTTGATTCCCCTGTAATGAGTCTCTCAAGTAGCAGCGCTGCAATGAATTCAGGGGGAATGAGATTAGTTCGGAGAGGCTGAGGGACTGTACGTAGTGGAAAGAGAGACAGCGAGAGAGTTATGAGCGTTAAAAGGTAAAAAGCATTCTGCTCCTCTCCTCGTACATCCCCAGCTCTGCTTAACTGAGATGCCTGCTCCATCAGACATTTCAATGAAAGTCATTACTTCCGGCTGTGTTGGGCTTTCGGCTTCGGAAAGCGGAGCATCGGCGTAATGGATGGCCCAGAGGCAGTTGTGTTGAAGAAGGGTAGACAAAAATGTCGGGACTTGAACTTAATTCCAAACAGCAATTGTCTCCTTTAATTGTGCCAGCCGAGTGAGTGCTGGGAGAGAGAAACAGATTTTCAATTTGTTCCTCAGTATAAGGGGATCAGGTTCAATAAGCCACAGCGCGCTGCCTCCGGAGCTCTCAGGAGACTCTTGATACTGTTCTCCACGCCGCGGTCGATTAGATCACTTCACCGCCACCTCCGGCACGAGCACATTCACGAGCGAGAGCGCACACTCGCACCTGCGCCTCACAAGTCATCTCCAGTTCCATTGACAGTGTACTGGAGGTGAATAGGGGAAGGATAAAAACGTTAAACATGGACCGAGCTGAAAACCAGTTGCCAGTTGAGTGGAGACAAAACGGCTGCTACGCTTTGGCAGGAGATGGTTAACACAGATCCCGTCTCTATGGTAACCACTGCACTGACAGATGTACACTGCATGTGAGATGTAGTTGCACACACATTTTAGTTTTCATAAATAAAGCCCTTAAGCCAGTGTCTGGGATGCACAGAGAATTTAATTTTTTTTTCTCCCCAACACAAATCGGCACTCACTGCCAAGAAAGTGCTTGTGTTTCATTGTGGCCACTCGAGGAACTAATTGAACGCCTGCCTCCCTCTTCTGCCAGATGTAAAATTGTAAGCTTTACGTAACAATAGGACGGACTGTCAGCTATTTGTCAGCGCAGCTATTTAGTTAAAGACTGCTCAGTTGTCACATTGTGTGGGTGTCAGTAGAATCAATAATAGGCTTCATGATGACAACAGCCGAGCGAGCATGTCGAGGAGGTGGGAACTCATCAACACTCTGCCATAAATACGAATGTCAGTGTTGTCAGTACGGCGCCGAGTTATGAGGCTCCGTCTGTGTTCAGTGTAGTTTGGAGATACCGAGCATTAATAGTTTTCACATCTCGCACGCAAGAGCTGGAATGCATCCCGTTTCATTTGCATATGTAAGATGCAAGAGAAAGTGGCTCGTTTGTAAACGGAAGGTCAAATGCTGTGTTGCTTTTCCCAAGTGATATTGTCAAATGTAATGGGAGACAAAGGAGACAAACGGAGGGTTTACACTAAACAGCTTCATCACAGATAAATCTACAGACACTGTGTTTTCAGAATGGGAAACTATCTGGACTGTTGGTCGGACTAAAGGAGTCACCTCGGGCTCTGAGAAGCGGTTGTGCACAATAAGCCCTCCAAGAGTATATAGAAATATATGTAAAAAACATCTCTAATCATAAAAATAACAAGATAATCTATTTTATATATATATATTGCCACTTTGATCTCCTGTCCCCGTACAATATACCAATTGTAAATTACATGCAGTTCTTTTTTGGGAACGTCAAATGAGGAATTCTAAAGTGTTACCTACTATTTTCCGACATTCTATTGACTAAATAATGAATTGTTAATAGTAATATTCATCAGTCGCAGCACAATATGACCTCAGGTAGCTGTTCATTAGTTATGTAAAACAAAACGACATGTTTAAAAGTACTCAGCTACTCATTAGCAGTCCGCCTGGTGTGCTTTCGTAGCTTTAGAAGTTAAGTATGGTGTGCTACCTTCTAATTTACTCTCCATTAAATGTAATGGAGCCCAGAAATAACCCAGAGATTACGCCTCCAGTTCTCTTGGCGCTCTCCACCGCGAGTTCAGGAGTTCACAGTCTAACTGTAGGCTTTCTATGCACATGCATATATTTATTACCCCGCACCTCCATGTGCAGTGAGCGTCAGTCCCTTTGCATGTGGGACGGAGGAGTTCTGGATGCAGTTTTCCGAGGTGTGCTGCACCTCACCGGTCTCCTGTGAGGAGTGACTCCTCAAGGTGCAACAACAGGGTCATTCCGCCCTCGAGATTCACCCTCTACCTTCTCTCTCTTTCCCACAACAGACGAGTGAATCAGCTCCACTGAAATAGCCCCTGATCTGCCTACACAGCTTTCATTTAAATGCTACCGGAGAAAAAGCAGAGAGGGAGATTTATGTCACCGAGAAGTAGAATATGAGCCTCAGAGTTAGCTGTACTAAATGATTATGAGGTTACATTTCAATCATTTTTACATGTCCCTGATGCTGTAAAATTAATTGCATTTTATCAAAATGAGTTGGATTGATTACATAGTGTTATGTACGAGTGCCAAATATTGAGACTACCCACTGGGAAGGGAGTGAGTCTCGTTGACGGTCTCATGGCCCGGAGGCAGACAGGAGTGTAAAATAGAGCGGATATTAAAAGGGGATACTGTACTGAGGATTGATCTCAGAATCCTTCCTCTTGAACCCAGCTGCTCTTCTACTGTCCTCGACCCGACTCTCTCATCCTCAGCTCGCTTCTTCTCCGGTGTCTTGACAGGTTAAACATCCCCGCGCGGGCACTTGCACTGCAGGTGGCCACTATAAAGCAAAGGGAGCCTTAATGAAGACAGGGACTCAAAGATCCAACTCCCACTCGCATCTCTAATGAGTTTACCTCAAAGGCTGCGTTCACATCGCAGCTCAGTGTCCCAATTCTGACTCCCCCCTTCTTTTGTGGCTAAGATATGACAGTTTTAGTGAATAAAGAAACACATAGAATCGGATATTTTTGTGTCTTTCTGATGAATGTGACCCCAATATACCAATTTACAAAAAGTCTGCTATTGTTGTTGTGCTTGCAGATGATCTCAGTTGTATGCACCTGGACTAGTTCTGTGGTAGAACGTTGTTCCAATGACAACAGTTTATTGTGGATTATCTTCAGTAACCAGGAAAACACAAACCTCTATCGCGCTGAAGGCATAAATCTCACTTAAAAAAAAAACTGCACTACATTTGCTCCCATTCTGGCAACGGCAACAATGTATCAAGTTCTTTAGAGCTCAACCCAAAGAGGAAACGGTTGCATTTCCCCAAATTTCCATTTCTGCCTCTCCGTGATGGTTGGGACAGTGGGTAGGGTCAGTATGGACACCTTGCTTTGGACTCAAAAACACCCTTTAAATTGAAAGAAATGCTGTCTAATTTGAACACCTTATATTTCCACTGTCACTTGTTCACAATTTTATTTGTGATATTTTCATTAATTACTGAGATATTTCTGACTGGCTGCCACTTGAGTAAACACTCAGTAACTTCATTGTTGTTTTCCTTCATTTAGGAAAAGCCTTTGTCTTGTTTTTGTCTGCTTTTTGTTGATATGGAACAAGCTAGGAGCTATGAACATTACTGTCCCGAGGGGGAGCAGACACACATTGGACTCAGCTAACACTAGCATCAACTGATAGGATAGAAAATAAGGTTTCCAACAGTATGATTTTGTATGTAGCATAAGTAAAAACAGTACGGTAAAAGATAAATAACAAAAAGCTTACACGCTGCAGATTTTTAAAACTATGAGTAATATGACGTGAGAATAGATGGAAGGTCTCCACGTTGAGGTTAAAAGTAAAGAGTCTGGCTGAGCATGGACTACTTAGCTTAGCATAGCTGCTTTCTACAGCAACCATGCAGTGTCAGAAAGCATCCTCTTGGTCAAGGGCCGAATCACTCTAATAGATAAAGTGGTTTGGTCGTTCAGCCCGCTTTAAACGTTAGAGTAAAGTTGTTTCAGCAGGAGCAAGAGGCTTTTATCTCCTTCGTGTAGTACTCAGAGGATCTGGAATATCTCTCTTCCATGTCTTCTATTTTCACCCTCCTGACTCATTGTGCTGAAGTGCTCCAGCTTGAAAAGAAACATTTAAGTCCTCCCTCACTTCTCGTCTCTCCGCTCAGTCTTTTCAAAACCGTCATCAATCAGGGTTTTCATGTGGGTGATGGAGCCACGCCATGCGTCGGCCTAGCAGGCAATGTTGGGCGTTTAGCTCAGGCTGGAGTCTAATTTGTTTTGCCTGCAGTGGGCACAGTAGCTATCAAGGTAACATTATTTGTCAGTGGGGACGGAGCTGTAATGAAAAGCACTCAGATGGGCAGAAGTGCCCAGAGGTCAGTGTAATGGAGGCGGCCTGTCTCAATGAAGTCTCCCAGTGAATGAATTGCTCTCTGTGCACCAGTATGAAAATAGATTGCAAGCATCTGGGGTATAGCAGCGCATATCTTTGCTGACCAAAGCAGGAAACATTATGTCCAAATCATAAAATATACCCGCATTTAATTGGGGCAAAGTGGTTTTGGGAGCTTCCCGATGCCCATACATGAAGTGATGCAGGTATTCAAGGGAACAGAATTTCTTTTATTCGGTTTGCTGAGGCTAACAAATCCTGCCGGTGTGCTGGAGCTGTGACATTTCACCCATCTCCGTGTCCGTCTCCCCACCTCTACCTGCAGATAACAAGGACTACGACGCTTACCTGTCCTACACCAAAGTGGACCCGGACCAGTGGAGCCAGGAGACCCGGGAGGAGGAGCGCTTTGCCCTGGAGATCCTCCCCGACGTGCTGGAGAAGCATTATGGGTATAAACTCTTCATTCCAGACAGGGACTTGATCCCCACAGGAAGTAAGCTCTCTCTCTCGCGGCGATGTCAAAGTTGTGTCGAATGTTTTGTCGCTTGGTGTTGCTCGTGTTGTCAGTGCCGTGGTGGTATGCCTTGTTTGTGGTCTTCTGTGATGCATTTGTGTTGTGGCGTATCTACACCTGTGAGACCGTCATTGTTTTAATCTGATCGAGCTTTCTCTAACCCCTGGCTGAGCTGAAGTGGATCAGTATGTAAAAGGTGGAACTTCGGGGTTCTTCAGTTTACATTTTTGAGGGAAAATAAATGGCAATAGAACAGAAAACAAAACTAAAGTGTCATCATTTTACATTATTTCTTTCATTTAGGTAGTTAATTCAATGCAACCTGCTTGTGAGCAATAATATATTCCCTTAATAAACATCGTATCCCAGCTTTTAACAAAGATGCAGTTATGGCACATTGCAACGTAAGCATTACATTAGCATGAGAAAAAAACATCCTAAACCTTGTTGCAGTCTGAAAATTAGTGATTCCTAACTAAAGGTACTTTTGCAGTTAGGAGGCACATCCATTAAAAAAAAGCATCCACACACTGCTATCTTGTTCCCACTTCCTTTTAAATTCTGCATGGACTTGATAACGTTTCCACCTCAAATGGTCTACCTCAGGTAAAACCTGGGTACAACACAGCAGTGTGTGTGTGTGTGTGTGTGTGTGTGTGTGTGTACTTTTTTCACTGTGTCGGCACCTCGATAAGACACATAACTAAAAGCCATGGATAATAAACCGTTGAATCGACGTGGCAGTAGTGCAAACGGAAACCTGACCAAACCGACCTAAGCACTGACAATACAATCCAGATGTCATGTAACTAATAGAGTTGAAGTTCATCCAGTTCATATGAACGGATGAACGGATTACTTTATACTGTACTCCTTCATCGTACAGTATAAAGTAACCTGATAGGTGAACCGCTGCTGGCAGCACTTCCAAACAATGGTTGAGCTTGTGTCTATCCAGATTATCGTTATAAAAGCGCCTCTGAAGAACCCCTGAAGTTTAGTTTGGCTCGGTTTTAATGCTTCCTCCCCACACCTGCTGTGCGGGGAGGCCGTATATTAAGAAACAGGGTTTAAGAGCCTCTGAGGACATGTTTCATGAATCCGACACAAAAAAATAAAGCATTGGTAGCTAATTTATTCTAATCACCTGACAAAAGTCGTTAGTTTTTAGGATTTAATTAATCTGAGAAATGTATATCATAGATAATAGTAATGAACAAGTACAATTACTCTTAATTAAATTACTATTTAAATTACTATTTTACTATTACTATTAATTAAAGGTACTCTACTCAAGTATACTTGGAGGTATTTGTTCTTTATTCCCAGTAACCAGATATTGAAACGCTGCCTACACTTAATGTATCAGTTTTGATAAGCCGGTAGTATAATGTACCTGTAATAACTTGGAAGAGTCCTTTTATGCAGATAATACTTAGCCGACGATACTTTTTCTGGAGGGAAGTTTTCACTGCAGAGTTTTCTAGATACTCCCCCACAGGAGGTTAGGAACTCAGTTTAAATTGCACTTGAATTCATACAATTGTCAGCATCTAATCTGTGAATCCTGACTGTAGGGGACGCAGTCAGGATTTCTTTATGAAAACCTATAATGTAGGCCTAAATGGATAATCACTAGAAAAGGTGGTGATCTGAAGCAGTTGGTTCTTTATGTACCCAAGTATTTAAAGCCTGTGGAAGACATAATGGGCTGAATTACATACAGAGCATAATTGGTGGAAAGAGCCGAGCCTATTATTACAGTCCATGTCCTGATCCAGCTCCATACAAACTGTACCTCCGCATGCTGCTGTGTAATGATGTCAGTTGTACCATCCAAACGCTCTCGACGCATGGATATTAATGCATGTTTTACCACAGTATATTTCTAATGGAGCGCCTCACCGTGCCCTGTGCTTATCTTTGATTAACTCATCACACAGATGAGTTAGAGAATATCATTATGCTATTAGCTTCCATTTGAATACTTGCATCTGCCTGTCTTCCCGCACACACCGCCATTACTAATTATGTTCCTCTTCAGTGGCATTGTGCCATGGTTATAAACTGAATCCCTTGCTGTGATTATGTGCTCGATGCGAGGGGACCGTTGTAATATGGGAAAAATGGCATAAAAATGCAAGGATTGAGAGGAATCTAAAGTGTGTCTGCTGCTCTTCCAGCTCGCTGGCTTATTGTGTTTGTGTATAAACATTCAGCTCCCATTGGGAATGTATTAGCATCTCAGCAGTTGATATAATAAGACATAATCCACGACTATAGATAAACACAGTTTGGCCATTTGGGGTTTTAACATGTGTCAACAATCCTTCTCCTGAGCAGCTGATAAGTAACCTGTTATTCCGCAGTATGCTGGATTATTGATGTGATTATGATTATGATTATTATAAATATCTCACCATTCTAATATCATTCTGATGTAGTGCACAGAGTCTATGGCAACAAAGGTGCAATTTGGGTAAACTAGCCACCAAATAACAAAGGCGTTTCCTTGGCTTTTTTATGCTACATGTCCCATATTAAGCTGGAATAAACTGGTCAGAGCGATTACCGTTTTACAATCGCCAGTGGAACACCAGTGGAGAAACACAGTTTATGCCAGAGCCATGTCCCCACATTCACTAAACTGTTTTTTTTTATTTTCAAATGCTTTTCTGCAAATCTTTTGATCATACTTTGAATGTAAATATCTATGTTTAGGTTTCACCAATGATCATTTCCAGGATGACACAAGACTACTTAGAGGTACTTTTTCCCCAGATTTTTAACTTTCGTGTCAACACATAATGATTCCGATTTTCTCATCAAATCAGTCATGTAGAAATTCATTTTGGTAACTCTGTATAATAAGTCATAATCTGTAAGGGTTTATACGTTGTTACTAATGGCTTTATAAGTGGTTAATGTTCTGGTCAGTAATAGCCATTATTTCTGGTTTAATTCATTATTTATTAATTAAGTATAAAGTCATTAGTTACAACTTGTAAAGCCTTCATAAAACATGAATTATTAAATGTTTTTAACTTGCATTTGCCTAAATTACAGATTAGTCAAACTGTTTTTTCTGTTTTTTTGTTGTGTTTAGGAAATTAGATGCGTAGGGTTAACTGCATCACAACTATTCAGACAGTCAGTCTCAGAAATATATGACATATGTTTTGTTGTGTCTAAACTTCATCGCTACACATGGTTCCACTAACCAGGCATCAGTGACCTGGAATCGCGATGCCTCAAAACGCGTGAAATTCAGGTGGAAGCAAACGGAACGATCAGACTTTGCTGATCTGTTAGTCTAGGAGAGTCTAGTCTTCCTCTGAGGGTGTGGCTGCTGCTTCGTTGGAGCAAAACTGTAGCTACAGATTGTGCCAGCAACTAAAGCAACAGGGAATGAACGTTTTTTTGTATTTACACATCAGGTATTTATTGATTTGTTGACGAATACCAAAGTACTACTGTGCAATATCTGTAGGTAATTCTGTTTTGCTAACGTCCTCACTGCACTACTTGTAATTCAGACTTTACGTAACATTTTTATTTGCTGGAAGTTGGATTCTGGCAGTAACAACATGTCCTACTCGTTGTCACAATGGGCTTTTCCCTTTTAAAAAAGAATTGAGATAAACTACAGAGAGCAGGGCAACAGTGATTTTCTGCCTCGTGTAATTTAGAGTTGATTTAATTTTTATGTAGCCAGGAATCAATTATTACACATGCACCACTTTGATTTTAAAGCCTGTGAGGTCTCTGAAAGGAGGAATTTAATCTATAATGCTGTAAAGTATTACCAGACAGCACCCCAAGAGGGCATATTTACTTTACAGTTTAATCAATTCAAAACATAAAATGAAACTACACCTCATTAGTTAATTATATAGTATCCATTCATCCGTTCCCATTTGTTGTATTCACGATAAGATAAAAGAAAAACTTGTTTTTGCCCGTTTCCTTGAACCTAAACGGAATAAGCTTGAACCCTACTGGGGCGTTTTAGCTCCAGGGACGCATTGTGACGACTTACCGCATAAGGACCAATTAGCAAACAGCACAGTGATTGACTAGTCATGTTGAAGCATAAGGAAGGATTTCAAACCCAAGTTTACTCTAATCAGGTCTAATCATGGTGAAGCCTCAGGCAGAGGGTGACATGAGAGGAGGAGTTCATTCTCAGGACAGGAGATGTGGCATTTGTTTGCATAAAGACCAGCAAGATATTTCCCTCAAACTCATGCAGACACACACACACACACACACACACACACAAGCACTCGGCATCTCTTTGTCTCTTGACTAAGAGAAAGAGGGAGGAAGAAAAACAAACGCACATTTTTTCCGCACACACACAAGAGGGTCGTAAGCTTTGATTGGGAAGTAAAGCCCAGTTAATCCCGTCGACCTGCTGTTGAGGAGCCACTCTGTCTTCGTCTCAGCCAAGAAAGGCTAAAAGCAGCCATTAGCTGCACACACACATACACACACACACACACACACACACACACACACACACACACACACACACACACACACACACACACACTTCCCTCCTCCTGACACCACAGACAGACCTGGGGAAACACTTAAATCAGGTTCATTTTGACGCAAGCAGCACTCATTAAGAACGTGGACACAATACTTTATTTACTGAAAAGACAAATTAATTTGATCTTCACAGAGGTATGTTGCTTGGCTTTGAATGTTTTATGTTTATTGTCATCTTATAGTAAAACCAAGTGAATCCCCTTTCTGTTTTATCTATAATTCTGTACGAATACATCTTTTTAGTAAGTGCTGCAGAGGCTTTATTTAAGTTAGAATACATAATAATAACATATCTCTTTTGTCTTCATTGACTGTATCAATAACCTCATGATTACGATTCGTCAGATGTTTAATTTAAACAACCTTAATAACGTTTTTTCCGTCGAAAGTTAATTAGATTTGGTTGTTTGAAGCTTTGATGAAAGGGAGTAGTTTGGTAATCAGTCGCTATGAGGCCAAGAGAATTCTTCAAATAGCCAGTGTGACACGTCTCATATTTTCATCACTCGTGAGCTCTGTGTACTTTCATGTAGGATTAAAGTTATCTAACCAAGCAAGTAGAAATAAGTCATCACCGAGAATATACTGCTATTTATACAAAGTTATCTGTCCATGTCTCTGTCTTTGTGTGTGTGTACTCAGCCTACATCGAGGACGTAGCGCGCTGCGTGGACC
This sequence comes from Cebidichthys violaceus, assembly GCF_023349555.1. Lineage (NCBI taxonomy): Eukaryota > Metazoa > Chordata > Actinopteri > Perciformes > Stichaeidae > Cebidichthys > Cebidichthys violaceus. The sequence goes on along the minus strand of NW_027176417.1, from coordinate 4,067,325 downwards.
AGAGCAAGCGCCTCATCATCGTCATGACACCCAGCTACGTGGTGCGGAGGGGGTGGAGCATCTTTGAGCTGGAGACGAGGCTGCGCAACATGCTGGTGACCGGCGAGATCAAAGTCATCCTGATCGAGTGCGCCGAGCTGCGTGGCATCATGAACTACCAGGAGGTGGAGGCCCTCAAACACACCATCAAGATGCTGACGGTCATCAAGTGGCGCGGGCCGTCCAGCAACCAGCTCAACTCCAAGTTCTGGAAGCAGCTGCTCTACGAGATGCCCTTCAAGCGCATGGAGCCCCTGAGCATCTCCCACGAGCAGGTGCTTGATGTCAGCGAGCAGGGCCCCTTCGGGGAGCTCCAGACCGTCTCGGCCATCTCCATGGCGGCGGCCACCTCCACCGCCATGGCGACGACGCACCCGGACTTGCGCTCCACCTTCCACAACTCTTGCCACACCCAGATGAGGCAGAAACACTATTACCGTAGCTACGACTACGACCTGCCACCCGGCGGCACTCTCCCGCCGCTCCCGCCGCTCGCCACGCTCGGCAGCCAGCACACCTACTGCAACATCCCCATGACGCTCATCAACGGACAGCGGCCGCAGTCCAAGTCGCCGCGCCAGCAGAGTCTGGAGGAGGCCCACGGCAACAACGCTATGCTGCCACTGCTGCCCAGAGAGACCAGTATATCCAGCGTCATCTGGTGACAGAGGCGGCGCCGGGCGGGATGGACTGTGGACCTATGTGATGTCCGTCACAGGGAGGACTCACCACTGGCACTTGGACCCTGAATGCACCGGAGCCAGATGGACCTGAAAGACACTAAGCTACTTGCTGCTGTTGAATTTGCACCAGGAAACATCAGGGGAGGACGGGGCGTCAGACACACTGGACTACTTGGGGGTGGAGGAGGTGGCAGATTTTTGTTTTGTTCTGGTCCAATAAGAGCTTTTATTGAATATGAACAAGAAAAAAAGAAACAAGGAGAACTGTTTTGTATGCCTGTATAAACACTCACGTAACACAAGCCAACACCTATGATCATTTACCCAGAAGGTTCAAGGAATACAGGGTCCTGTACATAAGTTTTTCTAATTCTTTGTAGCATCAGTGTTTGGGACTTGTTACTTCTTATGTTTTATCATCTGTTTTTTTTTTTTGTATTTGTTTTGTTTAGGTTTGTACAAAAGTGAAGCAATGGCCTGTGAGATGTTTTGGATAAACCGTTGTTATCTTTATCTTAATTTGTCGGCTGGTGTAGTTTATAAAGCTTTGGGACTTTTTCGGGGAGGGGTAGAAGTTGCAGCCTTTCGGAAGATGAGAACGATTTGGTTTGTATTTCTGGGAGTTTCATCTCCACCGGCTGCTGTAAAGGGTTGAGAATCTGGACTCAACCAGAATATGCAAAATATGGAGTCCAGAGAGCAGGGACGCGATGGGTTTCACAAATCGATCATATTCGAATGCTTGCGGAAAAGTCATATCTGTGAAGGACATGAAGAATATGGTGCTAGGCTTCACGTCTCTGTTTCTCTCACGATAACATTTACTTTAAGAAAAAGAAAAAAACAGCCTTGCTATTTACCTTAACAGATGATTATATCACCTAAAATGAATTATGTGTATTATTTTATGAAAAAAGAAAAGTCTATTTTTGTAACTGAGGGATATTTGCTTAGAGATGTTATAACTATAAAGTTTCAGATCGAAGGAATTGGGGAAACATAATAAAAAATAACAATGTTTTTGTTATGTGGAACTGCACAGCTCACGGAAATCGATAGGTCATTCACTAAATGTCTTATATTACAAGAGAAAAAAAACAGTTTGTTGGTTGTTTTCATCATTAAAAAGAAGAGTTTTGACATTTCAAACAAACCACAGATTGCAGCTCAGCAGGCTTTTTATGTTCGTTGATTTCACAGGCAACGCAGCCATTCACAGTCGATTTAACGAGGACGGCGCTGCGCTATCGACGATGTCAGTGTGGATGTCAGACGGAGGAGCCGTGACGTCCAGTGTCACCTGAAGCATTTACTCTACCTGGTTTCCTCTGAAGGACCAAACAAGGCTGCCCAGGGCTAAACAAGTATCTCTGTTATTCATTTCCTCTCCGATGACAGCTCTGTTATTTTGTCTGCCATTCCCCTTGTCAACGGAAACGATTTGTCAGTTGAGTTGCGCTTTCCGGTAAATAAAGTAGGGCTTTCACATCTTGGTCCTGAACAAGATTGGTGTGGTGACGGGACGCAGAGTTTCATTTCAAAATGAGTCTGAAAACATCTGAAACCCCAGATAAAACTGTTGTTAAGTTATTGATATTAAAAAGTAACATTTTAGAGGACATAATCGATTGTATTTCCAAACTACTGACCAATAATCATCATGGGTGGGGGAGTGTCCTCAAAACCAATAGCCTTTTTGAAAGAAACCCCTCCAAATAAGATGTAATTAATGCTAAACAGAGACAAGAATGTATTTAAAACTACTAAGTAAATCCTGGAGTATATGTAACCATACTATAGAAATGCTACTTAGAGCAAGTTAGACCAAAGCAAGCTACAGTGAAGTCACAATCTCAATCACAAAATGGTCCTTTTTATCTCTACGATTTCATCAAATCGTACGGAACAAGAGCTCAGACCTGTGGAGGCAGCCTGTGCGCTCACTCCTGCAACTGTGCCATATCATTTGTTTTTCAAGACACTAACCTCATACTAAAATACCTGCAGCGTCTCATCACATAGACATGTTTCATTTAGTGCCATAAAATATGCAAAGTGATGAACTTGTAAACAACAAATGAAAAATAGTGTTTTGTCCCCAGATTCATCTTCTTGCAATCTTCAGTTGTAAAAATGAAATATTTCAGAAGAGGCCTGAGTTGGTTTTCAATTGCTGGATGCTGACAAATTTGCATTCGAAGGAGCAGAAAGATTTGAGATCTTTCAATCAATCAGTGTTTAGTTAGAGCCAGGCCTGTTTCTATCCAGTTCAATCAGACCCCCCCCCCCCCGTCCCTCCTTATGAAAAGTAAGATATGGATTACATTCAGAGAGCGCCATTCCTGAACCGAGGCCTTGGTTGTGCTCTATGACATGGCATTGTGTAAATATAACCGAGACGATAACAGGATTAAGATGAAGACAATCGAGCCATATTCATAAACCCAACGGCCATTATTCACAAGGCCTCTCAAAGTAGAAATACTAATCATGACTGGAGGTTAACGCGTAGAATCGATGAGATTGTGACAGGAGTTTGGCGCAAACATTTTTCAAAGTGGGCCGATACACATTTTTGTTTCATGAGGAATTGGAATATTTGTGGCGACGTGGCTTTGATGATGAAGATGATGATGATGATTAACAATGACAATATATAGCACAGAAGTATTCCAGGCACTTTCACGACTCTTGAGACAACGTCTCTCCTGTTTCTGATTTATTTTCTATTATGTATCTGCAATGTTCATTAAAAGAGATACTGTTATTATTAATAAAACCACATTTACGGTAATGTGATTTCTCTGTGCTGTGTGTGTGTGTGTGTGTGTGTGTGTGTGTGTGGGGAGAGTCAGAGAGCTGTATTTGTTTGCAGAAAACGCCACCCGGCTCACTTTGTTTATGGAGCAGTGGCGTAGATTGCTGACGATGCCCGGATCCCTTTTTCCTGGCGGGGAGCCGATGCAGCTCCAACCGCCATAACTCTGCCGTATCCCGTAAAACCTTGAAACAACAATCAATACGTCTCCTTATTCCACTCAGAGACTGAATCAGCCCGGGCCTCATTTTAGAATAAGACTAAATCAGGAGAGTCAATGCCTTAAGAAACACTTGAGGGGGAAAAAAGCCAAAGCCATGTGCTGATGTCTGTGTGACCTTAGTGCACTTTTGACTGCAATCACACAACAACTGGCACCTCGTGAATATATATTTTAGAATTCAAATTTGGATTCAAACCATATTGCTTTTTACCAGTATACGATACCTAATATAGGCTGCGGTGTCAACATATTTAGACTTCAACAGAAGATATAGTGACTCTGTTGCGTGTGTCTAATGGCTCCACTGGAAAGCAGGATAATTTTTCTTCTAGTGGGACTGAAGGCAGATAAACAATCCTTTACTTTTCCCCCTCTGCCTCAAAGCACTCTGACCATAGTTTCGCCTTTTTTTACTTATTTTGCTGTGATCAAAGCAACGGGATTGGAGAATAAAGAAAAACCAAAGGCACATGGGGAGGAACCTTAAAATATAGGCCAAACTGTGTTAATTAGCTTCAGTATGATCTTCTTAAATGATGAGAAGTTGTTCATGTTTTGGTTGCACAATGAAATCAGCTGTTGGTTTCAGCCAAATCAGAAAACACCAATTTTACAGGTGGGTGTATGATGTGTATCAGCAGCCTCAAAATATGTGCTTGAAATGTTTAAAAATGTGCCGACCAGCAGCTCTAAAGCTCATTGATCAGCAATTTATATTTCATTTAGTTAGCTAAAAGAAAACGCAATGTAAAAAGTCAAGTTGCGTTTTTTTTCGGGGTCGAATGTTCCAGAGTATTTCTTGGCCAGATGCAGTGGCTTCAAGTTTCCTACAAACTGTCACATTATCCCCCAAAGAACCACAACTTGATGTTTTTACAATTTGGTTTCATACTTTGTATTTCCCAAGAACTATTTCTTTAAGTAGAAGTAAAGTGTATAGCAACAAAACAAGTACAAGTACAAACCAGAGTTCCATTTCTACATGATTTAACACACGTGCAACTTGGTTGAATTATTGCAGCAAAAGTGGCTTCTTATGCGAACAAGTAAAAAAGCAGGAGATGCCTTATACTGTACATTACTTACGCTCACCTGAAAGCAGAATCACTAGTACAATCAGAGTGACGTATTGTGTGGCAAAGACAAAGTACCACACTGTGGACACATAACTTTGGTGGGATGCATCATGCTTGAATGTAATCTAATTTTTCTCTCTCACAGACCAGCTGGGTGAACCTTTCCAGCATGCAGCAGCGATATAAAGAAAGCTTAATCGGTTCCCACAGGTACAAGTTGGCATCCTAGATGAGTCAGGCTGCGGTTTCCCTCTGCAGAGTTGAGCAGCTGCATCTCACTGTGTCACATACTCGTACTGATCCAGAGGAAGCGTGATGTTCCCTATAGCCATCATGGTTGTTGTTTTTCTGCCACGGCTATAACATGCAGCTACATTCTAATCGGCTGTGCCCGGGTGAACATGGAGAACCGCCAGATGTTTTCATCCGAGCTCACACACACCATATGGCGATATGGTGTGTGTGAGCGTGTGTCTATGGAAAAGGGGGAGTTCCTTAGCTTTGACACTTTTCCCCCCCCAAAATGAAATAATTTTCATTTCATCACAGTGTCACAGCATAATAAGCTCCCTGAACTAAAGTGTGTGACGTGTGTGTGTGTGTGTGTGTGTGTGTGTGTGTGTGTGTGTGTGTGTGTGTGTGTGTGTGTGGGGACGGGGGGGGGGGGGGGGGGGGACGACAGTCACTGCAGTGAGAGCAGATCAGGCTACGAGCTCATGCACAGATGTTTTGTTTCTTCCTCTGCCTCCACACACACACACACACACGCACACACTGGTGAAGAGTATTACTCACTCTGGCAGGTATACCATGCCCCTCCATGTCTCACAGGGCCTTGTTACTTGGAGCTCTGTGCTCGCTGCCCTGTGTGACATGTCTTCCACTTGAAGAACCAGGCCAATTGTCTGTGCATGGATAGGTGGGGGCGGAGGCTGTGTGTTTGTGTGTGTGTGAGCTGAAAGCATTTGGAGAGTGGATGCAGGCAGCTGTTAACCCAGTTTTGGAGTAATTCTGAACTCTCCATGGTTCAGCACGGCATAATTGCCTGTGCATGCGGTTCGAGTGGAAGATGCAAGTCATGGATCACTAATCACTTACCAAGCCCTTCAATTTACTGCTACTTCCTGCAAGAGCGCCTCAATCTTTAATTCATTATTATTTTATAATCATATCGATGTGTGTGTGTGTGTGTGTGTGTGTGTGTGTGTGTGTGTGTGTGTGTGGTGAGCTTGAGTATCGATTTGACCGTGGATACAGCTGGCTTATCAAATGACAGTTCACCGCTGTTTCAAAGTCTTAGTTGGATAAATCAAAAATAGCAGCTAGTGAGATCATATCACCTTATGATAATCAGAATAAAGAGTCGCCATATTGCATTTGAGGCTGCTTCTGTCCTCTAATTAAAAGATGCAGAGAGAAAAGGGGCCACCGCAGGAAATTCAAAGTGCAATGCTGCCATCTGCTGGACATAGTCCTCCCTGCAGCTCAGCTGACTCAATCCCTTGCAAGGCATGCTGGGAGGGGCCATTATGGTGAGAGGGGACATCATTCCGTCATGATAGAAATCACACACATCTTTTATAAATCGCCCCCCAGTTGAAATCTTTTTTCCATCTGAAACCTATAATTGTGATGAACTGAGGTCTGTGCATTCTCCTTTAAGGCTGCGCGCTGCCTTTAGATACACTGCTGCTGTTACTTACAGCTCACAATTCAGCACTGATTTGTTTAAACCTTTGTATTCTCTGAATGACAGACCAAGCACAGAGAGAATATATGATACAGGATGTGCTTTGATATGTTACTGTATCTTAAATTATCAGGAGAAAATATAGATGGCAATTTGTACACACGCCTCTTGTATATTTGGGAATACAGGGCTACAAATGATTTAATTTTTGGGGGGTAGTGACCACAGGATCCTGGCTCAGCTCCTAGGTTTTTAATATTTAGTAACACTTAATAAGTTACCAGGGAAGGAATGAGGAACGACCTGCTGGTGAACCATTAGTTAATGAGGAACTTTTGTAGAGTAGCAGATTATTAGTAAATGATTACTTAAGTGAGTGAGGAATGAATCAGGAATAACTTTGATGTTTAAAGAATTCCCTAATGGAGAACTTTGTCAGAAAGCACATTCGCAGGATAGCCAGACAACTCTCTTTCTTCTTTTTCAGTAACCTGTGTTAAATATAAGCACAAGCGCTCTTATCGTAGCAAGAACGCACATTGCGATCGCCGCGCGATCCGCCAATCGCACCACTGTAGGAGCGAGCCAGTGCTAGCCAATCACAGCACAGCAGGGCGGGACTATGGGAACACGCGCGTGGGTCTGTTCGGAAACGGCCATGATGGTGACGCGAGTTGCGGCCAAACAGTTTGTTGACAGAATATTTTAGATTATTGTTATTTTAAGAGATTTTCAACGTCCCGGACGAATATTTACACGAGCGGACAACATGTTGGAGGTCTTTACATTCCGCCCGCATTGTATTTGAGCCGGAGCACGAGGATATTCAGTTTCCGGGAAAGGTAAGGAAAACGTTATATTTCTCTGTGTGGTCCTTTCATTAATTTTGTCATAGACTTAACAAAAATTTGAGACTGTCGGTGGCAAAAACAAGCGCTTTTAGTGAACATAGCATTATATTGACGCTGTAGCAGGTCGTCCTTTGGTTGTTGGGTTTCCGGTTTAATTAACTGGTGACGTCCAGGTGTGTGAGACAGATGAGTCGTCGGAGTGACGTTTCAGGACCCCTTGTGGACTAAGCCGGAAATGAACATTTGTATCACTTCGCCTCTCTTGTGGGAGTGAATCCCATGTACACTTTATCCTTGAACAACACACAGTATATGATGACATCATACTGCCAACAAGCTGCATTACACAACATTTCCATAGGCTTCACAACTTTAACTGAATGAATAGGAAGAATCAATGACTTATCATAAATTGCATCATATATTAATAATGTATGTACAGTATAGTTATATATATATATATATATATATATATGAATGTGTGCAATGACTAGATTAAGCAAAATGTTGTTTGTTTTTCATTGTAGGAGCTTCCACAGAGGACCGAGGCAGCTTCCCCGAGGAACAACAAAAGGTAACTCATGTCCACTTGATCCCCCACAGTGACGTTATTGATTAGTCTGTGATTTATTTTCTCATATTTGTTCATGTCATAAAATATAAAAAAAATGTCCATCTCAGTTTCTGAAAGTCCGAATTGGCGTCTTGTTTGAATGTCTTGTTTTGTCAGTCCAGGACCCAAAGATATTCACTTAAACATGATACACATCTGGAGATTTCTCAGTTTAACGAGGATGAAAACAGCATTTTCTGATATAGCCGCTGGAGATAATATTGCTAAAAAATATAGAAAATTCTTCACATTGTCAGGGACAGGATGGGGCAGCTTTGAGCAGTAATTAGTACTCCTCTTTATTTGTGTACATGCATGTAAACACAGTCGGTGTAGAGCTGGAAATATTTTTTTTTTTTTCACTATGATTTTACTCTCAAGTGCCATGCTCATTTTGCACTAAAATTCATAATAAAATGAGAAAATACTTTTTATTTGTCAAGCACTTCGTGTTGTTTGTGATAACTACAGTAATCTGAGACAAGCTTAGCTGGTGTTAGACTCAGTGTCTGAGAGGAAGAAAATAAAAAACCTGTTAATGCAAATGCTTGAAAGGTTTTGGTGCTAATACTCAAAGCTTAAATGTCTATTGCTGCCTTGAAAGGCTGCCTCCGGAGGAAAGAAGAGCCCCGAGAGAACAAGCTCAGCAGCTGTACTCAGCATTTGCTCATTGGTAACTTTTAGACTTTGATTTCTAACAATGGAGAAATTGTTGCCTTTAAGGAAGCTTCCGGTGAATAAGTCTTAGAAATGTCAAGTGGTCACCGTGATGAAAATGCTGCAATGACTCTGTATACATTGTACATTGCCATTTATTGACTCTTTTAAACTCTGGGAAAGGGTTTTTTCAAAAAGCATTTTTAAGTTGTGGAAAAAGTTGTGTGAACGTCACTAGAATCACTGTAGAAGCAGAGACGGTAGTGGTTCAGCACAGCGTGTCATGTTATAATTACAACTTTAAATAACACAGAACACGTCTTCATGTTAAGACAAAGATGGGAAATCAGTGTGCATCATGGGAGGTGATTCAGCACGAAATGTTAATTCACATTATGAACACACAGCGTGCCGTGGCCTCAGGAGGGACGATCTGCAGCATGATTTCACGTGGTTTAATCTCGGCTGGTATTTCCCAGGTAACGGCCTCCTCCGACACCTGGGAGCAGCAGCTCAGCGCCGGCTCCTGGCGGTATTAATGAAACGAGGCGTCGAGCGACTCCTCGCTGAGCGGTGACGTACTTACTGAAGCTGCGAGGACAGAGAGATGGAGCCCATGCAGCACGTCTAGCAGCTGTTTAATTGACACCCGTGTCTTTTTTGTAGGTGTTGGATTGGTGATGAAGAGCATGCATGTCTGTATATGTGTGCTACAGTTAGAAATGGGGGTTAGTTAACGGGGTTATATGCATTAGCATAATTGATGATGTTGATATTCTCGCTAGATTCTTGCAATCCACATGGTTTAATGCACTTATTGTAAGTCGTTTTGGATAGTATTATTTTCCTGGTTTTCCACTTGGGTTATTGCTGCAGTGTTGTGGAGCACTGCAGTGTGTGATGCAATGCTAATCCCTGACATATCCCAGACTGAGAATAAGTTCCCCTCGTACGTAGTATATTTAAAACAACCATTCTACTATTAGTTTTGCACATAATAGCTGTTGATGATTTTCATAAAGCTATTCCAATACCTGCACCCTGAATAACTTCTTAATTTAACTGCAAACGCTATACAGGCTAATTCTTGTTTCATCTATCTAATTTATATGCGATCCGGCGCTAGTTCAGAAGAGGCATAAAGGAGTCTGACCATGTACAGAAGAAAGTTTGGAAAAGTTAACTCATGTGGTTTGAGGGTTTAACTAAGGAAATGTGAAATGGTCGCGCAGTCTCTGTCAGAAGTCTTGTCAGCTCAATCACTGATCAGTGGTTTTGCCGACAGAGGCGTGAAGCCATTAGAGGTTAATTCCCTTTCCCCCGTCAGCAGAGTGACGCAAGCATAAAAGGAGAGCTGTGCTCGGTGTGTAATTACCTGGCAAGGCCAGACGATTCTCCTTGTACAGGAAATGTACATGTGATTTCAACCCAATAACAAAGTACGATGATTATACAAAGATCATTCCGGGACATAATTGGGATGGATATTGTGCAGGATTCGGAAGGACCTAGACGCCTTGCTTTTAAGTTTTTGCGAATGACTCTGTATCCAGTTTATGAGAACAAGACCTTCTGCTGAAACACACGGTGCTCATAGCGAGAAATCTACGACTATTTTTACTGCTTGCTCATTGCGCGACCGGCTTTGTAACACATCATCATGTACGGCAGTATTTGATGATACTGCTTTAAGTTCTGAACTTAACTTGTGGAGCTCAGCACTGTGTGTCATGTTGTTTTAGTCATGAAGCAGAAATATAAGTTAATTCATTAAAATAGATAGTGAAAGGGTACCCTGCACGTTCTTTGCTCCTTCCACACTTGTGGTTAGATGATGAATGAAAATATGAATGATTGTCTGTAATGAGTTTTCCTTGCATCTGTGTCTTCCAGAAGACGCTGGATGAGTCCCTTGAGAAGCACAGAGAAGCCGATCAGATGCTGCTCAGCCTCCAAGACGAGTAGATGAAGCTGGACGAGCTCAGGTCAAGGAAACGCCGGTAAAACTAAATAATGTTGTGATGTTTTGGTGATTGTTTCAGTATGTATGGTATGTCATAATATAGTATGTCATGAAGAAGTGGTAAACGTGAAGGTATAGTATGTTGAAAAAAAGTCATAGTATAGTATGTCATTAAAAAAGAAAAAAAAGTCATGGTATAATTTGTCAAAAAAAGTCATAGTATAGCTTAAAACGTGTGTGTAGTAGTAGTGTATGTAGTTTTGAGAAACACAAACAAAGTTTGTTGATTTCTTTATTTTCAAAGTTGAAATTCATCCAAACAAAAAGAAACATGAAGTTAAAACAGCATGGGTTTTCTGCTTTAAACAAATTAATAACTTTGGCAACTTCTGGCACAACACCTGTTTTCAAAGACAAGGTGAAGATGTGAACAAGTGGCTGCAATATTGACTGTTTTACCTGTTTGACAAGAATCAGCCGAAGATATTTTGAGATCATCAATTATATCACTTATTTCTTGAAGAGATAATAGGGACATTTGTTGGAATAAAATCCAGTGGATTCCCATGACAAGCCAGTATATTATTAGCTAATTCTTGACCAATATTTACAAAGAATTCATAAAATTTTTGAGCGATATCAAATTGTCAAGAGAAATCTCACCATCCAAAAGGACTGAAGGAAGCTCTTGGGCAGTCCTTTCAGTTTGCGGCACCTGATTTATTACTTTCCATGTGTTTTTTATATCTTTTGAGCGCTTCATAAATGTTTTACTGTAATATTTCTTTTTTGTAAATCTAATGATATGGGTATAATTATTTCTACAGGATTTATAAGACCCTTGAGTAAGAGGCGTGGGATTTGAAACATATTTTCTGTACAGTTTATTTTTTTTGTAAATTATTTGGCATTTTTATTTTTTTGACACTTTTACTTTTTACATTTACTTTTCTCAGACTTTTTTTTCTGCTCAATCACTGGAGTCACTGCTGCTCAATCCTGAGCAGGGGTGCCGAAGGTGAAACAGCTCAAAGTGATATGACGTGGGTTGAAAGGCCTGAGGTTGTGTGTTCAATCCCTACAGGGCTCAGTTATTTTTTGGTCCAAATCCCAAAATGAAACGGTCAAATACGCAAAGAGAAGCCTCATATGTGTACTTGCATTGGTGGTGCAGGAGGTTTGTTCACGACACGAAAGGGCCCCGTGTCGTGTTCAAGACCTGCTCGGTACCGAGGCATGTGCAACCGTAAATAAAATAGGAATAGATGCCAAAATAGGAATAGATGCCAAAATAGGGATAGATGCTAAAATAGTTGTGTAAACAGAATAAATAGCTGCGTAAATAGTTGCGTCAATAACTCTAAAGGCAAAGAAATCAAAAGTGTATGCATGCGTACAACCAATATACTATGTAAAGACATACATAAACCATGGAATCAAAGATAGTTAATAAAGTAAATATAAGTAATATGTCCAAAGAAATTCATGACATTTTTAAATAAAATTTAATTATTTAATGTTTTTTTTTACATTTTTTTAAGTTAAGTTAAGTAAAAAACTAATGATGATTAGCCTTTAACTTTAAAGGCTAATCATCATTCATACTTAACTTCCATAATTTAAAATAAAGTTAAAGTTAAATAAAGTTAAACTCCCTGGCTACATCTCCCTCTACAAGGTAAGAGACAAGGTAAATAGCCCAATAACCCTAAAGGCAAACATACATAAACCATGGAATGAAAGAATTAATGACATCTTTAAATAAAATTGAATTTTTTACAGAATATTTTTTTCAACATGCTATACTCTGACTTTTTTCAGAGTGATGGTTAGATGAGGGTGTTGGTTCAGTCCTGACTTGACTGACCTGACTTTTTAAGACCAACACCCTTAGTTAAGGAAACAAACAGCAGAATCTCAGAACAAATAGCTCATAGAGAGTTGGTTATAACACTTACACCTGTTCTCTGGGCGTATTTGAGAAAAAAATTAAATTTTATAAAGTAAAGTGTCATTCATTTATGTTTTTTGGACATATTACCTTTTATATTTACTTCCTTTCATGGTTTATGTAGTATATTGGCTGTATGCATACAATCATGACCTTTGTTTTTTTGTTATTGTTATTTGCCTACACAACTATCGCAACTATTCCTATTTTGGCATCTATTCCTATTTTGGCATCTATTCCTATTTTGACATGTATTCCTATTTTATTTACGGTTGCACATGCCTCGGTACCGAGCAGGTCTTGAACACGACACGGGGCCCTTTCGTGTCGTGAACAAACCTCCTGCGCCACCAATGCAAGTACACATTTAGCGCTTCTCTTTGCGTATTTGACCGTGTCAAAATAACTGCACCTCAGCGGGGAAGACAAATACGCCCGGAGAAGACAAATACGCCCGGAGAACAGGCATCTGTGTGTTTCTGCCGATAGTGCGGGGAGATAGAGGAGCGGTTGGTAAACGGGTGGTTGATGGTTCGAAACTTATGTGGTGCGTTTTGGGTGAAATGTCTCAGCGGGGGAAAGACAAATACCAACAAAGAACGTAGCACTTTGTTGGAACTGATGGCTCTGCCAGATACAAGGGTGGCAAAAGAAGTTGATTGCTTATGCACCAGGTCACTGGTTCACATCCCAAGCCAGACATATCTCCTAAAGCCATTACAGAAGTCTTTTATTGGCCGAAAAAGTAAAGTAAAGTAAGTAAAGTAAAGTAAGTAAGGTAGCATAAGTAAAGTAAGTAAGGTAGCATAAGTAAAGTAAGTAAGTAAGTAAGTAAGTAAGGTAGCATAAGTAAAGTAAGTAAGTAAGGTAGCATAAGTAAAGTAAGTAAGTAAGGTAGCATAAGTAAGTAAAGTAGCGTAAGTACTTTAAGTAAAGTAGCATAAGTAGCTTAAGTAAGTTAAGTAGCATAAGTAAGTTAAGTAGCATAAGTAGCTTAAGTAAGTTAAGTAGCATAAGTAAAGTAAGTAAGTAAGTAAAGTAAGTAAGGTAGCGTAAGTAAGTAAGTAAGTAAGTAAGGTAGCATAAGTAAAGTAAGTAAGTAAGTAAGTAAGGTAGCATAAGTAAAGTAAGTAAGTAAGGTAGCATAAGTAAGTAAAGTAGCGTAAGTACTTTAAGTAAAGCTTAAGTAAGTTAAGTAGCATAAGTAGCTTAAGTAAGTTAAGTAGCATAAGTAAGTTAAGTAGCATAAGTAGCTTAAGTAAGTTAAGTAGCATAAGTAAAGTAAGTAAGTAAGTAAAGTAAGTAAGGTAGCGTAAGTAAGTAAGTAAGTAAGTAAGGTAGCATAAGTAAAGTAAGTAAGTAAGTAAGTAAGGTAGCATAAGTAAAGTAAGTAAGTAAGGTAGCATAAGTAAGTAAAGTAGCGTAAGTACTTTAAGTAAAGCTTAAGTAAGTTAAGTAGCATAAGTAGCTTAAGTAAGTTAAGTAGCATAAGTAAGTTAAGTAGCATAAGTAGCTTAAGTAAGTTAAGTAGCATAAGTAAAGTAAGTAAGTAAGTAAAGTAAGTAAGGTAGCATAAGTAAGTAAGTAAGTAAGTAAGGTAGCATAAGTAAAGTAAGTAAGGTAGCATAAGTAAGTAAGTAAGTAAGTAAGTAAGTAAGGTAGCATAAGTAAAGTAAGTAAGGTAGCATAAGTAAAGTAAGTAAGTAAGTAAGGTAGCATAAGTAAGTAAAGTAGCGTAAGTACTTTAAGTAAAGTAGCATAAGTAGCTTAAGTAAGTTAAGTAGCATAAGTAGCTTAAGTAAGTTAAGTAGCATAAGTAAGATAAGTAAGTTAAGTAGCATAAGTAAGATAAGTAGCATAAGTAAGTTAAGTAGCATAAGTAAGATAAGTAGCATAAGTAAGTTAAGTAAGATAAGTAAGATAAGTAGCATAAGTAGCTTAAGTAAGTTAAGTAGCATAAGTAGCTTACTTTAAAATAAAGTTAGTTAAATTTTAGCCAGTCATCATCTACTTTCCCATAACCCCCTGGCTACATCTCTCCGAAACCACAGGTGGGGACTATGCCCCCACCACCACCTCCGCGGTGGCGCACTAGAGACTTAGACAGACGCGTGGGATTCGAACCCACTTAGTCCATGGCTGCAGGTTGCCTACGCTTGCTGACCCACGAACGCCACCACTACGCTACCGGTCTCTTTCGCATACTGCACACTTTTCTTCGTGTATTTAACTCTGCGATTGCATGTCAAACCTCAAAACCTTTCGGTACTTATAAGGATCGAACTCCCAATCTCCGAGAGTCCAGCCCTTCCTCCATCGACCTGAGCTATTCCACGCCACACTCTTCAATTGTTTTTGGTCGTATTTGACTCTGCGATTGCATGTCAAACCTCAAAACCTTTCAGTACTTATAAGGATCGAACACGCAATCTCCGAGACTCCAGCCCTTCCTCCATCGACCTGAGCTATTCCACGCCACACTCTTCAATTGTTTTTGGTCGTATTTGACTCTGCGATTGCATGTCAAACCTCAAAACCTTTCAGTACTTATAAGGATCGAACACGCAATCTCCGAGACTCCAGCCCTTCCTCCATCGGCCTGAGCTATTTCACGCCACACTCTTCAATTGTTTTTTGTCGTATTTGACTCTGCGATTGCATGTCAAACCTCAAAACCTTTCAGTACTTATAAGGATCGAACCCACAATCTCCGAGACTCCAGCCCTTTCTCCATCGACCTCAGCTAATCGACGCCACACACATCATTTGTTTGCTGTTGTCGTATTTGACTCTGCAATTGCGCGTCACTCCTCAAAACCCATCTTCATTTATAAGGATCGAACATGCAACCTTCAGGGCTCTAGCCAGTCGGCCATTACCTTGAGCTAATTGACCCAACGCAGATGAAAGGTTTCTTGGTGTATTTGACTTCTTGTTTGGTTATCAGACCTTTAAAACACACAAAGCCACAACTTCTTGCCTCCTACTCCTAACCACTCTTCTAACACCGAACACATCTGCCCTGAGACTTGAGTTATGTCTCTAGACGTTTTTGACTTTGTGATTCGATGTCGGGCCTCAAAACAGTCTGAACGCGATAAGGATCGAACCTGAAAATTCCAGCCTTTCAACCAAGCGATCATCATACCGAGCTATCGACTCTGTCACACCCAGGATCAAAAGACCTGGGTATATGGGTTCAATCCTTGTGTGATACAGTGACATTTTAACGTGCAAAGCTCTGCCAAACAGTAGAGTATCCTTTCTGATCTAATAGCTGACAGAAGACCTGAGGTGCGTGTCTTTTTGTTTGATTAATATGAGGTGCAGTGCTTGTTGACGTCCAACACTCAAAATGAATAAGTCAAATCCACAAAGAGAACATGTCTCTATGTTTGTGCATTGGTGGCACGATAGGTTTGTTCCCAACACAAAGAAGTGCCTGTGTCGGTTTCATAAACAAAAGGCTTGTGACTTCTTTCGACAGGCTATACTACGACTGTTTTCGACATAATATACTATGCCCGTTTTTTGACTTTTTTCGACAGGCTATACTATGACTGTTTTTCACTTTTTTCAGCAGGTCCAAAACAAACAGCCTCATTCATGCACAATGTAAGTTCCCTTCTCCATTTTTACTTTCACTTCCTCAGACTCTCTCGATGCCGGAAGAGGCCACAAGAT